>NC_142709.1:62594357-62905191 GCF_055471065.1 Atractosteus spatula | reverse complement strand
AACAGAAAATCCTGCTGACCGAAAATATAGCCTATGATTCTGCATAGTCTCATGAGGATGTATGGTTTGTTGGGTAAGTCTTTTTGCTGCTCTGTCATCAAAAGAGTAAGAAGAAAACATAATGGCTCCTTTATAAAAATGTCATTTCAATACTTATTACTGTCACTAGTGTTACTCTTGTACATAAAAGGAAATAAACATCAACCACATTCTAATAAACAAGGAATATCATACTCAGGTGGCAGATATGTTATGTTCAGTGGATACATTCTCATACTTTAAAATATAATTCAACTCTATGTCCATTGGTAAAAATGAGCTCACAGAAACTTTAAACTAGGACAATACAGATCATGTCTGCTGTGACAGAAACTGGTATGTTCTGTAATTCATTGTGACTTAGGAAAAGAAAAAGCTAAAACATCTGGAAAATAATTGCTATTTGTGGGATGCTAGTGTTTGATGCAATTTTTCTCTTCTGTTCCAAGTGTATTGAAACTTTCTAATTTAAATTTATGTGGTTCCACTGAAAGACATGAATTCTTAGAATTATACTAGTATGTATATAAGAATATGAATTCTTAGAAATATACTAGTATATATGTATATTTCAAACAGTTGAAATACAAAAATACATTGAACTCCAAGCCTCACTTTGAGCATCAATAGATTTGAAATACTGTACAGTATATAGCATAGCACTGAAGTGCTTGTCTTTCTCATTATAAGGGAATGTGAATCAAAACCTGTTGAACTACACTTTAAGGAAAAGCTAAATAAAGCATATATTGTATACAACACAATTGATGTAGAGTTGAAATAAATAAAATTTAAATTTATATGATGAAATGTTGCTTGTTATGACTGTTATTATTTAAAGGACATTACTGGTGTTACTTGACATGAGGAATGGGTTTATTGTAGTTTTTTAGTAGCATACACAGTACCAGAAATATTCAGTTAACTATTATATTAATAGCTGTACAGAAATTGATAACTTTTAAAAAGTATGAATAAGCTAACAATTTCAAAGTGTATGCTGCAATGGGAGAATTATCTTGGAAGCACTAAACTGAAATCATTTTTTCCATTGTGAATGAAACTACTTCATTAATAATATCCATGTTAGATGACATGTCAATAATATACTGTATAAAGAAAGTATACACTGAGAAAAAGGAGGTTCTGGAATGATCTAAGCCAGTTTGATCTTGCAGCCTATTGGAATTCCTAGACAACACCATTTCAATCATACATTTTTATTTTTTTTTGCGTAAGCCTCCTTTAATTAAATTGAGTTTACAGAAGTCAGTTAAAGTATGCCACACCATGCTCTGAAAACAAGAGACTGCAGACTGTGAGATTTTCTTTCTTGGAGACATGGTGTGGTCACAGGTTACATGATAATTCTTCAGCATGTCTGACAAGCACACACTGAATGAACAAAAACATCACGATCCCAGCCAAGTTCGAGGATTTCACTTTTAAATAACTGCTCCGCCTAATTTCCTCTTTGATGAAATGCAAAATTAGGCCTTAATAGGTCAGGACCTATGCTGTTTTCTCTGATTATTTGCCCATTGTTGCTTCATCTAAGGGTGTTCAGAACAGCTACTCAATTTAGCACTAGTCTCTGCAGTACCTCAGGGGATTGAATAGGTAGTGAAGACAGGAGGTCTATATTATCAAAAATGAAATTAAAGAATAGCTGGATTTCTATGGCAGCCTACTTTAAATGCAAAAATGCCACCTTCTTCATCCTGAGAAACTGTTTTAGCAGGAGTGGTGATGTGTTTAGCATGCCTGTTATTGTGTAGGCTTCCTTGCTGCTGGGAACAAACTAAAACAACTGGAAGAATATATTTTATTATTGCATAAATGGATGCTACTGAAAACATGGACAAATGCAAATGTCAATTTTTCAAAAGCAAACTGATTTCTCTTGAATGCCCTTCAGAATCCTTTTACTGAATTACACCAAACAGAAAAATGTTATACACAAAATATTCCATTAAAGCAAAGATTTATTAAAAAGGTGAAAAAATAAAGTGGAAAATAATAACTGGGGAATACATTTGAGGGATTTTAGGAATTTTAATTTCTATTGCATGCTGCAGAATAGTTCTATTTGGTGTCATTACCATCTTTCTTTCAAAATCATTTTTTCCCTCATTCCCTTAATGGCTTATTTGTCAGCAGCCAAAAGACAGCATCTGGTGTGATGTGTTTAATTGTGCAGCGTGATCGAAACATTGCTATTATTTTTCTTTACATTTTCTGTAAAAAAGGGAGCATTGATGTTACAGTATTAAGTAAACAAGAGATCAAAATGAAACTTATGACTGAGAGGCCCTGTGTTCAACAGAGCCACTCATTTGCATACTGCCATCATGCCTAAAGCACCAAAGATTTCCAAATCAAGATCTTAGGAAATTCAGATTTTAACATATTTAAAACAAAGCCCAGATTTACTTCTGTCTTCAACCAAGTGACAATAGATAAAAGAGACAAAAGGGGAAATCTCTTGCCTGGTGAAGGGATGCTATAATACGGACACACCAGACTGTGGATTAGAAAGTGATGAATTAAGCTGTAGATAAATAGATACAAACTGCCCAGATCTTGGCGAAATGTGTAAATTAATGTATATGGATTAGGCGGATCACAGTAGTTGGCTATGTGTTTTCCCATCTGGGCTTCTTTACTTGATATCTTACACTTTTCTGATAGACAAAACCATCAGTTATTCTAGCAGATGAGAAATAAGTATTCAGTTAATTGCTTGTCTTCATTTTCTTAATTTAGCACAAATATATTGTATGCTTATTAGTCTTATTATTACATTGTACATATTATATTGTGCAGCATTGCATATAAAAATGTTTATAACACAGAACTGCAGTATCCCAACTACACACCGTAACACAGTCTTCTTTGTAGTAGGCAACTTTACAAAGTTCTTGCTAAAACATATCATATCACAACAGTCAAAAGATGAGACATCAATGAAATAATCTGAAGCTAGGACAGGGATTATCCACATCAGAGCAGGGGTGAATTTAAGAGAGCAAGAGTTTTGTACAATTTGTTGGATTCAGCCATTGGCTTTGGAATTAATGCTACTATATTTAATGTCATCAGCCCTTTAATGTTCACAGAAAAGAACCTTGATTTGTCATCTTATCCAAAGGATTAATTTCTTTGCACCAGCTCCCCACCTCTTTCTGTATTTTAAACATTTAAAACTGCAGCAAAAAAATTAAATAAGGAACTATACACAATGTGGTTACACAGGATGGCACTCATAAATATTTTAACACATTTCACTATGCAATAAGATCAATAAGATCTGTTTCACTGCAATTTATTCAATGTAGCGGGACCTCTTGCTTCACAGAGTGCAGATTTAAACAAGCATTTCATATACAGTACAATACTTGAATTTTGATTTTATTGATCGCAGTTTCTCAGATCTCTGAAAAAATATATTCTACCTTTTATTTCTAGCAAGAAATAATAAGAATATGAAAAGCCTTATGCACTACGTACAAATAAAACCTTTATGTATTTAGAGATGTACAGTAGCAACATGCTAGATAAAACATTGACAGGATTGTTGTAAATGCAAAACTTTATGTCACGTCGCAGTTCCTTCCGGGCACTATGCGGACGACGCGATCCGGAATAGTGAAGATACACGAGGGAGAAAGTCATGCAGGAAAGGGTCAGGATACGGGGGGGCGTGTCCAAGGTGAGCTGGTGTCCTGGGGAAGTGAGTCCGGGCGAACAAACAAACCCAAAGTCCAAACGGGGAATCCAAACGGGAGAGTAGAGTCCAAAGCCAGGAGATCCATCCAAGGGTTAAAACCATGAGCCGGGTCGGGACCGGCGGGGCAAAGAGACAGAGACAGAGACAGAGACAGAGACAGAGACAGAGACAGAGACAGAGACAGAGACAGAGACAGAGACAGAGACAGAGACAGAGACAGAGACAGAGACAGAGACAGAGACAGAGACAGAGACAGAGACAGAGACACCCCCGGGCTGTCATGATGCGGAAATCAATGAGGAGCCAGGAGTGAGGTCCGCGTCTGGCTTTTAAGGGGGAGCGGGAATAGGGAACAGGTGCAGACAATGGGAGGGAACAAGGAGCGCCCTTAAGAGGAGGGGTTAGCGATCGTGACACTTTACACCTGTTGAGAGCCTAACCACTACAGTAAATTCACCATTCTATGATCACAGCATCCTACTTACAGTAAATCTAAATGTATATTTCCATGTATACAATACAAAGGAAAAGGATATTTTTAGAAAGGGCAAAGGTCAAAATATGCTTCATTAAAATAGATTGAATGATCTTCTATATTCCTTTGCATAAACTTCGTCCCTTAGTTGAAAGCAGTGAGTGCCCCGGTTTAAAGTGTGAATCTATTGAACCAGAGCCAATCTTTCATTTCAGTTTTGATGATCTGCACCCCCCACAGAGAAAACCATGACTTCCCTAGAGTAAATCACAGATGGAGTGAACTGCAGTGGTGAGCAGCATTGCAATAGTAAAATTATGAAAACAGGGCCTAACCCATGAAAGCTCTAAAGGATTTCAGCTCAGAAAATGCTTACATTTGTATAAATTATCTGCATCAAAGAAAGCAAGGTCGAATAGCGTTTGCTATTTAAATAAGGCTAAGGAATATTAACAAAAAGAAGCTTTACCAAATAAATGTGTCTTGACCATTTAAGTGAGAAACCTAGGAAAACAAGTTAAACTTCATGTTAAAGATGTTTTATGACTATGAGTGCTGTTTCAGGAGGTACATTATCGCCAGCAGCCATATCACTCTGCAACTCACAACTGGCAACCCACTGAAGCTAAGCAGGTGTGTGCCTGTGCAGTACCTGCATGGGAGACCTCCTGGGAAAACTAAGGTTGCTGCTGGAAGAGGTGTTAGTGGGGCCAGCAGGGGGCGCTCATGTGGGTCCTAATGCCCCAGTATAGGGAAGGGGACACTATACTGTAAACAGGTGTCGTCCTTCAGATGAGATGTAAAACTGAGGTCCTGACTTTCTGTGGTCATTAAAAATTCCCAGGGCGTTTCTCGGAAAGAGAAGAGGTGTAGCCCCCGCGTCCAATCAGGGCCTCCTAAAAATCCCCAATTAGTGTCATTAGTTCATTAGTGTGCTCTCCTCCTCACTGATAGCTGATGTGTAGTGAGCGTACTGGCGCACTATGGCTGCTGTTGCATCATCCAGGTGGATGCTGCACACTGGTGGTTACCTGTACATTACCTGTAAGCGCTTTGAGTGGAGTGTCCAGAAAAGCACTATATAAGTGTAAGCAATTATTATTATTACATGATTTGCTTTTCACAAGATATAGGTAAAAGAGTTTGAGCAGAGAGGTTTTGATTACATGGTGTCCGTTAAATGTGTACAGTTGTATATGATTTATAATTCAAAACTCTTAAATGCAGTATGAGATTAATATTCTGTGAGCCTGTTCTTATGTTTAATCATAACATGCTTATACTGTACCTAGTGTAGACATGATCAGCAGCAAAGTAATGCAGTTTTGTGTGACTGCCACAAATTCCTGTCAAAGAAACGTCTTTGATAAGGATTGCTTTTAAATCCTGCTAGGTATCATTTAATTTATCAGGAGTGGATGACTGTTTTTTAATAGTGTTTTGACACTTAGGATGGAGGAAGGGACCTCAATAGCTTCAGTCAGAAAAGGGTCAGAAATACAGCTAACTGTCAATACACAGTAACATTTCACTGCCTTTTACAGAATATTTAAAGCCTCAATGAATATTCTTAATATTTACTTCAGTGTGAAAAGAGGACTGTACAGATGCACCAATGGTTGTCATTTTTTTAAATCCTTATATGCCATATTTGTTATTTGGAAATATGTTAATGCAGCCACAGCATAACAAACTGTGAACAGGCATATAAGAGATAAGGATAATTTTGAAATCAGGACTTTATTTTTCTTTTGTCTACTAATTTCCTTAACAAAATGAGAAGACAGCCAGCTGTGTCTAAAGAGAGATGTCTCCGTCTAGTGGTTGTTAGAAGAATTACAGTTTTACCATAATGCATTAGCCAAATGTATTTAAAAACATCAGGTCGTGTTGCACTTTTTATACGAGAGTGGAATGGGAGTTTTATTCACTTTTGTATTGCTGTGCTGGGTAGTGCATTTGTAACCATGTTTCCTGGAACTGGTATTAGGCTGTAATGACACGTATGGAATCTTTGCAACTCTGTGAAAAATAATGCTAATTTTGCCCTGTAATGTTCTCTTTCATGCTAGAGCTCACAGCTGCTTTCTTTCAAAAATTATTCTGAAAATTAAAAATAAAGGAAGATGTGTCATAATTATTAGTGCACTCACCACTATCCACTAATTCTGTACCTCCAATTTATTCAAAGAATGATGAATTTAATAACTTACAGTACAATATTTAGAAAAATATTCATTGGTTTATAGGATTATAATGAAAACAAATACACTGAAAGCATTACAATACAATAAATGCTATTGGTTCTAATATGCATTTGTTGCATTTTTAATGTCTCTCAACATATATAAGAAATAATTTGTCTGTTTTAAGGAGTCATTAATGTTGCCAATTTATCACTCTTTGAATGAAAAAGGAGCACACGGGATTATTCCAACTATGTAGTTAGGTTTTGTTAGATGTCATAAAGTATTATGTTTTCTGTCTTAAGAACTTCTGTTAAGCAGTTTGAAGAACTTCAGTATTACTGTAGCATGTGCAGTATACACCAAATGCCTCCGAAACAATGGCCTTAAAGATACTCACACATGCACACAAGCAAAGTGTGTTGTTTTTCCTTTAACTATGTTTTCTGAAACCAGAGTTTTATGACTTCATTATGTTTCGAACTCTTGTGGCTGTTTTGTGTTTAGTGTCCTGCATAAATTAGATCAAAGCATTTGTGTAAAGCTGTTTTCCATTATATCCAAAATAGCAGCCATAACATTTTAAATGAGTAGAGAGGGAACTTGAGTCTTAGTTTAAGTCTTTTTGGCTTTTCAAAAAATAAAGTTTATTGGGGGCAACATGACAATGTAAACGTTGGAAGCCTTTCTAAGCACATACAGTGGATATACTGTAGAAAGTCACCACCCCCTTTCACAATTTGTACTGTACCTTTTGATGTATAACACTCTGAAAATAAAATCAAATTAAATTAGGCTTGTTCCATTTTTATTTACACACAGTGACCCACATTAGCCAAGTGAAAATACAATTCTAAAACATTCTGAAATTAATTAATATTACAACAGTAAAATACCTTATTTGGATAAGTGAACAACCCCCTTAAATTGCATTTGTAAACTTGCTCAGGTATTTACCAATCACCTTACAGATCACACAACAAACTAATTGGCTCCCACCTGTGATCAATTGTGGTGATTTTGATTAGTTCAGAATAAAGGCAGCTGTTTCTAGAGGATTCCACTGCTTGGAAGTGCATTTCACCTCACAGGCCTTCACCCCAGACACCCTCTTCATGTCCTTAGTCACCCCATCATGAGATCCCTCCTACTCCTACTCCATCTTCCCCTGCCCTCCTCAGCCTATCCATCACAACTGACCAGGTCAGAAGGGAGTTGAAGAGACTCCATGCAGTGAAGGCAGCGGGTCCTGACAGTGTCAGCTCTAGGGTGCTTAAGATCTGCGTGGACCAACTGGGTTCAGTGCTGCAGTACATCTTCAACCTGAGCCTGAGATTAGAAAGATTTCCGGTGGTCTGGAAGACATTTTGCCTGGTGCCAGTACCCAAAAAGGGGCACCCTAAAGTCTTGAATGACTACAGACCAGTGGCACTGACATCACACCTAATGAAAACTCTGGAAAGGCTTGTACTGGACCACCTCAGAACCCTGGTGAGTACAGTACTGGACCCCCTGCAGTTCGCTTACCGGTCACACTTGGGAGTGGAGGATGCAGTCATCTATCTGCTACACAGCTAACTCTCACCTGGAGAAGATGGGGGGCATTGTGAGAGTTATGTTCTTTGACTTCTCCAGTGCCTTTAACACCATCCATCCACCTTTACTGAGAGATAAGCTAAGGGCGGCGCAGGTGGACACTCCCCTGGTGTCCTGGATTATAGACTATCTGATCTGCAGGCCACAGTATGTACGGCTACAGCGCTGTGTGTCCGAACAGGTTGTTAGCAGTACTGGGGCTCCACGGGGTACATACCTGTTCACTTTTACACCTCTGACTTCAGGTACAATGTCATCTGCAGAAGTTTTCAGATAACTCTGCAATTGTGGCGTGTATTAGTGAGGGGAGGGAGGAGGAATATAGGAGCTTGATTACCAACTTTGTGGTGTGTTGTCATCTTAACCATCTCCAGCTAAACACCAGAAAGACTAAAGAAATGGTCATGGACTTTCGAAGGAATAAGTGTCCGCTGAACCCTGTTTCCATCCAGGGTGAGAACATAGAGGGGGTTCAGTCCTACAAGTACTGTACTTAGGGGTACACCTGGATGATAAGGTGGAGTGGTCTGTTAACACTGACACCCTGTACAAGAAAGGTCAGAGCCGACTCTATTTTCTTAGGAGGCTCAGGTCCTTTGGTGTGTGTGGAACACTGCTACACATTTTGTATGAATCAGTGGTGGCAGCGACATCTTCTTGTGTGCTGGGGCAGCGGCTTCATGACAAGAGATGCAAATAGGCTCAATAAACTTATCAAGAAGGCTGGCTCTGTGTTGGGGCTGAGCCTTGACCCCCTGGAGGTGGTGGCTGAGAGGAGAATGCTGACCAACCTCACAGCCATCATGAACAACGCCTCTCATCCGCTTCAAGGGACTGTTATTAGGCAGCGGAGCACTTTTAGCACCAGACTGCTCCAGCTACGGTGTTCAAGGGAACGTTTCTGCAGGTCTTTCCTCCCGGCGGCTGTCAGGGTGTTTAATACTGCCCTAGGCTAGGACTGTTAGCCCTTCATCTGCTTGTCTATGGACAGCATGTTGCACCATTGTACTTTTTTTGGACACTCAATCTGTATATACCTATGCACATTTTGCACATATTTTATTGTTTTTACAGTGACTGAGCATGTTTTGCACACACCTACAGTATGTATTTAATTTGTATTACTGTACATATTTTAATGTTTCATCTATTCTGATGTCTGTTTTTGCTCGTCTTGGGTTGGGCTGCTGTAACACATCAATTTCCCTTCGGGATCAATAAAGTCTTATCTATCTATTTCAAAGCAAAGAATCCACTATGGGCTGAAAGGTGCTTTCAAAAGAACTTTTGAAATAAAGTTGTGGAAAGGCACGACTCACGAGATGGGTATAAAAAGATGTCAAAGGCTTTAAGTATCCTATGACGCACAGTCAAGACCATTGTTAAGAAATGGAAGGTGTATGGCACCGCCTAGACCTTGCCTAGATCAGGCTGTCCCTCCAAACTGGATGACCGAGCAAGAAGGAGACTGATCAGAGAGGCTACCAAGAGGCCGATGGCAACTATGAACAAGCTACACCAAAGCAACCGTACAGTGGCTAAAGGAAAGGAAGGTGAATGTCCTTGAGTGGCCTAGTCAGAGCCCCGACATAAATCCCATCGAAAATCTTGAAGCCTTGACCTGAAGACTTGAAGCGGGGAGTCCAACTGTCACCACACAGTTTGACTGAGCTTGAACAATTCTGTAAGGAGGAATGGGCAAATATTCCTCCCTCTAGGTGTGCAACGTTGGTAGTGATGTATCCAAACAGACTCAAGGCTTAATACAAGCAAAAGGTTCTTCCACCAAGTATTAACTTGGGGGGCATTCTCTTATCTAATCCAGTTATTCTACTTTTTTCACAAATGTTGATTTCTTTTTTCACTATGATGTTGCAAGATACAATTGGTAAATAAAAGTGGAAAAAAGTCTGATTTTATGTCTCTTCTTTTTGGGCTTTAGTGCAACAAAAGGTGAACATTTTGAAAGGGGTGGTGACTTTCTATACCCACTGTAGTTATTTATGTCTTTTCTCATTAACATGTTTTAGCAGTTCTATAGGAAATCTTTTCATACATTCTGAGTTTTCCCCTCTTGAAGTCCACAAACCAGGACATTTTTCAAGACTGAAATGGATCTCTTAAACTTTCAGTTGAGGTCCTTTCCATTTCAGCGACCCTGGTTCACTAACTTTCCTTTATAGACTGAGTTCACTGATTTTACTATGAACTGTTGTGTACATAAATGAGATACACAATTTGACACGGTTATATCTGTTATTTATCTTCTCATAAGCTTAAAGTGAACATCTAAAATGGAGTCCAACTGGGACTATTACATTGGCTAAGGATTTCCCTTTGGCTGACACTGATTAAATTCCTCCCCTGACAATATCAAAGCAATGCCTACTGGGTATAATCTGCCTGAACTAAATCTGGTTTTACTGGTTCTGGGATGTGAGCAGCATTCCCTAATTTGTTCCCTGCAGTGAAAAATGCCCAGACTGTAAGAATTGAGGATTTTTATTGATCAGATGCTGCTATTTCCCTGTTGATTGTCCTAGAAAGGTATAATTAAAATCAAGTAATCTGAACTGGATAGAAACTGGAAATGTTTCATATATTAAAAATTGATTTTCACTAGCAAAAAAAGATACTATTTATCATATGTGAAACACCCCTCCCAAAAGATATCAGTTGTGTTCTTTGGAGTCTGTGGCCATCTGATTTAAGAAATGTGCATTTTTATGTCAATGCCTCCACATACAAAATAGCAGGAGCTGTGGCTTTCATATGCAAATCCAAGCATCTCAAATGTAGCAGTTAGCCAAGCCCGACAGCATGTGTGTCACTGTGTTTATGCACTAGGGGCCTGGAAAAACATCTATCTCGTGATGCCACGCATCAGAAGTAGATGAGGGCTAATATAAGATTGATGCCCTTTCACGTGGGCTTATAAATCTTGGAGAATTGTTGAAAAATTAAAAATTAGAGCTGTATTATAACAAATAACTTTCTCTCCCCTGGAGTGTTAAGTCCACTGCACCACTCATATGTCTCTTCGTTTATTTTCTGTGTAGTCCTGACCAGAATTTAAATGCACTCCAACAGAAAATCAGGTCACCACATTTGCTTCAGTGTCTCTGTTAAGCAAGTGCCTGACTAGGGGGCTTAGCCATGCACTATAAAGAGCAAGGTGGTACTGAGATTTGACACAGCCCCTGAGTACACACAGAAATAGTCTTTCCTTTTATTTCATTGTTTTTTCAATAATGTTTCACAACAAAGCTTACATTTGCAATAGGAGTATATTTAGTACACCATTATCTCTTTTCTAAATGACATATTGGATTCACTGAAACAGAAACACAACGTCGGAGATTTCTAAACTTTTACAAATGCATACTGCGTATGTCAAGAAAATTAATCCCAGGATGACTACTTTTACATAATGAGCCTTTTGTCTCTGGAGATGTACATACAAGCTCAGCTCTGGTCACAAGTGCAACTAATTAGTTGTTCCAAAATCAGGAGCATTAAGGCAGTATCACGGAATTGTTCAGCCTAAACTGGTGCACCTGCTGACAAGTCAGAAGCCAGAGAACCACTCTGGGTCCATCCAGGAGTATCATTGTGGTACTGTTGTCTAGGACTACACCGTGCTTATCTTTGTATTAGCTGCAAAAAGATTCATTTTCCAGGTCTATATGTTTGGTATTTTTCAGACACAGTAAATAAATAAAGTATTTGGAGGTAATGCATTGAAACTGAACACAACAAAGCAGCAGGATATCTCTGTAGTTTCTCTCAAACTCAGTGATACAGTAGATATGACCACTGTGTAATGTACTGTATATGATCATTGTTCTTTAAAGAAAATATGCCGAAAAGCTTCAAATTTTATTATAGGTTTCTGTTCTGTTTATTTCCAGTTTTTGTTTTTTATTTATTAAGCAAACTGTTTAAAACTTTAGCCTAGTGAATAGTGTCACTCACAGCTTGCCCAGATTACACAGTTGGCATAGCTCCCACTATGCTAGACACAAGTAGGATGGGATTCTCTCAGTGGTTGTTGTATCAATCTTCTAAGTTACTTAGTTCAAATAACTTGGTTACAAAAACTTTTTTCAATCCCTAGTTATGAAAAATCCTTCCATCCATTTTCTAACCACTTGTAATATAGGTTCACAGGGGATCCAGAGCCTACCCCGGCAAGCAACAGGCACAGGGCAGGATACATCCTGGATAGGACACCAGTCCATTCCAGCACAATAACTGGTCAATTGAAATTTGCATTTAAAAACCTTTCTAAAAAATTAGACACAGAAAAGCTTATTTTTACACCTTATTGGCAGGATAAACATACTATTGATGCATGTTGTGTAAATGGTAAATATAATGGCATTAGATATACTGTACAGTATGTATGTCATGGATCATCTTCTGCTGAATGGTCTGCTTGGACCAAATTAAGGTGCTGGATTCGTTTTTTTCTCCTCTTGTCGCAGGAACAGAAAGATCGTCTGCTACCCTTGATTTCTATTCAAGAGTTACCTACTGAGCTTGGATGACATCCTTTAAATATGGTAGATTCTCCCCCTTGTTACCTCTCCCATGGTGACATTTGTGCATTTTTTTATTTTCCTAATCATAATCATTTAAACTAATATGACCATAAAGTGGCTCTCAGCTGTCTGGTTATGGCATCCCAAACTATATCTTTGTCCCTGACTTTGAGTGTGTATTTGGCCTACAGTATATACTGCAGATGTGTGAAAGTTTTTGCTGCAGCCTTAGAACCCAAAACAAATTACCTATTTATTAATTGAAAAAAAGTTCATTTTTCAAGATTCCTTTACATTCCATTGAGAGTGGATGGGTACTTTTGCATATTGCAGATAGAAGGTACAGACAGAGGAATGAGAAAGATTACATGTGATGCTGTTGTGATAAAAGCTGAGAACTCTTACCAGACCTTCACTGGCTTGTTGATCTAGGGGTATGATTCTTGCTTGGGTTAGGATAGGGCTTTCCTTAGCTTCCTGGACAAGCCCTCCTTTTTGTCAGAGGTTGTGGGAGTCTGGGAGAAGTTACCCAGATGTTGCAGAGGTGCATACCCTGGCTTCTTTCAGGAAATGGTAGATGAAATCCTCAGATCCATTAGTTACTACCATCCAAATGAACTAGATGGACGGAATGGTATTCATCACATTTGTAAACTTTCATATGAATAGACAGAGGTGAAGTGTGCTAATATTCAATTCAGAGCATTTTCATTGTTGATCTCAGTAATTGATAGTGGCAAATTTCTAGAATTGTCCAGATAATTAATTCTAGAGCACTGTGGGGTTTTACTACCTGGGCTAGTTGCTTATGAGCTGCCTGCTTTTAGTCCTCCATATGCTTATTTTAGGATCCTTCTTGTCTTGTGAATCCCAGAGTAGCTGTATTTTCTCCTCTGTTAATCCCCCACCTTGTTTCTGTTCATGTAGTTCCATTATTGTCTGCTTTCTCAAAACCCCTGATGAGGTGTTGCCTGAGCTTTAGTACATGGCAGCTTTAGTCAGAGGTATATCCTATCTGACAATAAGCTACTGTGCTAGAGGGAAGCAATCTCTCTAACTCCATCGTAAAGAACTAGAGATTCTTGCCATAGGTATCCTTGTTGTGCATTGTAATGTAAACTCATTATACTCTGCACTTTTCATTCTGGTCACAGGAGATTTAAAATATCCTGATGAAAGGAAAACCTGATGTTCGTTAGTGGTTTTCTGGGTAAACCCAATTATGACCGATAGAAGTGTGCAATCACATTCCCTTGCTAGAGAACAAAATAATCCTAGACTGATAATTTGGGTTTATACTGGCTCAATTTAATCAACTTTGAACAGAGGATGAACTAACCAGGAATGCAACAATACATTTTCTTTTGATTATGTGAAGACAGTTCATCCAGAAATGAAACTTAGCTTTCATTTTATTTCTCCCACAGAGAAGTCCACTTGTCTGATTTATTCATCTGCAATTCTGAACAGGCAATATCTGGTCTTCCACGGAGCCTCGAGGACAAACTCTAATCACTTGCCCTTGTGTGGTCCGCCCTTTCTGTGTTCTCATGTAATTTTAGTTAATTGCTCTGTATTGTACCTTCCTGCTGCTAGTTGTATTTCCTCAGCCTACATTCATATCTACATTGATTGTGGAGGTTCTACATTAATGAAGAGCTTAATAAACATCTGTGACTCCATTGAAAATAAGGTCAGCTTTCCTGTTTTTAACCTGCTGTAAAATGTCAAGAAACAGCTGTGCATATGCATTTAAGTCTTCAAGAAGTTTCTCTGCAGAGCCCAACATTTCCTTATCTTTATTAATTTTCCCCCTTTGGCACTTTTTTACATTCAACACAAAGTATGGGGAGAAATACAGGAGAATTAAGGGCATTTCATTTTAAGATCCCTTACTTAAGCTGACCACCCTGAAAACCTTGTTGATCGCTTTTCTAACACACAATTCTTGACCAATGAAAATCCTTTTCTCCAACTGTAAATCAATTGTATTAAACAGCAGTAAGCGGATTATATTTCTCTACTTATTAGAATTACTCACTGCTTTTAATCACTGTAGAAGAAACTAAAATTATTATATACATACAATACCATAGAGAAAATAAACATTTTTTTGTATTCTGAGTGTAGCACCATCAATGAATCAATACCATTCGCATAGCAGTTTAAAAGTGGATGGACTGCCTTTTATGTTTCAGGTTTTGAAGAATTTTAGGTTGCTTTAGAGGTAAGAACAGATTGAAAAAAAAACATTACCTAAATTCAGCAGCTTTCTGCAGATCACTTTCTAAATACATCTTTTCTTTTTCCTGCTAATCCCAACACTTTCATTTTTTTCAGTTTACCAGTCATTATATTACATTGTCTACCTGCAGCTCAGAGTTAGCTACCTCCTGCCTGCATAGTTATTAAAAGCTTTAACACAGGTCTAATTTTGTATCTCACTTCAAAGTAGCACATCAATTCATTGCAGCCAGCCTTTTCAAAAACACACCAGTGAATCAGTATAATTGCTTAAAGGGCAGAAGTAAAGGCATACCAAAAGATTTTTTATTCATCTGAGCTTGAAAATGGAACTATACTCCTGATTTAAAAAGTGGACACACCACACAGATTACGGAGTGGCTCATTGTTTTTCTAGTGGAAATTCAAGGAGGAAATGGAACAACTTTAGTGTCAGCTGTAGCTACACGTACAATAGCTCTAACATCGAGTACTACTGACACATGTCCAGTGCCATGCATCATTGTGAGCAGCAAACCAATCTCCAGATGAATCCACCCTCTGGCAAAGATAAGCCTATTAGGAGCTGCCACTGGGAACCCATAGCCAATGTAAATTAATGGCATATCTTGGATTTAAACCACAGATATTGAAGAATTCTAACAAAATGAATTAAAATACTAAGTGATATTGTATGTGCAAAAACGGCTTCAGTAAGCCCCTCTTCTTTGACAATTTCAGATACAGTTCCACCATTCATCTAAGATTTTACCATGAACAGCCTGGCAATTCTCATTCAGCTTGCTGCTGCAAATGCACTGATTTCATCATATACTGTATATAGCATATAGATGCTGCCTCCTGGCCCTTCTAATAAATGAAAGCAAGTCACTGTGCTTGACAGAAGCAATCGTCACAGGTGTGTGATTTTGATAATTGACGTAGATGACGAATGTGAAAAAGTAATTTTATTGAGTTGCTTTCACCAGCTCCCATTCATTTATTTTATGATATTTATTAGAATGCTTCAGAGTGTTCTGGAATTCTAGGGCCAGATGGTATCCCTAATCAAGGCAAATTGCTTTTGAACTTGTATTCTGAAACTCTTTTTTTCTGTTTGTGAATCAAAATATGGCTTATTTTGTTCAGTTCATTAATAATAGAAACTGTCCTCAAAACGTATAATACTGTATAAACACAGAACTACACACACTACAGGGTAACAAAGATCATTTCTAAAAATAAATATTTATGAAACTGTTTTTATTCACCTCATCTGAAAGAAAGACCTTGCAAGACCTCATCTTGCTTCACACATTTTTTCTAATCTTTTTTTTAAGTTAAATATCGAAGCGTTTCTTTTTCTGGGATTAATTTTGGCAGCAGGTAAAGTGGAATTTCCAGGTACAGGTGACATAGGGTTTAGAAAATGTGTAATTATTGCTTCAAAAGGAGGAGTGTTTTCTACTTCCATCCTGATTTCACAAAAAAAATGTTGCTGTGATGCATTGTTGGAGGTTTTCGAGGATCTTAAGTGTGAAGAAAATACTAGAATTTTCATTTTTCACTAACAGAGCACAAACTCTTCTGTACACTAGAGGAAAAGCCAGAAAGAGTACAGCTGTGGTGAACAGCACCTCCCATGTATCACACACTGAAATATGGTTGGTTTCTTTTCTCTATTTTCAAGCACTTACAGTTCTGTTGAATTGACAGTGCCTAACCCAGCACCCCCTATAACCTATGGTACATAAGGGTGATGGCACATTAGAATGCAATTCATCTTTCTACTTTATACTGAAGAAGATCATTGCTCTATTAATTCAGACTAATGGCTAGCAAAACTACATTCTCTCTTCCAGTCAATTTATAACTCACAGTCACTTCGTTTATGTTTTGTAAAACTGTCATACACCTTTCTATTAGCTGAAGTGAACAGCATATTTCAGGAGCTGGGAATACACTTTACAGGATCTTTTTTTTATACTTTTGACACCTTGCACATATCACAGAGTGGAAAGTACCATATGGGCGTAGAAGGCACCAGGTGTCACAGGGTCTATGGATGTTGATTTTTTTAATGCGCCAGTAAAACCACAGTGTTGATGCAGCTTCATGCCCTGTCTTCTGCATTTCCTGCCCTGATCAAAGACCCTTTTAATAAAGATGCTGGGCAATAATCACACCATGTGGGGTTGCAAACAGGTTTGACTTGACCTGTGTCCTTCCTCTAAGGAAGGATAGGGTGCTGTTGAACAATGCATCATTACACTTGGGCATCTTTACACAGCCATTTCCTGAAGAAGCCCTGGGCATTTTGCCCTGCCCACACCCAAAACATCACAGGGACACTTTCACCTCCTGGGGAAGTCAAGAGCCCCTGTCAATAAGGCTTGAAAAAAAAAGCCCCTGTACAGTAGAGAACAGAAAGACTTCACAGAAGCAATTGCAGCAGGTGGAACCAGGAGAAGACTCCTGGGACTGGAAACACCAAAGAAAAGGCCCGGCATCACCTTCTTCACCTCGCTACCCAAAATTGGACTTGGAGACAAACAGGGGCAACACCAGCAACACATGGTTCAGGGTATCAGGACTGAGGAGGATGTCTGGAATTTCACTATCTCTTTGCTGTGGTGTAAGGAGGCACACCAGACAATGCCAGACTGTTCGTGCGGGAAAACTGGTAACTGGTTCAGGTAACTGGGGTTCTTGGACTGATCTGACATGTGCTCTGTGTATTGGATAAGTGGCCATAGGAACACTGTGTTTCAGGGATACTTGTACTGTATGTGTGGGGAAGACTGATTACTGTAAATAAATGGGATATGACAATTGTCTTGTTTGATCTATGGATGCGCTGGTGATTCTGGGACATGAATAGAACCTGTGGCAAGATGAAAGGGATCCTTTAAAATTGCTCGGTGGCATAGTCGTGCACAAAGCAAGAATAATTCTTGTTTGAGGGGTTACCTTACTGGGACACAAGTGCAATTACGTTTGTTGTTGGGGCATCATTAGTCAGTACCTGGATGAGAGACCTCCTGGGAAACACTAAGGTTGCTGCTGGAAGAGGTGTTAGTGGGGCCAGCAGGGAGCGCTCACCCTGTGGTCCATGTGGGTCCTAATGCCCCAGTATAGTGACGCGGACACTATACTGTAAACAGGCGTCGTCCTTCGGATGAGACGTAAAACCGAGGTCCTGACTCTCTGTGGTCATTAAAAATCCCAGGGCATTTCTCAAAAAAAGTAGGGGTGTAACCCCGGCGTATGTCCAAATTTCCCATTGGCCCTTACCAATCATGGCCTCCTAATAATCCCCATCTATAAACAGGGTACATCACTCTATTCTCCTCCCCACTAATAGCTGATGTGTGGTGAGCATTCTAGCGCACTATGGCTGCCGTCGCATCATCCAGGTGGATGCTGCACATTGGTGGTGGTGGAGGGGAGTCCCCATTACCTGTAAAGCGCTTTGAGTGGAGTGTCTAGAAAAGTGCTAAATAAGTGTAAGCAATTATTATTATTATTGTTATTAATTAATTGATCACATAGACACCTTTTTCTCAGGTTAATCAGTTTATCATATGGGCTCCCACTAACTAGTCAAACATGAAATAAGGTTTGAGTAATTTTGTTGCCTAATTTTAGGCTGTCACTGTAAAGCAAAAGCTGTAGCTGTTTTATTAGCAATTTCTTAACAGTCATTTATAACAATTTAACTGAATGTTGATATGACACATAATTTTAACCTTCTTTGGTAGGCCGCTCCATTAACCAGGAAAAGAAAAATTAATCTTTTCATTATAAACTGTATTTTATCATAACAAAATAAGTACATTTTTTTCTGATATGATCTTTAGAGACAAGAGGCAGTCTCGTGCATATTTTCTTCTTAGATTTATTTCTGTCTCCCCCTCCGCGGCAGGGGTACAGCGAAGCCAAGAAAGATGTCAGACATTAATATCTCAGGATTAATAGACAGACAGGGGATGGGGACATAAACTCCAGGGCTTCCAATGAAGATGCAAGCGGGCAGAAAATGAAACCAAAAAAATAATAATTATGATAAAATATCTACGACAGTGAAGCCCTGTGTCAGAAGTTGTTTAGTATTCTCTTTTGATATCCTAAAGTACTCAGAGCTTATTCAGTGTATCACTTTTGTGAAAATTAAAAAAAATATATTCCCTTAATAAATACAGTATATACCGTATCATGGTGGAGTTAATGAATAAGATGGCAGTCTGCCCTTTTTATTGCAGCAGCGGAGATGAGTAGCCATGTGATGAATGGGGCAATTCTACTCAGCTATAATTAAACCGACGCATGGCTTCCCTTGTAATTGATTTTTAATACCCTAATAGAAAGTAAATCACGTGTGCAAAGTGTGATTTAACCCCATCACTGGTGCGACAGCTACGACAGCAGGAGAGAGACGCCCAGAAGAAGCACACTGGAGTGGCTGAGAGACAGGGATGCCTGTGGCTCTCTTCCATTACATCTGGTGTAAGAGCTCCATGCTGAATTGTTGAAGCCAAGGTTTTACAGAGCATTGGGGATTTAAATATATGTGAACCTACTGTTAGCTTTGCTTCATAAGCTAAGATAGCCAAGATTTAGATATACTGTAGGCTTAAATGTTTTTTTCTAAAAAAAAGTACTGAAACAGAGATCCGGTTCATCAGCATAACTGAAGGGGCACAGAGCTGAAGGACATGCCTTTTTTCAGGACTAAGTGTATATATACTGTACAAGGCCACCTGCAGTTAGTGATATGGCTTGCTCATTAAATACCTGGGGAAATTCTGACACAAGCTTTCTTCCACTTGCAGACCCATGTGAGATTACTTAATGAGCTATATCACACTTGTATCAACAGGCCAAACAGGTGCCCTGTGTTATATATGCTGTATATGATACAGGTGTTCATTTTATTTTGCCAGGGAATTATATATTAAATTCTCTATCTTCTGTCAAATTTGGTAAAATAAAACAACCTTGCCTGAAACTGTCAAATGAAATATGACAATATCTGAAGAAAAGGGGGTTTGCTTCAGGGGCTGGCCTAGTATTTCACAAAGAAGAACAGATGGTATTTTAATGTGGCATGGTACTGTAGATAAAAAAGAATGATGCTGCTTTGCATAACTGTTATATTCTAGGCTTTATTACTGTAAGTATCGTTTATTCTGAAAAGAACACACCACTCGAATTAAGAAGATGAGTAGCAAGGAGCTGAAGACATTTAAAAAAAACACAGATGACTAAATTACCTCACAGTCATTTGTTTTGAAGTAGGTGACATATTTTGCTGTTGCCGTGTGGAATATGAAATGTGTAGTTATTAAAAATTATTGCTTTAAAAAAATACAATTTCAAATTGCTAATTAAAGCTTTTTAAGGTGGTAAACAGACTTTTGAAGAACAGCTGCTGGCAAGAGGGCACTTTACTCTCTCAACTGCCATATTTCGTCTCATAATTACTGAGCAGTTCAGTGACTCCAGCAGAAGTGCAGCCGGACGATTTTACTTGGAGTGCTCCTCTAAACAAAATTTAATGGCGATGAATTCAGTAAGCAAAACATCAGCATGATTAATCAGGCATCGTAACTCTAGTGTCGGTGGCTCATCACACTTGGAACAGCAGCTCTTCGGAAGGCATTTCTAGAGAAAATGAGCAACAGCACTGGCGACAGCATTGTTTTTTGATAATTTCCTATGCTTCCTCAGATCTTGCTGCTTTTCTGTGCTTTTTTAAAAAGCACTTCTAAAAGTGGACTGTGTCAATCCTGCGTCATGGATTTTGACAATAATATTAATAACAGGAAGAAGTAAACCTCACTGTCTGATGAATGTAACTGCAGCCGGTTTTTTTTCTAGAGCTGAACTACTTGAAATCTGAGCTCTGAGTGAGATTGTTACTGTCTTGTTTCTAAAGTAATGGTCAGTTTATGTCCAGACTTCCATCATCAATGCTCCAAAAGACATTAAATGCTACAGAGGAATTAATGTCAGTTTTCTGTTTTTCTTTGCCACTGTAAAAATACTCTCTAGGCAACTCTGTTGCTTATTTATTATCCCATTTACTGGACCTAAACTTAAACTTCCATGTGGAAGTGATGCTGTCTCAAAGGACTAGCCTTTGTTTGGTCATCCCAGACCATCATCAAGCACAAGCTCCAAGTTGACTGCTTAGTTGTTATATTCATTAAATTCAGTCATGCTGGTATATACACTATTAAGTGTATATAATATATAATGTCAAGCTGTGTTGTGGAAACTGACTGTCTACTTGGATGAGATTGGATGATACTTGGATGAGATTCTTTGATATATTAGCTACTAATTTCCAGATCTGCAAGATAGAAATCTGTTTCTCAAAAGGAAGTCACAACATTTCACTTATTGGTTTCAATTTTGTAAAGACACATACTATATTGTTTTGTTTCTCTGTTGTCTGTAGCGTGAAATGCTGTTTGAATGCTAAAAGAGAAAAGTATTCAAACTCATATTCTTTCACAGAAAACACTGTCACCATCTTTCAGTGTTTCTTAATCTGTTATGGATTTTGACAGACCATTTCTGCAATGTACTGATTTCAAATGTTATGTAAAGTCAGGTTGTTACAGGCAAAAAGGCTTTGTTACCTCAGTGGATTACTTTAGCTTTAATGTAGAAGGACAGTGCAGCCAGTGTACTCACAAAAGAACAATGTCAAATGTATTATTTGAAAGGATCATTTCATTGTTAAAATATGGAAATGTGGAGGTCTTGAAAGATCTATGCTTTCCATTTTTAATTGAGAACACAGACCAGAGCAGATAAATAAATGATACACTTTTCTCTTCTTTACTCTCTATTCTATCTATAAACTGTTGCTCCTAATGACTGTAAAAGCGGTGATCATTATGGATTATGCACACATTACTTACAAATAAATTAAACGAAAGAGTCACACCAGGGTATTCATTTTCTCAAGAATGCATTTTTATTTGCAATCAAGTGAGTATATTGTATATAATGAAGAATATTTTGACTACATAAACATTCATTTTCTATTAACATATCATAACTAAAACTTCATGTTATGCATAGCAAACTTGAAGCTGCATTGTTTGGAAGCTTTTGAAGAGTATAAGGATGTTTTGTTCCCTTTTTTAATCAGGATGTTAGAGATGTGTTTATGAAAGGAATATCCTACCCCTTTTGTTAGAGAACACAGCATGAACAAATACAGAAATAGTGGTGAAGGTCTTTTAAATGTAAATGAGCAGTTATTGATTTTATTGCTGAAGAACACTGGGGAGCTGTCATTTACATTTTATTCCCTGGTCCTTTCTAAGTCATCAACGCAATACACATTATAATGAGAAGCAACGATTTATGAAAGAGTAAAAGATCGGAAATGTATTCCAATGAAATAATTTTTCAGCTTAAAGATGTAGAAACAACTATTTTTCAATAGTTTAGATTTTCATGATGTATTTCACCTGAAAGACTCTAACTCCCTAAATGTACACTATTTGACTTGTTTCTGGTTAAATATAAAACATCTACAGTATCTAATAAAGGAGTGAGCATAGTTTTGCAGTCACTTCAGGTACTGTAGATATCCCACTTCGTTTATCAGAAAAACTTAGACACACACACACATTCCATATGATGCTAAAATAAAAATGACTTTTATTGGGTATAGGTTTAATTTTTTTTTTATTTTCAATGAGCAAGGCAATAGCATTGAATGGATTTGACATGGACACAAGATAAAAGGTCGTTGACCCTATGATGCACTGTACAGGCCACTCTAAAGAAACAGTCCTAGAGCATGGACTGCTGGTCAAGCACTGAGATTCAGTGAGGTGGAGTTGACTGAGGGATATCTAGATCACCAGGGACCAATTGACCTACTATGTCTGTGGTATTAGTATCATGAGTGCCTTGCGTATTCTCCTTCAAATAGAATGCTTTAATGCCTGCATATTAGATTCCAAATGCAAAAGCAAGTGAGTAGTTTGATGAAACACATTTTTGTGAATAATTTCAAATTCTTGTTCTTACTTCCACAATGGTGAAAATGTGGTAGGCTTAATAACTGGTTTCCAAATTGATAGTTATTAGTTGGGAAAATAATTTGCAGTTTATACATGAAAAGAAACCTTAAGGAAAGAGTGAAGCGAAAGATTTAGTCATTTTTCCTGACTTGTAGTGAACTAGATGTTAAACTAGTCATACTGTATGCCTTAGGTAGTACACTGTGATGTGGATGTCAAAGTTTCCTCTGAAGGAGTGAAAGTAATTCAGAAAGACAGGATTACACACATAGAGTAAATGGTGTGTTCGTGTGAGTGATCATTTGGCTTTAGGCATGACCAGTATGATCGCAAGACCTAGTATCCATCTGGCATTTAGTAAATACTGCAAAAGTGGTTGTCAACAATATAACAGCTCACTTTAAGAATACAAAAGTGGACTTGTGCTCCAAAAACACCCAGAGCAGTTAAATGAAATTGCCTTCACCTGCAGACATCTTAGGAACCACTGCTGAGCCCCTGACTTGTCTTTTCAAAGATCGTTAGTGCTAGAATATTAATTTAAGACAAACTAGAGCTAAACCTCAAAGAATGACTGCAATATCTACATTACATGAGTAGCATTCAGAACATGAACTGCTGACCTTGGAAACATGGTTGTGAGATGTTATCTTAAAAAGCTGTGTCTAAAGGCTGATAAATATGTTGCCAAATTCCCCAAGTCACATGGCAGAGTTTGTCAGTACGACCTGATGTTTCCCCAGTTTCTTGGCCTAAGGATAGCAACAATGAAAGTGCTCTCACATAGTCTGAGTACAGAGCCCTTATTCAGTTCAGAGAGCAGCATGTTTGCTTTGAATTCTACCACAGATTTTATGCAGGTCAAACTGATCAAGTGCAGCACTGCTGCTCATTTTCATCTGTTTATGTGGGTAATATCAGGGGACTTTTCATATCTTTACCCTTTTAATCATGATAGATTCACAATTTTTTAAACTAAGAAGAAAAGCAGATACTATATGCACAGTAATATAACAAAGGAACTATTTTATTTAACATATTTGGGTTTTTTGCGGACTTACAAAAGAACACAAAATCCAGGCAAGCAGGAGCAATTGATAATTGATTAATTGTAAAACTAGCATGTGCTTATAAACCTACTTCAGATACACAACTTAAAACCCTTTTGTGTAAAAGCGGACTGGCTTGTCCTCAGCAGTGAAAGTGAATGAAGGTGGTCTGCATTCAATAAGTGCTCACCACTAAGCAAACACAATGCTTGGAACATATGGTAATGTTTGGTATTCTCAATGTCTTGTTTATGCAAGGTAGCATCACGTCCATCTGGTGACATTTTCTACTTGTGGATTCCAGCCCATGTCACAGTGGGGGGAGTGAACTCACAGGGAATGGATAGGATGGCAAAGCTGCAGCTATAAGGCATTTGGGGCATCGTTTTTTATCATTAATGTGTGTAGGGCAGAGTAATCTCACAATACTGTATGTCCCTTCATTTAACTGAAAGTTTTTCCACCACTATAACACACCATATATTAATTCTTTCTTTCTCACCTTGTAAGTGCACCAGGTGTAATTTTATTCTCATTCACCAGCACAGAAGAGATGTTCATTCACAATTCACATTCATTAGCTCATTACTCCCAATGAAATTCTCCATTTAAAATAGTGTTAATTTGTTTGTCACTATAGAAAGCAAGAGGCCTACACTAGGAGACGTGTACTATATAGACAGCTTTCTCTCTGTACAGGTTGGTGCAAAATTACTCTTATACAGTAAATAATAACTTGGGCCCTTTAAGCCATTTTAAGATTGTTCTACAAACAAATCTGCCAGTTGATCTAGGATGTACCTAACATTCATTTGCAGAGAGAGTTTTGGTAATATTTCTCTTATGTGTAGTATGAAGGAATGAGCTGTTTGCTTTAACTTGTGCTCCAGGGGAATCCCAATACTAGGATGAAAAACGCTGACAGAATTTGTGTCTGTAAAATCCTTATTAACTTTTTTTTAATCCAAAGCATGCATAGGTCAAGGTTAGCATAAATACATCTTAATAATAAAAAAATGTTCATGTTCACTTCAAAAGAGTGTAGCAGAAAGATCTACTCTCTGCACTGACTTCATATCTAATTCATATTGCTGCATTTTTCCGTAAATGTGTGGTGAAAAGGGCATGAAGAAAATATTAATCCTAATTTGGAGAGGTAATTTATTTAGGTTTTTCCAATATGTTTTTAGCTCTTTTCAAATGTATTGCATTCACAGCAGTGAGAAACAAACCATATTTTGCCAGCATGTTGTACTGGGCTCAGTTTGAAAAGGACTTATTTCCACACAAACACAGTTGCTAAAATTTATGTTATCTCACCCCCATCGCTTTTGTTTATGTTCATGAGCCCATTCCTGGAGCAGTTTCTCAGGTCCACACTCAGGGGGCGGTTGGCATAAGGCAGGGTGGTAAGACTTGAATCTACAATAGATGACTGAACACTATGGAAGAACCCAAATTAAAACAGAAAGATATTTTACCTTTCCATCTCTCTATGACATTTCAGTTCAAGTCACAATACTTTCTTTAATAAAATTCCACGAGGGAAACTTCTTTAAAGACTTTGATAGATAAGACAAAATGTTTTATTTGTAGATGCATACATCAGCCTATTCAAGGGAATAACAGCAGACGTCAGTGACGTACTTATTGTACTTACTTATAAGTTGTTGTTTAGATCAATATCTTCTGCGGTTCTTGGTCCCTCTTAGTCATTCCATGAACTTTAAAGAAGAAAAGTGGAACTCCAATTGTATTTAATAATAAACCTTTCCGATTTGAATAGGGATTAAGTTTGTGTCAGTTTTTGATGTTTGGCTCTGTGAATTCAAACTTTTATTTTCATAATGAGGTGTTGGAATGTATAGAAAACAAAAGTAATGTCTTGGTTTGCACCTTTATTTCTTGGTAAATACTCTGACTAATCATTTTTTAGAGCAAGAAGACAATGTAAACTCCCCAGCCTGCAAAGTTTAGCTTTCCAAAGTGTTTTAATTCATCTATGTAATAATACAAACCGTTATTGGAAAGTAAATGAAGAAATCTTGGGTGCCAAGTTAGTTACATTATGCATCCATACTGTATATGTACTGGAAAGAACAGGCTATTCAGGAAACATCTATGAGAGATAACTTTAAAATGTCTTGGTGCATTTTGTCTGATGAAGCCTGTCATTTGGGTGACTAAATGAGTGCCTGCCATAGTTGTGGTTGTGTTCTTGCAAACTGAGGCTTGTCAGTGATGGTATCTCCAGCTGCATAGTTTCCCACAAGTTCAACACAGCAGCGGATGAATCCTTTTGCTGCATAAAACATTTCCCTTGCCCAATGTTAGGAAGTCAAGGCCTTCTTGTCAGGCTGAGTGTCAGCTAGTGCACGTGAAGAAGATAAATGGTTCTAGTTTTTTAGAGCGAGAGTGGGAGAGAATAAAAGATTTTTTTTTAAAATACCTCCTGGGTGCCACTGGTTGACTCCCTGACTGATGAGGTTTAGAAAGCTAGTTAATTGTCTGAAAAAGCCACGAATGAAAATGGATTTATTCTAATGAGGACTTTGGAGAAATGCTTTTGAAATCAAATTGTAAAGAAAGCCTTTTTTTACCCATGTGTGTATGCTGACCTTGGGAAATCGCAAAAGACGGGCTCTAGTTAGCAGCCCGAAGCAATGACAGATAAAACAAGGCTGCAGACAGTGGCTTAAATCTGTGTACTGTATATGAGGAATTTTTGTTTTCTACTCATAATACATTTTCATGACTCTTTGATAACAGGGATGTCATGAAATAAGTTGACATTTTACCTATTCCTCTTTTTCCCTGAATCACATGTGGATGAATACAAAAAATTCTTACGTACTTTGGATCAAAATAATTAGCTGAGCCAGTTAGAATTATTTGCAGTTCATTTTCATACCCCAGTATTATCATATTCCATTCAGTACTGTGTGGCTATGCTGTTTAAAGCCTATGTCTGAAGTTTTGTAAATAGTTTAAGCAGGCAAAGTTGAAAAGAGAAAACTGATGTTTGTTACAATAAATGGCACAGCATTGTAAGGGCTATGCCATACATCAACAGGGATGAAGCAGATTCTTTACATGGCTATAAGCACATCTAGATTTATAAAGAGGAAGAAAAGAGAGGTTATTTATTATGCCACTACCACTTTACCAATAGTGATATCTAACACTGTATACATTTTAAATACATTTTACCATTTACATAGTTAAATTAATAATAAGTTGATATGCAATTGCATGTAAATGAACATTTAGTGATTCTGTATTCTCATGTAGTATTTCATAAATTATATGATTTCTAAGATGATAGTGTCAATAATAATTAACTGCAATTTACTATACTTTCCTATACTATACATACAGTACATTTTGATGTGGTAAGTGGATACTGTAAAGCCTGTTTAAAAGTAAATATGAAGGCAGCACTGCTCCTTCACAACTCTTGGATCCTGGGTTAAATTCCACATTGTGTTGCTTCTGCATCTACATATTTTTCCCCATGTTTTCTCAGATGCAAACCTTCCAAAGACATCCTGGCTAGGCTGATCGAAATCTCTGAGTCCTCATGTGTGCGTTCTGTGATAGACTGAGAATCCATACAGGGTGTGGACTTGCTTTGCATCCTGGATTTCTGGCTTGTCACAGCCCTCACCAGAAATAAATTACTTCTGATAATGAGGGGTTGGAACTGGGTTAAAGAAGATGGACTGACATTATAAGTAATTAATGAATTAATGTTAATTGATTTTACATAATTTTTACAAGGATTTAACAAGTAATTGGAGATGGGATGTAATGTTGTTTTTCACCAGACACAATAAAGTGCTGTCTTATAATAAAATATGGGAAAACAGTTGTTGGGCCAAGAGGCACCAGAAAATCTCTTTTGCGGTGCCGAATGTGTTTGCACAATAGGATCAAGCAGTGATTGAATTATAGGATCTGATGGTGTCAAAACCTATTCCAAACCACTTTGAAAAGAAGGAGGTTCTTTTTGGATTCCTTGGGCTGAGATTGAAAATCACAGTTTGTCCAACTGCTAAATTCACCCTGCAGTCTCCACAGTAACCTACCCATCTTCAACACAACAAACCCCCAAAAAATAAAGTGTAATGAAACAAGAGTCCCTGACTTGCACCCCTCTTAATGCAGTCTCTATATTTGGAAGGTTGGTCATAAATCTTTTTGGCTTAAAACTGACAAGTTGGGTGACTTTGAAGGTCTGAATTTCCATCTCAATTGAAATAAATAGCTGTCCAAGTTCATTTGTTTCAGAAGTGATGCTGACTTCTTTTCAAAGGTTTTTAAAATTAGTTTTGCATACTTTATGGAATTTCTCATCTTGCTACTCTTCTGTTACTTCTCAATAGAATTAAACCATCTTAGATCTTTGTCTGTCTGCTCAACCAGGTAATTAAGAGACTTTTGTGTAGTATGTCCTTCGTTTGTATGGGACGTTATTAAATTTGAAGGGTACTTTCTATCATCCTGTATGGAACTGTCAAGCATTCATTTAGCTTAATTTATACGTGCTTTGACATCTTTAGGCATTTGATTTCAAATGGAAATCTGAAATTGAAGTGAATTTGAAAAAAGTGAATGATTCTGTTCACCAGCCAGGAAACCTCTTTCCCTCATGAAATCTTGTCCTTTGCAAGTTTTTGAATAGATTTACCATGCTTCTGCTCTGCATTTACTTTGCTTTGTCATGGTTTTCCATAATTCTTCATATCTCTTTAACCTACAGTACATGATTACATGGACTTTATTACTTTATTAATTGACAACTTTCATCATGTACACTGTACCATACTACACTTTTATGAGTGTAAATTCAATTCAAGGAATTACACTTTCTTCAATTGCTCTTGTTTTAAATTACACAATTAAATCTATAAAAAAGTAATGCATAAGAAACACACAAGACAGTGAACAGACATGAGGAATTTTCGTAGGCTCAGTACCAGTTCTTTAAAAATCATGTTCTGTACTTGGGTCAGCTATTGGACAAAGAATAAGCTGGATCTTTCTCTCCTACAATAGTTTTTTTTATACCAATCAAAATATGAATCAATATACAGTATGTATGAAATGAGAGCTCTCTAAGGGGAGCTCTTTCTTAGTCATGCATGGCACGGATTTTTCAAACAATGCAATTCCTTTTCCCTTTTTAATGGAACTGTTAGGGGAATCAAAAAGGAAAATTCACACAGCATGGCCACAGCATTAGAGATGAGGTTGATAAACCATACAGGCTTGTTTAGTCAAACAGGAGGTGAGCATTTGCTTGGATGAGATGTGGGGGGGATGGTATTTTGTAGCCTGGAGAAGGATGACAGGCTTTGCATCTCAGAACTGCACCAAGACAGATCATTCATGACACGTTTTTCACTGGATGATTAGCTGAAAAGAATTTTATTAATGTTTTTCCATTTGTTTTCTCTTAAGAAACAGCACGATGTCACTGGGAGAAGGTGCAATAAAGACTGTGGAATTTGTATTGTACAATCTAACACATTGTGACACAGGTTTTTAAAGTCCTAGGGAAAACAACAATAAAAAAGTTAGGTCACAAGAAAAATAATGGAATTTTTGGAATGTTTTTGCTTCACAAAGCACCTGGCTAAGATCCTCATATCAGTTAGCTACTAGCAATACTGTAAATTGAATAAGAAGAGCATAATGCTCTTTTTTCATTACCATTCTTATGTCTGTATCCCCGCATTGATTGTTTTACTTCATTACAAAACTGTTACAAGAAAGTAGAGAGGAAAATTGCTGTTTTAGTTTTGCTTCATATAATATTTTATCAACATTCATAATCTCATAGTCTCATAATGCAGAAATAGAATTTTTAAGTAACTAGAGACATGTCATGTTTTGGTACAGCTGGACTTTGATTGTTTCCTTCCATTTACCTTCCAGTGTTGTACTGTATGAGATTGGTTTGTAGGGAATGTGTTTCAGGGAATGTCAGGATAGTAGGCATTTGTTCTGTATGTCTGTATGGTATGCTTGCCTATTCCTCAGAAGCGCTGTGTTTGGGTCTCAAATCACAATGGCAAAACTCATATTGATTGGCTTCAGGTGTAAAACCTGCCATGTAAAATGCAGTTCATTTATGTGGCAGACTGCCTGGGATAGAGGGAAATAATAACTGTGGAACTTCCACTAGATGCTGACAAACTGGGCCTCAAAGCCTCAGAGACTCAATTTATTTTAAATTGTTGCTTCTGTGAAGAAAAATTGCACGGAATGTTGGAATTCTCACATGGGGTGAATTAGTGGGTTCTGTCTACAGTATGTACAAGGGTGTTGGTTTATGCACTTGATTATCCGGACACAAGAGCGGTTGGAACACCAAAAAAGATTTGATAGTAGCCACCTTGAAATTAGACAGGTTGTCTAAAATTTAATAAGGCTTCTTGTGCTTTCCGACAGGGACCACATTCCCCAGATTACACTGGGGGAATGAGCTGCTGCTCTCCGTCACCTGACCCGTTGTAGGAAACAGGCTTCCTGGGTCAGGCTGGGAGAGTGAATGGGGGCAGAAGGCTGAATCCATCAGTGTGCACCACTCACCGGGAAGAGGACTGACCAAGGACTGGAGGAACTGTGAGGTTTGGGAACGTTTTTGGAAGTTTTTATGAAGAGTCTTGGAGGGAGAGACTTTGTTTATCTTAAACGTTTGAGAAGAGTCTGAGAGACTGTTTTGGAGACATTTGTTGTTTGAGAATTGTTTTTTTGGCTGGTAAGCAGTTTAGTTGTTCGGACTGTGTTAGACAGAGGCTTCTTGAAAAAGTTTAGGCAGAAGCTTGATGAAGAGCTTAGGCTTTTGTTTTGTTATTTGGTTATGGGGTTTTCAATTCCCTGCATTTTCAATAAATTGCACTGGTGAGTTTGAACCTAATGGCTATGTTTTGGTGTGTTTGTTGGCCTGGACCCACCTATTTTATAAAGATTCCCATTACAACACGCTCATGTGTGTATCACAGTATGTTAAATAAAAATATTTCTAGAATATTAAGTTCCATCAAATGTAAACTGGTTTATGTGTAAAGGCTGCTGATCCACTCTACCACATACACGGGAACTTTTGCATTTGATTACACAATCATCAATATTTTTGGGCATTAAGTCAAGCAGAAGGTCAAATTATATAAAGGCAGTAAACTTGCATTTGCAACATTACTGTAAGTCCTTCAAGATACAATAGAAATTATAAGCACTTTTTCACTAAATAAAGAGCTTATCCTGGATTTACTGGATTCACTAAATGTATATTTTTCATTAAAAACTGAAATTGAAATAAGGTATGAAGCTCTTTGTCTCTTTTCCTGATAATGTCATCCAGAGCTGAGGAAGCCGAGAAACAGATTTAGATACCACGTCAAGCAAATCCATAAAGCACTATTCCTAAACAGTGTAAGGATAATCAGACTATAAAATCAGCATTATTCAAATTCATGCCATTTGTCACTGTTTTACATCTTTGACCCTACCGTGTGCTTTAATTACTGCTGCACATAGAGCTTCAAGTTATTCCTCCACAAGCATAATCCACAGAGCTGCTGGTCATTTAAAAAACAATATGGTTCTGTCTTAAATGCTTGAGTAGCTACAAATGCAGTACAGTGTCCCGAGAAGAGGACTGTGGTGTTCTGTCATCGTTTTACATGACTCCTTGTGGAAATATTGCAGACAGGTGTTTAAATTCCAAGAATGCACTGAATTAACATGTTCTGAGAACTAAGTGACAAGCAGAAAAGGTTTCCACCTTTGGGTATTGTGTAAAGGCAGATTTAAACAATTTGATGTAAATTTACAGGATTACCCAGGTTTCCATTTGCAGTAGAATATTGCTGCTTAGAAATGGAGCCTTGATCTTATGTTAAACTATTTAACATCCCTTAGGAGCTATGCTACAAGATACTTAAATTTCAAAACCTTTGTAACAGCAAATACAGGAAGCACACTACATAATTAAGGAAAAAAGAAAACTGTAAGCTCATTTTGCTATAAACTAAAATAGTCAGACTTCATGCAGCAAAATTGTCTCAGCAGATCCTTTGAAAATACAATGTAAAACAAGCTATTGATTCACATACACATGATCTATGCACAATGTTATGCACCAGCTAATGTTTAGGTATTCTGTGGCTGAACAACAAAAGAATGACATTTTGGAAATTGTCTTATCCAGCATTATCGCAGTCAAATGCATGCAAAACATTTTAATATGAGCAGATACAAGCCTCCTGACCCATTAGAACCATCTCATTTTCACTTTAGCTTATTTGCATCCATGCAAGGTAATATTTGATAATTAAACAGATACCTAGGTTCAGGAGTAAATGTCAAATCAAACAAAGCTCCTTTTAAAAGGCAGTACTGTACATTGATTAAACTGATTAATGGCTTGGAACCTGGGACTATTCAAAGGAAATTAAATGGAGCATGATCTCTTATCTGGACATGAAAAGAAGAGTCCTGAACTAGAAACCTGGTGATTACAGGCATTTTTTGTTGATTTACTGTTGTTTTCCTGTTAAAGTACAGCATACCTTGATGTCAAAAGGGCAAAAACATTTGAACGTAATCAAATTCCTGTGGAGCCTAGTAGTAGGATATCGTACAAAAGTAATGAGTTTTGGGACAATTACAATTTTGCAGGCCCAAAATTAAGATCTCATATTGTCACTTCTGTATTTTAATTTTTTTGCTACATTTCTATAACACAAATTGAACTATAAATCTCTGTGATATAAAACACATTGCTTTTGGTAGACACCTGAACACAATAGGGTAATGAAATAAATAAAAGCATAACAAGCAAATCATTCTTGTGTTTTCAAAGCCTAGGAGCACAGATGGTGTTGCATTATCAATTTTTGCAAGGAAGATCACAGTCTTCAGAACATGTGCTAAACACTGGCAGTTTTAGCACTTCTTAGTTCCCATTTCTCCACTGCTTTGACACACAGGAGAATCAATTAAAGTATCATTCCTCCAGGAACTCTTTAAACAATGTAACATTTCATTACAATTTTTTCAAGCTCAATTGAATCTGATGCCCAGGTGTAAATTACCTAATTAACTCCAGGCTTGCAATCTTTTGCTCATATGTGGTGTTTTACTTCAGAAGTTACTGCAGAATCTATAATGAATCCACATTAATTCTTTACTTTGTTATCTTCTCTTTTGAATATCAGTTTCAGAAAGCAAATAACCCACTTTAATGCAGAATATGTCAACCATTACTCTGGTTAACAAATTGACTGCTTATGTTGATTAAATCCGGGATATAATAAAAATAACCATAACAATAATTATGAAGATTATTTAAAAAATCCAAACTGAACTGCACAAAATATACACTGAACTTGACACATAAACTGAGATGCTTATAGAACATTTTAATGAGAACAATACAGGGTGTCTCCACTGGCAGGTGGAGCAAGGGGATGTTTTTCATTCAATACAAGAAAAAGTCACATATTACGTTAACATTTTTATACTGTCATTTATCAGCAATTAATGTGTGGTTTACAAACTAATATTCCTATGAGCTCTTGAGGTATAGAAATGCTTGGTTATTTCCATCTAAAAAAGTTCTTCAGATAGCCCAGATTTCTTGAAGTCTTCTAAAATATACTCACTGTCCAATGTATGCTTGTTCTAAATTTGATACCTACTGTATTTTTCTGTCGTACTACAGTATATTCCCATTTCCAGTTATAGAAAGAGCAGAATAGAGCTCACAGTTTTATTTTTAACACCACATTATAATTTCTAAAACTTAAATCTTCAGAAATCCGATGCCTGTTCCTGCATGCATTTATGTCCAATCTTTAATTGAGGAAGATATTTTTGATTATCTGGCAAATGTTCTTGCCAGCTTGCCTGGTGCACCTCATGATGCACATACCCTTCTACTTGGTAAAATATTCAGTCAGAATGACTCTGGGGAATTCAGAGACAGCTGGTTGCACTGTATTTTTTCTCTTTCTTTTCGTATTTGACTTCTATTAAACTTTGCAAAGTTAATTATGAAAAGGGCCTTTCAGGATAGTATTGTGAATGAGACTTTCCTTTTAAATTACTGGTTGGTACCAACAAAATCACAGGGTTCATTATGTAAATCAGTATTTTTTCTTTTTGCTTTTGTTTTAATTGTGGTTTTCCATTGCTAGACCTATACTCTAAAATATTTTATTTCATATTAATTCTACAATGCATTTCATCTTTAACAAGCAAAAGATGTTGTTGGAATATAAGGTTAATTTTAATTTATAGACCTCCCAGTTTGGAATTAACAGTGGTTACAAATTCTAATCCTTATCTATGCTAACGAGACAAGGATGAAGACAGTACAGTACATACTGTACAGTCTGCTTCCTCTGCGAGCATATCTGTGGCCAAAATATTTTGTTTTTTTTCCACCATCTTTCTTGTGACGTAGAAGAAAGTGCCATTGTAAAGGCAATTTCAAGATGACTACAGGACCTCAGAACATATGTAGTCATGTGCACAATACCTGTACCTTTTCCAGTGACAGACACGTTTGTTTTACAGCAGCCTAATCATCTGCCTACAGTAGTTCCTTTACACTCAGCCCAGCTTTGGTAGAGTTAACTACACAAGTACACAAAGCCTGGATTCCAACCAGCAGCCTGCTGCAGAGGGGCACTAAATACAGTGGCTTCTACCTCACTTTGCAAGATGTGGGCAATTATCTCATCACATCAGGTGCTGAAATTGAAGAATGGATTTCCAGAAATCCATTAATCAAATGAACAGTTTGTGTTTTGCATTTTTGTGAGGCTCTCAGATTTACTTTTACTTCTTTTATTTTCCACATCATTTGATGTTTTGACTGTGTATTGCACTCCTGATAGTATAATTTATCTTCATTTACTGTACGTGTGAATTTCCAATTCACACCAGGCACAGGTTAAAGCTAAGCTTTTCTAAATGATCGTGCAATGTGACAATGTGACAATTTGGAGTAAAACGCCTGGCAAGAGAACTTGACTGTAAAATCAATATAATGTGAACTTTGTTTCTATGATTCCTTACTTGCTTGTTGCTCCTGACAAAACACCCCATAACCCCTAATCACAATCCCTGAAACAGGTAGCTATAGTACATTCATAACCCATTGTATGCTGTTCTATCACCATGAGTGGGAAGAATGTACAGTAAAATACTTTACTCTGTATAAGGTAGAAACCTGACCTTTCATTTTCTTCAGTTGATTAAGTATTTATTATAATGATATAGAAAACTATTTTTTATTTTCTTGCAAGTTTTGACCATATGATGGCTCCTGTCCTAGCTCACTGGACTGACTACAGTAGCCATGTAAGGCCTCTGGTAAGTGCTGCTGGGATGACTGGTATTGTGTTAGGGCAAGCTCTGAGGACCTCATCTCTCATTCTCCCAATCATCTCTTTATAATTGAGTAAGTACTGTAGTAAGACTGCCTAATTTAGTAAATATGAAAATTGATGTCCTATTACAACAAAATACAGACAGACAGATGCTGCATACATCTGTGTAGCTGTGTAGAAGGATGTTATTCCTATTATTTAGAGGAGTTATTCAGGCTGTGTTTTAGCCATGGACTTTGGTGTGATCCAGTGATAATCACTCATCATAGCATGATAAGAATATTACATGCAAATAGACACACAAGACTATAGTCCTTCAGACCTGGAAAAAAATTCACAATCTCCTCAGTGTCAGTCAATATTATTATTATGATTATGCTATTTAGATATTGAGTGAAATATGAAACAAAATCCTGCTGTACATGAGAATTCAAGTCTAAGGAAAAATTAGAACGAGTATGTAGTGAGATCAGAGATACAGTACTGGTCATTAAGTATATAACACAAAAATCAAGGTTATCAAAAGTAGCTATATAAAATGCATCAGTCTTAAATTTTCTTAACAAAGGTTTCTTGTGAAACTGTATATAATGTTGAAAAGATAATATTGTGAGAAAATTGAGTCCAGTAACAGCCTTCATTCTTCCCCATGATTTTTGCATATTAACAAATCTCAATGGTGAGAGAAGAGAGAAAAGGGGTATAAAATAAATCACTTCTTAAAAATCTCCCTTCATCTCACATTAATGATACAATAATACTTTGTAATTAAAAAAATAGTTTTCCCTCTAAGCTGCTAGATTTTACACACAGAGAAACTTACAAAAATGAGTATATACAGTACAACCATTACATTAAAATAAAAATAAGATTATATAAAATACATCAACCACACAAAGTCATTACAAAACTACTCACCAGAAGCTGTAGGTTTCAGTCACTCTAAGCCCCTATAATTACACATAACCACTAATTGTATTTGCCCTTCAAACCAATACTCCTTTGTTGTGAACTAATTTGTTGAGTAGTTTTATTGAATGTGGGATAAAGGAATTTCTCATTTTGTTGTGTCTGCATTGAGGGATGCAAATACCTCTGAAGGCATCAGCTGGTATTCTTCATGCAGAGCATGTGAGGGATCAGAGGAGCTACAGTACTAACAGCTAGTTTCAGCATACTCTTATTGTTAGCAGTTTGAAAGATCTGTTCAAATGGCTGCCCCACTGTCTTAGAACACGTCCCCAAGAGTTTGGACATCACGTTTTTTGGTGCACAGGAAGACTGTAATGTCAAATGGTTATTCCATTCTGCATGACATTTTGCACCACAGAAGTGAGACACAAGGACAGAATCTGACTATTGGTGCTGAAAACCCTCAAGGAAGTAAATCTGCTGTTTTTGCTGTACTTTATTACAAATACTCAACATGTGCCTTTCAAGTCAGATCAGCATCTACAGTATGTACTGTATATTTCCAGATAATTATAGACTGTTACTTGCTTATGAGTTAAAACTGGAATAGGATATTCCTTCTTTTCAAGACCAAAAACATTTTCTTCTAGTATTTAAAATCAAGGCATTCCTGTCACATCATGTAACCAAACTTCTTTAATTTCACTCCTTATCTTTTCATTAGTATCCGAACGCTTTCTCAGCTTTGCTTCAGTTCTATAAAGAAGTGTGAAACAAAATCTATTGTAAAACAACCCATGCATGATGATTCAGCCACTATGTTTTAACTTGCATTACATTGACGATAAGACAAATGAATTCTGACCTATATCATCAAGAAGTTCCTTCTCCCTAGGAATAACAATAAGTAAGATTCATTCCTTAATGCCATTAGATCTGACCCCACGTCAGTTAGAGCCCTTGGTTGCCACGTGTAAGTAAGTAACATAATGATCAGCAGATTGTGATTTAGTCCATGTGCATGAAATGACCCTGTAGCTTTTGTCATCCAGGACTAGTTCTGCTTAGAATCTAAACCCAGCATGTGTCTGCTGATCTCCCTAATTATAGTCCTTAGAGTGAATAGAAGGCTTTCATAGGGAATAATAATCTGTATTCAATATGCAAACTTTTCTTCTGTTTCTAGGATAATTTTTGTCTTCAGTGAGGCTGTAATTAGCAGTACTGAGACAGTCCCTCCCCCCCACAGATTCCAAATGGCCCACATAGATCAGGGGCTATGCACACCTCTCAGCTGGACATCCCCTCCACATGGCACCGGTAAGGTCAGGATCTGAATGGTAGAGACAGATTACAGGAGAGGGCTACGGCAGAGAGCTGCAAGGGGGGAACTACAGTTTATCTCTCCAGGCACTTGTGTTCATCTGAGTGCATTTCTAAATACAGCACTGATATCAGAATCCAATCACTCCTGGTGATGGTAACAAGACTGCAGATTCAATACAGCTCCGTAAAATGAATGACTTCATTTACCGCCAAAGGCTTGTTCACATGGGCACTTTCATTAGGGCTGCTCAAAAAGACAAAAAGTTTATTAATACAAAATGTCATTAACAGCACTTCACCCTTCTTCATTCACTTCAGCTGGCGGCTTCAGAGTCTTTTCATTTTTTCTGTTGCTTTCTTTGTCCACTATAGTTTCAACATATTGGAAATTCCTTGCTATAAATAACCTAGAAATATATTTTAAGTATTTGCATATTTATTGAAAAACGTTGCATGGTATTATTCTCATACTGTATTAATAAGAATACCTTCTGAATAACATTCAAAACAGAGTTGTCAATGTGTTGACTAAAATAGACACCCATGACATATACAGTACATGGTTCTGTAAAACAATAGATGAGATATGTGTGTCAGAAAAACATCTTGAATTTTTTATACGGTGCAGTGTTGTTTCAAACACTGGTAAGACTTTTGTTTTATTTTAATAAAGCAACATTTCCAGCTGGAAATAGCAGTCTATACCCATCGTATACCTATAGCATAGAACAACTACATATTTGCAGAAAACTTTCTAAGAAGAACTAGACCAAATATGAGTATAAACACTGTAACATATTAGATGATGCAAGCTGGTATGTTATACAATATAAATTACAATGCAATGAGTAATAAAATGATGGACACTAATAATTTTTTAACCTTCATAACCTGTTTTGTTCTTTGGACTTTTATTTATGAAATGTTATTTACTTTAATCAATCAATAATCAATCAAATCAATAATACATCACCTGTTAATATACAGTATGTAGTATAAATGGATCAAGTTTCTTTCTGCAAATAACCCTAAGGTTATGTGCACAGCTTAAAATATGTTCAGGTTAGGATTTTATAATAATAATAATAATAATAATAATAATTCCTTACACTTATATAGTGCTGTTCTGGACACTCCACTCAAGAGCCATCTGGATGATGCAACGGCAGCCATAGTGCACCAGAACACTCACCACACATCAGCTATTAGTGGGGAGGAGAACAGAGTGATGAAGCCAATTCATAGATGGGGTTTATTAGGAGGTCATGATTGATAAAGGCCAATGGGAAATTTGGCCAGGACACCACGGAAACACCCCTACTTTTTTCAAGAAACACTCTGGGATTTTTAATGATCACAGAGAGCCTGGAATTTTACATCTCATCCGAAGGACGGCGCCTTTTTACAGTATACAGTAGTGTCCCCGTCACTGTATTGGGGCATTAGAACCCACACAGACCACAGGGTGGGCACCCCCTGCTGACCCCACTAACACTTTTTCCAGGAGGAACCTTAGTTTTTCTAAGGAGGTCTCTTCATCCTGGTACTGACCAGGCTCACTGTCACAATCGCAACCCCTCCTCAGCTCTTCCTAGTTTGTTTCATCTCCCGCACCTGTTCCCTGTTCCAGCCCCTTTTCAGTTCCCCCTTATAAGCCAGACGCTGACGCTAATCCGGGCTCTGCATTGGTTCCCGCGTCATGCGAGCCCGGGACCTGGATGCACCTGGCTCCGTTATGGTTTTAGTTTTTGTTTCTTGTTGCCAGTCCCGACCCAGTACTGGATTTTAATCATCTGTCTCGGATGGATCGCCTGGCCTTGGACTTTTGCCCTGTTTTTGGATTTCCCGTATGTCTCATCTCTCGACCACACTTCCCCCGACCACCAGCACACTATGGACACCCCTGTTTTCATCCCCATATCATGCATGCCTTTTTTCCTCATGTTTTCTCACTCAACCCTGGATCATGCTGTCTGTATAGGGTCCGGAAAGAACTTTCCTTGACACTCACGCCTGCTTAGCTTCAGTGGGTTGCCAGTTGTGAGTTGCAGAGTGATATGGCAGTCTGTCTTATCATATACTGTATATGATAAGATTTGTATACGGCATTAGGCAATTAATACCATATACAGTTCTTATCATATTTATGTCACTCTACTAATACAATACTATTCTAAGTGTTAAAAATCATTTACAAATAATCCTTACAGTACAAACCCCAAATCTATAGTGTTGCCAAAATATGTATGAGTGAAATTAATAGATTTCATAACAGAAGAAAGTTTAAATCCTAATCTTGCACACTTTTGCTACATCTACATTCCCTTCATAGTCTAGCACCCAGGACCTCCCTTCCCATATCTCTCTTGCACCCCTCATGCCACCTTATCTACACCCCTGCAACAGCTCCCTGGTTCAGTCCTCACAATAGTGAGGGGGGGCTGGGCAACCATGATCTGCTGGCTAGGTGAGTCATGCCAAAAACACTCTGTTGTACATATCTCATCCCTCTATCATATTCATCAGGATCTAACCAAAGTACTGAAACATTTAGAATCAAAGTGCTTTAAAGTGTAGAATATTTGAGTGAAATTGCAATCACAGACAGCATTTTGCAATCCTTTTAAATACATTTTTGAAATGACAATGTAATAGTAAGTGTGTAAGGATACAATATCAAATCAAGAGGTTTTTAATGTATAACCCCACACAGAACTACAAGAAAAGGAAGAATATGCTTACGCTAGTAACTATGTTACTCATTCACAGAGTAAATAAAACTTTAAGACTTCTTAAAAAAAGACTTTTTGTGCTCTAAATTTCTAAGGAAAAAATCCCTTGGGACTTCTGAGCTGATAAAGACAGATGAGTAATTAAAATGAGTCCATATCAAAGCACTAAAGGACATGGTTTCATCTATACAGCATACAGCAAAAAAAAATGTACTTGGGCTTTATTTAATGGAATGCATTTTTGTGACTGACAGTTCTGAGCTCAATACACTTTGGCAGGCATGTCATTGACTTTTCAGTACAGATCAGTTTCTGCCAATCGCTCCAGCTGCATGTGCATCAGCTTAAGCATAATAAGGTTTATGGGGTAGAGAAAGATATTCTAAGTTATAAAAAATAGGGGACCGTGATTCCGTAGTGTGCATTCCTTGCAATAAACATACTTTCCAATTACCTATGAATCTGGTAGGTAAATTGTCTTTTTGGAATGGACTCTATGATTGGATATACAATATACAGTACAGATTTGGACTAAAGTACTTAGTCCATACTAAGTACCTCATACTTGAGGTACACTGTGTAAAAAAAAACCTTTTTACTGACTTTGCTAAATACTATGTAATAAAATAATACATTAACATATACCATACATGCAAAACACCACATTTTATTTAAAAAAGAAGTTATGTTTTCTTCTGAGAAAATACATCATTAGATTCTAGAACGGCTTATACTACAGATAATTGTAAAGCACAACATCATTAAAGGCAAGTAAAAAATGGCAATTACCACTTCTTTACTTAGGCAAGCATTTCTGCCAGTTTCTTTAATGATCTCTATAAATATTGATTGGTTCCTCCCTAAGACAGCTGTAAGCTGAAGGTCAGGCTTTTGGAAAAGGACGCTGTCTTCCTTTTTATTGTAATCAGTAGAATCAGTAGTGTGTAGTTAAGAGCAAGTATTGTAGTTGAACACAAATAATGTAATAAATAATGTAAATCATTTGCAAGAGAATCATTACATTGCTTTAATTGTTTTAGTGCCTTACAGGTCATCCCCTTATGCATGTGTGCACATGTACTGTACTGTCAATGTTTAGATTAGTGCTGAAACACTATTGATAACTATTTGAGCACAAGGTATACCAATTGCCTGAGTGATTTTACAATAAACCTGTTTTTTGAATATATACTTTATTCTAACTTTCCATAGTTGTCCACACTGTTGCTTTGTTGACACCATTATCACGAATCATTTTCAATTACAAACGCTAACTGGAGCAGAAATATTTGGCATTTTGAACTATAATCCAGTATTATGTGCCTTAGCATCCTTAGAGTAGAACACAAAAAAGAGAGGGAAATGTGTTTCGTTTTACCATTCAATTTTTTTTCACAATAAATATAGACCTTTGATTCCTGCGCATGAATACAAGGCATTTTGTTTTTCTTATTTGTAGTAAAATTATACTAATTTTCTTACAGTATTCTCATAAATGTGTTACAAATTCCCTTAAAATAATGTAGGGGCTAGATGCTGTTCACTGGGGATTGAAGAACATTTCCCTTCTGAAGCTGTAGAATGTGACAGCCCAGTAAGCAAATACAACACCTCAGTAATTTCACTGTGGGTTAAAGTTACCCGTAGATTGTGTTTAAATTTGTGTAATATTGAAATCCCAAGTTGCAAAGGTCATTAAGTTGAATTAATTAGTGATAGGGAGAGCATAGACTACAGATGTGCTATTAAATGTCAGCTTCGGTATGAGAAAATCAGTAGGAATTGCCCACAAGGCATTCACCTGAAAATGAACCAATTTAGTTCTGATGGGCATCCGTGTTAGGAAGGATGATGCGTTAAAGTGTGTTAAAAGATTTCAGAAATGTGTCTGACATTTAGAGTGTTGCGTAGCATAGTAAGTGTGAAGGAACCCAGTTAGAAAATATATTATTTGCAGCAGCAAGTCAGAATTTATACTGCCAGGAAATATATTCATCATCTGACTTTTAGTTCTAAAATAACCTCTGTTAGCCAATTATTAAAAAAGCATACTCTATGAATTACAACAATGTAAATTACCTTGTAAAACAGAAACAGTACATCATAAAAATAGAAAAAAAATGATAACACTTTCTTAGCAATCTTCTGTACATCAGCCCCCTTTTACATAGTTATACTGTATAACACTGATAAGTCTGGATTGGATCATGATTTTACATTTACATTAATTCAGTATTGTTTTTTCATTCATATATGGGATTAAGGTGTCTTTCAAAGCCATGCTGTTATAAGTCTCTGTAAAAATTCTGAAGTGGTCCAAGTGATCAAGAAAGCACTGCAATAAGAGCACAGGTGGAGCTAAAAAGAAACACTCTTTTGGCTTTTGCAGACTGCATTGTCGAGTGTACAAATGCACTCAAAAGTCAGTGTGGACTCCTAAATATGAAGGGGAATCTGGGTTTCCATCTGTTTTAGCTCAATTGATTTTTACCCAGATCATTCCTTTGAAATGTTTCAGTATCCTAGCTGTTCACAGACAGAAATGGTTATCACTAAGAGTGAAACATATTTGCGGGATACTTGACAGCAGAAATTACTTGAAAACACTAGTTTCTCTCATTCTTTTTCTCTGAAATCTTTCTCCCTATACTGTATATTCATTTAGTGACCAGTCCAACAGTTGCCACTTCCTGGCACAGTATAAGCGATCTGCATGTCCTTGCCTCCCCCGGCACAAACAATAACCCAATTGTTAAGATACCAGTAATCAAATAGTGCGTATTGCCTTGTACTTGTTTATCAGGCAGAAGACAGCGTTGTTCCATTGTCTGTGCATTTGGTCAGGAGAAAGATATTGTCCCATGGGAGTTGACCTTTCCCACTCCTTTCATGCCAGTGCTTCTTTTCCAAAGGTTTCATTTCTTTCCAGCTATGACATTGAAAGCCATCAAGAATTAAACTCCTATCTCCTGCTGGAAAACCAGAAAGGACTTAGTAGGTTGGAGCACTATTCCTCTTTTTTCATGGTCAGTATGAACAGTCATATCTGCAACATAAACACTGATGTCAGTTATGTGCTGGCTCCCTGCCTGTTTGGCACAGACAGTCATAAGGTTCGCATTGATTCCAAAAGGAAGTTCATTGAAACCAGGTGTTTCCATTATTTAAGGATTTTTAAGAAACTCTGCTCAAACCCCGGCTGCATTCAACAATTTGTATACCACACCAAGTACTACAGTTGAGTCATGGCATAGTGTTTTTTTTTATTTGAAATCTCCTTTGGATTACAGAGCCAATTCTATAAATTTAGAAGTGGGGATTATTATTAGCGAGCCATTGAAGAATTCTTAAAACGATCTGAGATTGATTGTAAGAAGGTCAGATTCATTGCACAGCTTCATTACATTGAAAAACAGGTAGGGTGTAGTTTTCCAGACTGCTAATCTGTGAATTATATGGGTTTTTTTCCCTTGTGACAGTGTTTGGGAACTTGTTTGTTGAACTAGTCTGTAGCCTGGATAAGCCCTGACACCATTACAAAAAGCAAATTCAAACCAAAGAAAGGAATGAGGCAGCAAAAATGACAGAAAATGATCTAACTTTGAGAGAGAAGTCAGACCAAGTAATTGTTGGAAATTTACAGGAGATACAGTACTCTGTCACACAATGGCCTGAGCAAGGCCAAAGTAGGTTTGTTTTATAAGGGAATGGCTCCGCTGCAAAAACACTCAAGTAAAATGAGTGCAGTTTATATACAGTGCTCCCAGTCCCCCACACCGGAAAACAAAACCCCAAAAAGAAACAAAACTAATTCTTCAAATCAAGATAAATCCTCCTTATTGCTTTCTCCCTGTTTTCAGTCACACTACCTGACATACCAACCACCGACAACCAACTCCCTCTTAGGCTGAGGAGCCAGCTTAAATAGCTTGTAAGCCCCTCCCCCTCTGGAACAAACCATTTCTCCAATTCAACGCAAGGTTTTTCCCATCTCCTTAAATAAGCCTTGAGAAGTGAGGTTAGGTTTGGCCTTTTGAGGCAACCATAGGCTGACCCACCCTGGAAGTACTAACACCAAACAAACAGTGAGTATCATCCATTTTGAGAGCGCTCTCCATTCACACCACAGTACTCACTCATACCTGTGTTTAATTATGTGAATGTATATGAAATTAAGTAATCACAGTTACTAGTCAAGCCCTGAGTGTGCACCCTCAGGAACGTATCTAGGAACCACTCAATGGAAGGTGTATGAATATGTATTTCCTGTGCTATCTCTACCTCGTGACAGGCTCCTCTGTCACATACTCCCAGAATGATTTTGTAATGCTGAATAAGTCAGGATCTTATTATGTTATTATATAATATTATTATCTGTGTAGTGACAGCTCATTTACTTATAGGGGAAGAGAATTTTATTTGAAAGCCCAAAAAGCCAAAAATAAGATAATTTGGTCAACATTGTATTTGTAATGGATAGATTGTAAATTTTAAGAATATGCTTCCTTGTGTAAATGTAGGACAGCTTTATGAAGCAAGAGTATTTTTATACAGTATATTATATAAAGTGATGCTAGTTCTTATACAGTGTGTCACACCTGAGTGCCTTAAATGTTGCATCCTTTGCAGAATATTTTAAATTATATTAATATAGTAGAGGAAATTTGTGAACACTGATTCCAATAATCTAATCATATTTTTAATTTTAATTTATATTTTATACCAGTTGTTTATCTGTGCTAGATACCAACAGGTGAATTTAAACACATTATTTTTTATTCCTATCATTTGTACAATTGTCTCTCGAAGAATAAATGACTAGAAAGAAGTGAAAAAAATAAAAGCCAACAGGCAAACAAAATGTCTCTAACACTTTGGATGAATGTTGCCTCTGTAACAAATTCTCAGGCCACAGGTTGAGAAGGCAAAATATCAGTTGATGGATGAGGATTTGTTAAAGTGAAGCAAGACAGGAATTATTTATTGATCAGGTTCAGTGTGAGATGGCTGACTACTATACCTGACCTTGAAATTGGAGTCATTCTTTCGCATGACTTTCTCAATGTTTCTTTACCCCACACTAGGGTTTTGGCTTGCTCACCAGGTCACATAGGTCAATATACCCAAGATTGAACCATGATAATTAACTTATTCCATCTCTGTGTGAAATTTCTTTCTGCCTTCTCCCCACACCATGAATCAATTTGTACACAGTGAATGCAAATGCAGAAATTTCATGTGATTAAGTCTTCAGAACAATGCTATTAAGGCACACATAATGACTGTTCTTTTCTCATGAATCCAGGAATAACAATTATTGTTGAGTTTGCTGCCTTAATTTGGAGCAATTTGGAAAGAGGCTAAGCGTGTTTACAATGTCTGTATACAGACACCTCAGGAGAGATCTGTGGATGGTCTGTATTAATAAAGAATAGATTTGATAGACCACCATGTAAATATCTTTAGATCTCCAGATCAGGTTGAAAGAAATTGTCCATTGAAATGATATAATAACAGTTCATGTGAAAATAATGTTCATAAATAGAAGGTACATTCAAGTCACAAGAAACATTAATTGCTGGTGGGATAATATGAGCTTTCCTGCTTTTTGAGATAGGGAAACAAGTGCAGAGGAAAAGAACATCTCTCAGAGTGAAGGCAAAATAAAATTCCCTGCAGTGTCATGCAATTATTGCAGAGGCACTGAAGGGAATTTGACTGAACACATTTTGAAATGACACAAGCAGCCCTCTGCCACATCAATCCATTTCCAAATCTTTTATCATTTATCACAGTATAACTTTTTTTTTAGTTAAAAAGAATCTGACAAAAATCTGACACATCAAAGTCAGTTACCTGTGCTCTTTTACTCTCTGTTCATCCTTAATCTGTTTTGGCCTACCTGTACCTTGTGGATTCACTGATTTGGCCAATGACATTACATTTTTGTTTGTTTTTCATCATCCAAGAAACATTATTGTTTATTGCTACAGGTATGTCTACTGAGCATGATCATTCCCTTACTGTCCAAAATCATTCCAAAATCCTTAATCTTTTGGTAGTTTCATTGCAATTTACACAGATGTCTGTACATCTGGGGGAGGTATTGTGAAAATATGACATGTAAACAAAAAAAAAATCAAGAAAGCATTTGGAAATTACAACAACAATACTTTATTTGAAGAATAGAACAGCAGATGAAACTTAATGCAAACATATTATGTATTGTAGTAGTTTACCGGTTTACTGTAGTAGTAGGTTCAAGATTGTGTAAAGAAATACACTTTGTGTCAGGCTACTGTTCAGCATACTTCACTGAGTGAATTGAGACTTGAAGCATTATTTTATTTATTCTATTAGTGGATTGACTTCCAAAGACATACTGTATATAGGCATCAACCCTCATACAGTGAGAATAAAATGAAATGACAGTTTCTTCATTAACTTTGCTGGCAGTGATGCTCTTCCATTCTGCTATTATTGATGAGGTGAAGGATTCCATTAATTTGTTTTCTTTTATATTTGATGTTTTTTTTTATTACTTGGTTGTTTTAAAGTACTCCACTTTTTTACAGAATATTAGTGCAAGAACAGGTGGTAAGCAATGGTTCTAAAACAATTCAGATAAAGGCTGACTTCTAATCTCATTTCCAATTCTCACTAAATCAATATTCTATTTTATCTGTCTACATGCTCTAACCATTTACATCTCATTTAGTCCTAAATGCAATGTTCTCAATTCTTCCAGTATAAAAAAATATCAATACCATTTTATGATTCAACTCTTGGCAAATGAAGAAAAAAGAACCTTATTAAACTGACCCTTGGGGACATTTGTACAAAGTGATGTCATTGCTGTCAATTACAGACATAATTAATTGATTTACTGGTTTCTGGTCTGGTAGTTAGGTACAGGCCTTGTTTTGTCTTTTGCATGGAATTTCATAGGACTTCAATAATAACCTTTTTAAAATGCAACATAAGTAAAATTCAAAACTTCACAATTGACCTGTTTTGATCATAGTGTTATATATGAAGATTGATTCTATTCATTATAATAAGAGAAGGCAAGTCTTTTGTTTGATCAGTAAAAGCTCTACCACGCTCTCATTGTCTGCCTGCTGTGTCTAATTGAGAAGATACAGTATGCTTGCAACATTTTCCTCAAATTTCTGAACCATTTTCCCTATCCCTATCCTTACCACTTAATCAACTATGCAATATTTTGTCAAATTCTTTTTATTCAATGTACATAAACCTTTTAAAAGTCCAGAAATGTGTGTATTATATAAAATTATATTACTTTCATTCATCACAAAACCTTGATACTGGTAAGTGGTCTGAAATTAGTAGTACCTTTGAGTCTGTTCCCGTTTTAGAATTCTGGAATTTCAATTTTGTATCATATTCATGCCTGAGCCCTCCTTATGATTTAGTCTATCTTCCTAACCACTTCCATGTCAGACTTGCAATAAAGATCTTTTTTAAACTGTTGAGCAGGAGATGTTTATTTATCAATCTCTTTGTTTGTTGAACTTACTGTCACATACAGTACCATTTCTTTTTATTAACAAAAACAGGAGCAAATTAAATTCCTGTGGTAAAGAGGCTTATTACCATGCACTTAAACATGTTAAAAAAAGTTATACCTTTTGCAAAGCCTGCTGCTGATTTTTTTTTCCAGATAGAGTTGTGCATTGTCCATTCCAATGAATCGTGTGATTCCTTTTAATCCTCTGGTTCAAGTGAAATTGTGCAAGAATCTGAATAATTAAACAAAAAAGCTTGGTAACCTTTAGTGAGCAAACTAGATCCTTGTGTTTTTTTGTATCTAACAAATGGGGTGAGTAACCTGTTAAAAAAGAATGGATATGGCGGAGTGCTGGCTCTGTGGCTAAGGATCTGCACCTGTGGCTGGAAGGTTGCCGGTTTAAATCCCGCAGCCGGTAGAGGAATCCTACTCCGTTGGGCCCCTGAGCAAGGCCCTTAACCCCAACTGCTCCAGGGCCGCTGTATAAAATGGCTGACCCTGCGCTCTGAGCCCAAGCTTCTCTCTCCCCGTCTGTGTCTCATGGAGAGCAAGCTGGGGTATGCAAAAAGACAAATTCCTAATGCAAGAAATTGTATACGGCCAATAGTGTGATCTCATGTTGAATGCCTCATTAACATGTCTGTCTTATTTGAAATGTTGAGTGTGGTGTATTGTGGTAAAAAAACAGAATACTCAGAATACAGTATACAGCAGAAAAAGAAGGCAAAAAAATCCATGAAAATTAACCATGAACTTTCATTACTCTCTTTGTGGAGAATATTTTTCAATTGGTTTAAATATAGTGCATTGTCCACACTGGATCAAAAAAGTTTTTCGGCAGCTTAAAGTTTACATGAAAACAAGATAAAAACAATACCTGGAAACCAGTTAGGCATTAACTGCCCCCTCATCACTCATAGAGCTGGAATCATGGGAAATGGTGGCACACTTTTGAAAATATTTTGAAGGTCAAGTTATGAATCATTCTATTGGTTTTCTGCACAACGCTGGCGGATCTTGACGTATGTGTGTGAAAAGAGCGAGGCCAGGCTAAAGGAGCATAATCGATCAGCAGCACGGGGGCATTAGCGAGAAAGACGGAGGAAACTGCCCTTTTTTTCTCAGCCCCAGCTTATTAGCCCACCTGCTGCGATTCTCATTGATGGTCTCAGGTCAATATAGATGAGCGATGGAGATAGAAGGCCTTTTTTCCCAGGTTTTCAGGAGTGGATGTCAGGATCTTAGAATGGGGAGTTCACTTTCACACTCTAAAATCTGAACACACATTTTCAGACTTCAAAAAGGAAAATAGATTTTAAAAAGGATCATACTGTAGATACTGTAAATTGTATTTTTATATGTAGTTTCTCTTGTCTCGATTGTTCTTTCAATGCTGTTATCCTTTCCCAGATTAATATGCATTTAGATCTACTGTATCCTATGCTATGTATTCCAACACAAAGATCCAGGTGCCCACAAACTCTCCTCACTGAAGACGGAAAACAGCTTTAAAATAACCAAAGTACACTAAAGACTGTTGAGAAGATTTTTGGTATATTTTTACTTTCCCTGTTTAATCAAACCATGCCTGTACTCTGCCTCACCTCACCAAAGACAACAGGATAAACCTTCACAGGAAGGATTTAGATACAGAAAACATCTTTTGACTTACTGCTATTCTGAAAAGTACCACATATTTTCTCCAGGTGTTTTGCACACAAAAGTACTAGCCAATTTTATTAGATACTACTTTTCTTAATACAGGCATCAATCAATTTACAAACATAATTTGTTACATCAAAACTGTTTGCAAGGCAAACATTTGTACATTAAAATTTAATTCCCATAACATTATTTGTAAAATCCTCCTCATTTGTAAAAGGGTTCCCAAATACTGGAAAACTCACACAATATTTTCAAACTTAATTTTGTGTAATGCAAAAGCATTACAATGATGACAGTGTTACTTTTAATTTTAATTACTGACATTTAAATCCTAGTTAACAGACCAATTTCCACATGTTTAGAGGGGTTCTGTGAATTTACTGGAACAATTCATTAATTGTAACAGTAGATCATGTGGTGTTTCTTTAATGGCTATTGGAGGATCAATCGTCAGAACAATCAGCAACGCACACACATGGATTCAAATATAAGGAATGCATTAATTAATACACAAAACTGTGCATATAAAAATATATCGGTCTGCCTGGATACAGATGGCAGATCTTACTGTGAGGGTTACCAAGATATAGAATATATCACAAGAGATACAAAACACACCTTGAACAAAGAGATACAAACAAGGAATATGCTTCAGAATACAATTCGACTATACTAATTCATTAATCAGTCTCATTGATAGAGATTGTACATTCGATACTCATAAGTAAATACATTAATCATATGAATTAAATTGATATCACAATTTGTTGAGATAACAATTGAATTCTCGATCGGCAATGTCGAATGTTGGATTTATTTATCCAGTACGGATTTATATCTCCCGGCACGAACAGTGAAGAACAGCTGACTGGCTCTGTCGATCCAATCGGTGCTTCGCTGGCTCGGGGCCAACCACTCCTGGTTCTCGGAATGGAGGGGAGATGGAGAACTTTCTACTGCTTCACCAGCAGGGTTCTCCAGAGACCGTATGCTCCGGGCAGAATTCTGTCTTTACCTACGGGCTTCCCCCTGGCTCGGCTCAGAGCTTGGAACACAAAGTTGCAAGTCCCACACACTTAGAGAACAGTGCTGGCAGGCACGTGATTAAGTCTGAAAGTGCGCTAGAGGGGACAGAGGAGCAAAATCTGAGGCCTGCGCATGCCTTTTTAACTAGAGACAATACGACTGCTGATTGGTCAAGAGTTTGGTGGGCATTCGGAACCCTGCAGGTTCCTGATTGGTTGGTCACTTCTAGGGATGAGTAACAATGAACTCTGACCCTAGGACTGCAATCCAGATGTACCTAAGAATCTCAGAGACAGATAGGTGCCAGGAATGGCCATTGATTTTGATAGTTGGGCCACATCTCCATTCTGGGATGGTTCATTATCAGTAAGAAAACAATTTAAATCAGAAACCACATGGAATGGCCTCTGTATGTCCAGCAGCACAGAGATGATAGAGAGGGGCCTCTCTGGAAAAGGCACAGCAACAGTTAACTGTGTCTTATTAATAAGCATTGCAGCAACATGTTAAACGAAGTATACAAAATGTACTAAACAAGCAATACAAGAAATGTATTATTGATATAAAAAAATCAAAGAATAAATTAAATACATAAAATTTGTAATATGAATGTAGTGGATGATGTAAGATACTTGGATCTATGCTATGCAATAAATTGTATTCCTCTGCCTAGAGTAGGATGCTCATTGATGAAGAAATTATGCTTGTTACAGTAAAAGTTCATATTTAATAAAATATGTATAAATGTGCATGCTTCAGGGTAGCAAAATTCATAATGCAAATATAGTGGATAATGTAGCATGATTGGACCTATGCTACACAATGAAGTGTATTTCTCTAGTATTCTCACCACCACAGGGATTTGTCAATCATTTTCGTTTTGTAAATCAAAGGATGTTTGTATCTGGGCACCTGATTCTTCTTTCCCCATTCATTTTAGAGAAGCCCATGCCATGAGTTGTTTTTGTGTCTAGAATTAATACTTATGCATAAACAAAAAGTAATTTTTCAGCTGATCAAATCTGTAACTATTGTTGAGCATGTCAACATGACAATTCTAATACCTCAATTACACTCAGTTTAGTGGATTTGAAAGTCAACCATTAAGTTATCTTCGTAGGATAGCTTATGGATGCTCTTTGGCTAAAATATGCCACCCCTAATGAAAGGTATTATCTAAATATGGGATTTTTTTATCATACATTAAAAAAGTAATCATTTTAAATTCTCCTAAAAATTAAATCCAATCAAAGGATCATATCCATTTGATGGTTGCAATGTGGAAATTCACAGCATTTTATTAACAAGAAGGGTGTTATTTTATAACTACCAGTCATTAACACGTTTTAATATGTTCTAAAGAGTAATTTTCCACCCTTAGAATCTCAAAAAGATCATTTTCTTTGAACCATGGCAAGAAAGTGTCAAATAATACATGTCAGATGATATACTGAATAAGAGTAGCAGGTAATAGGAAAGTTTGAATTTGCTCTAGAAATCAATATTCATAAATTCCATGATCACAGTCTTGTCAGTTGTAGGACAATGAGGCCTCCCTTTCAAATAACAGTTTATAATAACAGTTTCCACAGTTATATTTGTTCGTTAACGTACAGTGTTAAGTGAGTCAGTCCTTAATACTCTGGATTTTCCTTCAGTGTTTGTACTGTCTTTTCTAACTTCTGTTTTATCAGCCAAAGTAGTCCTAGATACTAGTGGAAAGATCACAAGGAGGACATTTTAAAATGGTTAAAGCACACTTTAGTGTTGATCTATGTCTTTTAGTTATTTTAGTTATATTTACTAATTTCAGTATATTATTTTAGTACCGATTTGTAAACATTTCAAAAGACGAATTTTCCCATGAAGATTACGCAATGGCGCTTGTTGTGCTCTTGGCCTTAAACAACTGCCTATTAAAAATATCTTTATTACAGCACAGGTACTGTAGCATGTCTCTAAATTAAGAGTATGAATGGTTTAGTAACTTCACATAACATACTGTCCCAAAAACAAACCTGTCACAATGTCCTAGCCTCTCTTGAAGATTTCCAGTAAGAAATGCTGCACAGATAAAGTGTTTGATCTCTTAAAGACATACTGTAGTTGTTCTAGTAGATGGTGACTGCAATGCAAGTACTGAATAAAGGAATCACCCATTCCCTCAGATCCAGTAGCACTTAGCAACAAGATCATATCACTGTTTTTAGTTTCATTCATGGAAATCCTGCTTGTGGCAGGGATACTTTGTAACCAACAGTGCTAACAACATGCTAAGAACTGTAGTAAACACGAATGCCGAGACTCAGCCGAGCATTACAGTGTCTTTACATTATCTGCATAGTGCACACAGAATGCCATGCAGAGGAATATCATGTGAAATTTTCAGATTGCATGCTCCACCAGTAGAAAAGGAATATTGCGTTTTTTTTAAACAAATAACTTTATCTGAATGTGTTTTGCTCTCTTCATTTCTTATTTGGAAGGGAACTTGACGAATTAAGGACCAACATACTGATCAAGTGTACTAGTATAAGAATAGTTTATACTGTGTGCAGTTTAACTGTATTGCCTTCCATGCATTTTACATACAGTGTTATGATTTGTTTTTCGTTTATTGCTTTTGCTTAGGTATTTCAACAAGCCTTCTTATACAGTAGTTAAGTGCTAAGAAGTGTAAAGAAGAAAAAAAACTCTTTGGTCTGTGCTGTTACATTTATGGTCAGATTACTCTTTGTAACACAATTAATACTTCCCCTGGACATTTCCTCTCATTTAACTTGAAAGCCTTCTAATAAGCTGTTTACTGAAACAGTCAATCTGGCAGAAACTGCAGAAAGTATTTACCCACCTGAAAGAACCACTCATTTTGATTAAAAATCAATGTAACTGTTACGACCATGAACAGATGTCCGCGCCAGTTTTAGTAGTAGACCCTATGCGATGTGGTAGGAGCTGGAGAAAACAGGAGGTGTGGTAAAAGGAAACACACAGGGGTTTTATAGTGCACAAAATAATAGTGACAGTCCGTTCCGTGAGACGGTGAACGGGGGAGACAAAGAATGGCATCCAAATCCAAACGGGTCCAAAGGCAGGTCAGGGCACAATCCTGGAGTCCAGCGGCGAGTAATCCATCCTGGGACGCGACAAGGTTAAAATCCCCGGGAGGGGAGAACACACGAACAGACAAAACATGGAGGTCCAAGGGTGATGGGGTGAGACCCTCCAGACCCCGGGGACAGAAAGCGGGAGGTGTTGGGGATGAGGCCTACAGTATGCCCTCAGGAGACGGACGTAGGGTTTCCTGGTGCCAGGCGGGCCTCGCGATATCCTTACCCTAATGATGAGCACCGAGGACTGGAGGAGCTAGTCTTTAAATAATACACCTAAGGGGGTACACCTGGGGTGCTTAGCAACAATCACAGGAACAATAACGGAAGTAGTTGAGCGACCTCTAGGAAGGGATGTCAAGCGTGACAGTAACATTCCTGAATTTAATTTAAAGACATACTGTATACAGAAAGGGTGGGTAGCTGCGTCAGCATGCGTAGGCTGCAAAGGAACAAGTAATAGGTTTATTCCATGCTGAAAAAAAGAAGAAAGAGAACACAACGTTTTGGCCGTTGAGCCTTCTGACACCTGAAGAAGGCTCCACGGCCGAAACGTTGTGTTCTCTTTCTTCTTTTTTTCAGCATGGAATAAACCTATTACTTGTTCCTTTGCTGTATACAGAAATGTCACTTGGTAATAAGACAAGTTAGTGGAAAGGGTCATGTTGTACGAGTGGTGGTGTAATTTTGTGGGTTCGGTGTTAATACCGTTTCCAGAAGACTAGACTTTAAAAGGGATGCATTCATATTATGACATGAAATTGATCATTCCTCAAACAGAGATGAGATGAGAACTCAAGAACTGATGGGTACCAACAATGTAGTATTATCTGCGTACTATGACCAGATAAATATACTTATCCAGTTCGGAATTGCTAGTGCTGGCAATAGTAAGAAAAAAAACTGCATTGTGTCCCCTCACTATAAAGTTCCTGTGGCTAAACAGAGTAATACCGTATACATAAAAGCATGATGCATGATGTACCTGAAGTAGTATTTTTCAGTAATCAAATTCACTGCAAAGTATTAATTGGAACACAGAATGCCATAAATGCAATTTTCCTGAATAATACTGCACAATGTGAAAAACACTACAGAAGGGATATATTTAAAATATTGTGTACCACTGAGTTTCTTGTAAGGAATAGATTAAATAACATTTAAACATAAATATGCTATATCAGCACTGAAGAAAAATATTATTATACAGTTCTTTTTTTTTAAATAGTGCAATACACATCTATTGTAATAAATTACATTTATACACTTCCATAGACTGTGTCATATTTACACATTTACTTCTGTAAGGAGAACTACACTTGAACTTGAGGAAGAGCACAGAAGAAATGTTAATAATTTTGTCCACCAGCATGAGGCTTTCACACAGGGGGGCTGGAAGGGAGTAAAACATATCTAAGGTACATTGGCAAGAGATTGTTTTAAGATCCTTGCTTTAAAGGAGGCATCAATCCATTGTAACATGTACAAATGACTTTCTAATTGCACTGGGTGAAGAGGGGCTGGGAAAAAAAAGAAGTCGAAAAAAATAATGGATAGCGAAGACTTGGCAGGAGAAAAATCATTATTGTTCTCTAATAGACTGTAATTTAAGGGAGGGATGAATTATTTATGGGTGTGATTACCAGGGGCACTGTTATTATGCCATTGTCACACAATCTGTATTGCAGAACGTTAAAGGGATTCTAAATTTAGCCAGGCAGCTTGGTTCCAGAAATGGAATTTGGTTCCAGAGGCTCTTGTGTTATGAGAAAGATGGAAGCATTAAAGTAGCAGCAATTTAAATAAAAAAGTTTGTTGTCAGAGACATACAGAGAACAGGCACTAGGTATTTCAGGTGGGTAGCTGCATCAGCATGCATAGGCTGCAAAGGAACAAGTAATAGGTTTATTCCATGCTGAAAAGAGAAAAAAGAAAGCACAACGTTTTGGCCGTGGAGCCTTCTTCAGATGTGAGGGTATTTCTAGGCTACAGTTTGGCAGGATTAGAAAGTCACATGGGAAAAGTACTATCATTAAAGGTTTTGAATGTTATTTCAAACAGGGATCTACATGCAATAAATTCAGCAAAGAGGAGGAATGGGCCAGGTGACTAAATGTTTTAACCTTTTTTCAAATCACAAAGCGTTAATGTAGCCCATCCTCACAGCCAGTGAATTTATAGCTCTTTCAAATAACACAGCCCTGACAAAGTTGTGGCATGTCTCATTAGAAAGCAACTGTTTTAATGATCCAGCTAATAAAATAACACAGTTATTGGTTTTACGATAGGGACAATATACTGTATGTGATTTCTTATTAATATTTTCAGTTAAGTCCAGGGCTTTGACGATGAAGTTAATTGGAAGTCTGCAATTACAACTGCCAGGTTTAATATGTGAGGGCCCTACCAAGACAAACAGAAGAAGCGTAAGCCGTGAATAAAAAATGCCAAAAATAAAAACTTCATCATACAGCAGTCTCAAATTACAGAGGTCTTAATCCTTGCTCTTCAAAACCTGCGATCAAGTAATGGGTTTGTAATCAAAGAAGTTTACTACCGCTAGTAAACAGGACAGAATAATCACATTTCTTTTACACATGGTAGAAGTAAGCCACTACATTGGAGAAATTGTTGAGTCCTAGGAGGATCCAAGACTCCAGATGTACCACCCATGCATTACTGCTATACTAAAAAATGTTCAAAATACAGTAATATTGGGCTCCATATACAGTATCAAATGCATTCCTCCAATTTTGTATTTTTTGCACCGAGGATTTAATCTCCAAATGAACATAAAAAACATCTTGTTAATGCATAAGACCCCTACACACAGTCTGGATGTTATAATTTCTATATTCTTCTCGTACGCTAAATCTTGTGAGAGAATAAGGCCGATTGCAATCTGAAATCTGAAATCACTCAAACCTTTTCTCGGTGATCACTGCAAGCTATGACTGAAACAGATTCTTTCTTGCTATTACAGTGTATAAAACAATAAAATAAAGGGTTGAAGTGAAAAAAGTCTTGGGGTTGTACCAAATCATCCATCTATGTTCTGGCCAATTTTCCCAGAGGCTAACTGACCTACTAATATGTTTTTGGTCTGTGGGAGGAAACCAGAGCACCCAGAGCAAACCCGAGGAAACACAGGAAGAACATACAATCTCCCTGAAGATAGCACTCAAGGTCTGCGATTAAACCCAGGCCCCTGTTGCTGCAAGGTAACAACGCTACCCACAAAACCACTGTGCCACCTGTACCGAAACGTCATCCTCAAAACTGCCTGCGAGAAAATAATATGATTGTGTTTCCAATGAGTTTGAATGACCTGATTTCTTACATCCTCTCTGTGCTTTATCTCAATTACTTCCAGCTAATTCTTAAATTACTACTTAATTGGTCAAATTCCTGCAAATTAATTCTATCATATCATCTCTTCAACATTGTTGACAAACATCTCAATTTGCCGTTTAAACATCCAATTAGCTTTTATTAACCGGCAAACAATCTCATTCTCTAGGAGTAAATGAATACAATCTGCCATTCACTATATACTGTATAGCACAATCAATGCAAGAACCCATTGTTCCTTTATAAAATTATTCATGATAAAGCTATATCAGTGGAGAAAGTGTCTGCCTTTTATTTAGTGGAGTTAAGTTACTTTAAATAACTTAGGTTCTTAACTTCACTTAAGTAACTTTTTCTTTCAGAGGTGAAGTAGTCTGCCTGCATCCACATTTTAGGAGATGTGTGTGTTTTTAATCAGTTAACAGTATGAGGTGGTGCACTAATGAGGATGTTTTGACTATTATTTAAATATACAATAAGTCTTGACCTCACAGTTTGGAAAAAAAAACTGTCAATGTTTAATGAGCAATACCGTGACATTTTTATTTTTACAGCATTCACTTATGATTCTTATGATTGGTTAAATTAGAAAAACAGAAGCATGTTTCTCACTCATTTTTTGTTAGTAACAGAACTATTGCCGACAGAACAATCTACCATTGAAAGTTAGCTTTCTCTTTAAGAGTTACAAAATTTGCACACATTCTGAATTCTTTCCTAACTCAAGAAATATCTATCTTGTCCTTTAGGCTTGTACCAGAATTAATGACATTTAATTAGGACCTAGCATTTCATTCTTAAAGAATAATGGAATATGCACCTAGCAGCTACACGCAGACCATTAACAGCAGCAATTTCAGAAAGTAAAAGAATGATTCAGAGATATTTTCATCATGTGGAGTTCAACAAAATGCAGTGATCATAAATATACTGTACGTCAACAAGGCTTAACCAAACTGAGAGTTGTTTTTCTCATTTGTTTTCATTTATCCTCTAAAATAAAGTTGAAATGCTCATTCTTAACCTATACTGCACATTCTTCAAAAGGTAAATACAGTACAGCTGCTGTGCAGGGAATCAAGTGATATTTGAAGCACAACTGGAGTTTGCTTTTAAATGGAAGTTCTTAGTCTTAGAGTCTCCTTAGAACTCCTTAGAGTTCAGGAGGGTTAACAACAAAATAAAGTAGCTACTTTTGTCCCAGCTGTACTAATTAGCATTCTCAAAGTAATTTCTCAAAAGCTATTTATATCAGGATCATATCCCAATTTTTGTGTTTAACCTCATTCATTCCTCCATCCTATCTCCACCTTTGCAGCTCACCCTTGGTTAACTCCGCATTGTGAACAAAGGTCATAGCCTCCTCTTTCTATGACAGGGAGCTGACCCTTAGTCAAGCGGGCCAAGCCAAATATCACTCTACCTAAATATTCATTAAACATCCTCAAAAGAAACGTGTTTTTTGGGTGTCAATATTTGTCGTGAGAGGTTTTTATTCTCAATATTTTCTCTTTTTGAAGGAAATAATCTGGTAAAACTTTAGTCTGAGACTTTTTAACTGATTACTGAATTGAAGTAAGTTAGGGCATTGCTAAATACTCACCACATCATCTTGAGATAGAGACTGTATAAGACAGAAGCTTTCTGTGTTCCGGATTTACTGGAAGATTTACTTGTGTTTTTTTTAATGCACTTGAAAACATGATTCAGTTACTCTGTAATTACAACAAGAAGAGCTCTCTTTGAACGAGTGATTTGTGAACGAGGTCTGATCAAGATAGATATCAGCTGTTTGACTACCAGAATGATTTACTGATTCACTTTGCAGAGAGGGTAGTGGTAAAGTAGACTCAACTTAATTTTAAAAGGAGGTGTTTTATTTAATTAGCAGCACACATTTGTAATTTGTAATTTATCTCACAGTTTGTTCAAAAAATATGAGATCATATGTGATTGAACAACCAAGAATAGTAATAGACATCCATTCATTTTCTAACAACTTCATCTAATTCAGGGTTGCAGGGAAGTCAGAGCCTATCCCGGCAAGCAATAGGCACATATCAGGATACAACCTGTTTGGGATACCAGTCCATCACAAGGCACACACTCACTCCAGGGCCAGTGTTCCCAGAAACCAATTAACCTCACCATGCAAACATGGAGAGAAAACATACAAACTCCACACAGATACCGCCCCACATCTGGAATTGAACCTTGGGCCCCAGCACTGTAAGGCAGCAATGCTAACCACTGCACAGCCGTAACGGTTCTCAAAACCAAATAATAATAAAGCAAGCCTTTCACTACTTTAACCGCAAAAAAGATTTTAAACTTTCACTTGCTCCCTAACCTTTAAGATATGACTCAGATGAGCACTCTATCTATTGTAATCTGTTTCAAACAACTTAACATTGTAATAAATACTTTAATACTCCAGTCTTTGTACTATACAGCTTTTTTTCTTAGTATTTACTTGTGGAATTGAATATCTGACACTTAAATACAGCGGTACTTTAGTACTTTAGCAATTCCCTGAAGTCTGGATCTATTTCAGCTTTGTGCCACCAATGAGAAACGACAAACCAACTGAATAAATATCCTTAACAGGCATTGGTATAAAATTTGTTCAAGCACGAATCTTACCTTTCTTAGTTCTTTCTTTCTATTTAAGGGTGTGAATACACCAAAATGTGCAAAATGAAGAATATAGCATTGTTTACAAAGGAGAAAATGCCTTTTGACCACTCTAGCACAATTGGTTTCTAATAGCCAAGTGATCCAAGAACCTCATCCAGCCTCTTCTTGAAATAAAGCCAGAATACCAGATTTAACAATATGTCTGGGCACCTGCTTGTGTAAAAAGGAGCTTTTTGTTCTCAATTTTAAATATTCTTGTCCATGATTTTAACTTGTATCCTCTGGTTCACCTTTCGCTACTGGTTCTAAAGAAGACTAAAAAGATTGTTCTTTTAACCTGTCAGAGTAAGACAGATTTAAATCTGGAAATGTATCTGTTAACTCTTCTTTGAAGTGACTGCAGAGTATAGTAACAATATTTTTTTGTAATATAATGACCGTAGTTGTTCACAATATTCTTAAATTATATCTTTCAAAGGCATTGTACCTTTTTAACATAACATTATTAATCAAATTACTGCACTTTTAACTACAGTATATATCCTAGAATTCTGCTCACATTTTTTACAACTTTTCTCCACATTCTCAATAGCAATGGTTCTCAACCTTGTTTCTGGAGGACCACTATATCTTTTAGTTTTCAGTCTAACTCTACTCTTAATCACTGAGGTTAATTTGATTCCTGTCATTGAACATCTTAGTTGATTAGACATTTTTAACCTTTTTCTGCATTCAATTTATGGTTTAAAAAATATTCTGCTGCAGTTCTGTTGTGGTAAAGATGTCAAGCCAGGAAAACTCCTTGAAATATCCATTATCTCCTTAACTTGTTGTAATTAAGTACATTAAGTGGTTATTTAACTGCCTTATTCTTGTTTAAGTGGCTCTGAATAATTGACAAATTAATGATGTACAGACACTTGTGGGAATGGCACTGTTGTGGCAAATTGTTACAATACGGAAAAGTTTGAAATGCAGAAACTGGTTTAGGGAATGTACTACTTACTGTCCCAATCCAAATCCTCGATCACTGAAAAAGAATCTTAACATTTATCTATAGATCATTAGGCCTGGTTGATCAAAGTTTTCACTGAAATGAAAAGCAGGAGACTTTCAGAATCATATACAGATCCACTTGTCCAAAGCAGCAAAATCATCAGTACATGAACTTCACACCACCAGGCACAAAATAGAGCAGACAGAAGCACAGAGTCTGATAGCTTAGTTTTGTGTTTCATGCAGGGCCCGAGACAGGTATATTTGCAGGGAGCTGATGTTTTACAGTTTGCAAGAGCAGAGTATTGTAGTCAAACTGGACAGTTCCTCTATCTTATGGGGATGGTTATTGTAACATCACAGGGCTCTATGCATGTACAGTACAGTAAATCATCTGCAAAACCTAAATAGGCAGTACCCAAAGAAGGCTCCACAGTTGTGTTTCTTTTCTTTTCAGCATGGAATAAACCCATTATTAAACCTATTATGCCTTTATCGCTCTATTTTGTTGTTTTCTGAGTTGCCTTTCCTAGAAACAAAACATGTGTGTACTACAGCTATTGTATCATGAAGGTATCTTGATTATACATGCACGCAAATAATATTCAGTCCAAAACAAAAGTCTGGATTACCTACTGTATATGTTCTTTGTTCATGTTCATTCAGAAAGGTGAATGAACTACATTTGCATTTTTACATACTTTTTGAAAACATTTTGAGCTTAGTAGGGTTTAGTTAAATATGAGAAGCATAAGAAATATTTGTAGAAATGTGTGGAAATTTGTATTATTTCATGTTTGTAAATATCTTTGAATGTTTTTAATGCTTTCTTGACCAGGTGGCTACCTAGGTCTGACACAGACTGTAGGTCTATACTCAGCCTGTCTTCTTTGTGTGGAGGTGAGCAGTGTGTCATTTGTTAGTTATTTTGCCGTGTGGTTGTTAATGACATTTTGTACCTCTGCTAATATAAATTGCAAAATCTAAAGTTGGGATCACTTCTGATCTGTAAACAAAAAATATTTTTCAAACAGAACATTGCTGGGGTACTTACTCCAGGGCAATATTTGAGATGATCTTTAAAAATACTCTGCACTTTTGTTTGTGATAAATGTTTGATATTAAGAACAGGAGTTGTGACAATTCAAATTCAAAGAAGTAGAAAACCTTCGATCTAGCTACATTTATAAATTAACATAAACACATTGAAAGACAATAAATGTTTTTCCTGTAAATAGGTTCATTCTTGGGTTTTCTTTGTCTTCATATTCTTCATAAGTGAGGGCCTTGAGAAGAGTACAAAGCAGTCTGAAGCTGAAAAGGAGTTGCTGAAAGTAGTGATACAAGTGAGGGATATAAGAAGGCAGTTCATAGACTGAATCCAGTTAAACCTGATAGAAAAAGGTAGGTAAAATGTGTTGAAGGTGCTCTCCCCTTTGGAAATTGAAATATCACAGTTTGAATATTGCAAATTCCAATAATGGTTGAGTAGTGATCAAAATATATTTGTAAATTTTCATACAATTTACCTGACATATCTAATTTCTCAGTGCTAGAACCTTATTGTCCATTTGTGGAATATAGAATGCTATGGCTACAAAGCCACTGAGAAACAGAACTCCTAACTCTATGGAAGTAAATAATTTGCCATCCTCTGTACACATGGTTGTTTCCAGAGAAACCAGAATATATATAAGTGCCATCTCATGCACAACAAGAGTAATTGGGATTAGCTGTCACTGTCATGGTGATTTATGGTTTAATTAAAGGACAATTAAGTGACTTCCAAATGGCAGATTAGCAGGCTGATCATTTCTTTCCATAAATTTAACCCTTAAATATTAAGCTTTATATTTCTTCTATTTAGTTAACATCTTCTTCACCTAAACATAGGAATTAAACAGTACTTCATATAGCTCTACTGTACCAATTTCATTTACTGTATATGTAAAATGCTGTCAGGCATATAATACATAAAGCAGATTGATATCCATGTGGATTTGTTGTACTACTGTATATATTTATATGAGAAGCGGTGTAATATTTGCTGTTGCCAATTAAAAACACTTATAAGCAGGGAAATCTGTCACAAGTCGACAAATTATGTTAAAAAATGGTCATTTTAACATATCATAGGTAAGCAAAAAATGCTGTACTAATTTGGATAATGCTACATTTACAGACATTTTTGCAACTGGGTAATTTACTGGAATACTTCAGGTGAAATACCTTGCTCAAGGATACAACAGTAGTATCACAACTGGGGTTTGAACCCACAACCTTTCAATTACAATAGAATCCTAAACAGTGCTCCTCTATAGGGGTATTGTACTTTACCAGAGATTTAGCATGGATTGGAGGAGAGGCACATCGCTCATCAGCAGATCAAAGGAGGACACAGAGGTTGTTATTAGCTAAAAAAACATAGTTGGCTGATGATATGACACAGATTTGGACCTATTATCATGGAGCTCAACCTATGCTTGAGAAAATGCCTTTAGTGGTTGAGCCACTCAGGAGGCTTGTTATATCTTGAACATGATATAAACCTAATCATGATTCAATGCTCATTGTTTCTTTACAATTTTTCTAGTTGTTGGGTTGTTTTTTATATATTTGAAAAGTTTTATCTTAAACTAAACATAAATTTGGTATTGCAAAGATTCTGTCATAAGTACTCAAACTTTCATTTGCTGTTTGTGAGGCACTAGTTCCAGATAGCTAGCTAGCTAATTGTAACTAATGCATGTAGCAAATGTTCATATTTTCTCTTGTCACTCTTGGTGTCATTCAAACTAGTGCCATTTGAGACTTTCACTGCAGTGGCAGATGGTCTTTATAAACAGGTAAAATTGAATATGCAGAAGGAATCATTCTAGGAATCATCATTGTAGGAATCATTCTAGAATATTAAACTTTGAATATTATATGCATCTTAAACTAAAGATGGCTTCTTTGACACTTCGTCTTCGACACTCTGGAATAGAACTTTGATCTTTCCTCTTATTGAGGACTGAAAACTCAGACAGGTACTGTACTTTCATCAATATGAAAACAAATCATTCAAGCTATAATTATGCTTCTAGTTTAATAGTAACACAATCAGAAACTCTAAAGTTTCTAAAATGACTGTGTCTTGTGTTTTCCATAGAGCAAGATTTATTAGTGGGTATGGTGGCACAGCAGTCAGCAATGCTGTCTTTCTGCACTGGGGTCCCTGGGTCCAATTCTGGATGTGGGCACTCTCTGTGTGGTTTTTGTATGTTCTCCACGTGTTCATGTGTGTTTCCTCTGGGTGAGTTGATTTCTTCCCATAGTCCAAAGATACACTGATAGGTTCATTCATTTCTGGTAAAACTGGCCCTGGTGTGAGTGTGTCTGTATCTGCCCTGTGATGGACTGGCATTCTGTCCAGGGTGTACCCTGCCTTGAGCCTGTTGCTTGCTGAGGCTCTGGCTTCCTTGCCCACCCTGAATTGGATGAAGCTGTTAGAAAATGCATGGTTGAGATTTTGAATTATCTTGGTATACTAAAAATGCCTCCTAAAGCACATTAGAGCTCTAATTTCAAAGGGTGCCTCATAAAAGCTTATACTTTTTTAATAAATAAGAGGATTTGGGAAATAAAGTATGGGAATATTTACCAGTAGTTGTACTTGCATGAACTGCTCATGTATAAAACGTACTATTCAAAGTTTTTATAGTCTTATTCATATTTAAAGAAATATTGTTTTTTCCATTGAGTATGTCTAAATAGGTCCCAGTTAATCTTATTTTAGGCCAACCACAACTTTTATTTTTTTAAGATAACCAAATAGTAAGCTGGCAAATTGTAAATAGTGCAATTTTAAATCCAACATCATACAGCTTCCCTGTACCAATAAATTAACATGCATGATTGATTTAGTTCCTAAAGTCTAACATTTTTTGGAAAGTAAACTGTTTAATATTTTTGCCATTCTGGAATGTGTATATGTAAATCAAGATAATATTGAATTTTCTCAATATTATTTTGCTTACCTGTAGGGTCACTATACAGTATTTGCATTATAGTCTCTGGGACACTTTGAGACAGAACAAACTTTCCTGTAAATTGAAATATTTAGCAATGTGAGAGCCAGAACTGACTGAACTTTTTATCTTTGCATTTTGAATTTGATTGTTCTAATTCAGTTTCAGATGACATAAAGTTGCTTATACTGCATGGTAATTGTGAGTAGCAACCACAGGCTTTTTGTGTTAATTTGTAAATTCTATGAAATGTAGCTGTGTTTATTATTTTGAGCATCCTATATTTTTTTTCAAATTTCTTTATTCCAGACTATACACATTATTCATTTATAATGCAAGTGCAAAAGTTCTTTAGAGAAGATAAAACGTAGTTTTGTTCACTAGCTGTCACCCTCTGTCAAAAAGCCACAGTTTAAGATCAGATTAAAGGCTGTGCTGATTGGAAAAAAGAGAAGTGTTGTGTTTTCTGGGGCTTTGTTAACTTCAAAGCTGTCTTTTTTTAATTACTCCCACTCTGCATTCACCCTGCCCTTCTCCACAGCTTTTAACAGTTTAACTCCTAATTAGTTCTTGCTTAGTTTATTCTTAGTGGATCGCAGATAGAATTGTGATTACCCTGAATGCACATTGTATGTGTTTGCATCAGGTACTGACAAAATTGTTTTAAGATTATGTATAAAGTCTATATCTGCTGTTTGCATCTCTATTCATTAATTATATATATTGACTACACATCTTTCCTGCAACACATTGCTTTAGATACAAATTATATTTGCTTCATAAAAACTATCTAGAAATTCATTATGTACTATGAATTCTGTACCTTAAAAATGCATTTTCAATTAGAAATATGGTTTCTGTTTTTAAAGTACCTTTATTTAGTCTACTAATATCAATTCCATTATAAAACAAAACTATTGAGAGGTACTGAGTAATCTTTCTATGTAGAGTGTTGAGCTGTCATGATTGATGACCATATTCATTTGCAAAGCAGAACTGCATCAATTTACCCTTGGGTCCAAATCAGATAGGCAATTTTCTGTAATGTTCAGCCTCAGCATGTTGATAGGGAATCAATTATGCAATCAATTAAGATCATCTTAAAAGGATTCTCTTATCTTTGCCAGGTCTCTTATGCTCATGTTGTTCTTTTTTCTCACAAAATGAAAGCAAATTAAAATAAAACACAACATTTCAACATCCTGTCTCCCCAAGCATTATACAAAGCATCTATGAGAGATGAAATACATAGAGCTTTCCAGCACTGCCTCCTGTCAGGAAATTCAGGTTCAGCTTCTTCAAAGCACTCCTTCCACCTCTCAATGTTACCCTCAGTCAAGGTAAGCATGGGACTCACCTTTACTGAGGACACCCTATGCAACATCTCCTATGGTGTTGAATGGCCTGCAAGAAGACCTCTGAGGCTGCGGAGTAGTTATTCTCCATGGCCTTTTCTGAATATTTCAACAACCACTAGAGCCGTTCCCCTCCTGACCTGACCAGTATGGGTCAGAAGTCTTGCTTCTTTGACTTGAGCACTTTTTGCCACCGGGGTCCAATGGCAAGTTCTAGATTTGCCACCATAACCTGAATCCATGTACTGTATTTCACGATTGTAGTCCCTCCCGCTTAAGGGCGCTGCGGCTCTTTCACTTCTGACCTGATTTTTCTGTAATGGAAGCGTTCTTTCCGGACCCTATGCGGACAACACAATCCGGGGAAAAGTGAAGAAAACACGGGGGAGGAAGCATGCAGGAGTCGGGAATGAAAACAGGGGGCGTGTCCTTGGTGCGCTGGTGTTCGGGGGAGGTGTGGCCGAGGCAAACAATCCAGGAAGAAGTCCAAGGGGGAATCCAAATGGAGGAAAAAGTCCAAAACCGGGCAGTCCATCCAAGACAAACAAGATTTAAAAACGGGAACCGGGTCGGAACCGGCACGGGAACGGGAGCGGGAACAGAAACTAAAACCTTAACAAGACCAGGTGCTTCCAGGTCCCGGACTCGCCTGGTACGGAAACCAGAGCAGAGCCTGGATTAACGTCAGCGTCTGGCTTTTAAGGGGGGCTGGAAGGAGGCTAGAACAAGGGGCAGGTGCACAAAATCAGGTCAGAAGTGAAAGAGCCGCAGCGCCCTTAAGGGGGAGGGACTACAATCGTGACGATGTAGTGCCCTCAATGATCGTGGCCCTGAGCTTGGTCCACTCAGACTCACTCCAAGAAGAGACACACATTTGGAGGTGGGAGATCACATCTGTACTCATCCATTCATTTACTCATCCAGTACAGTAGATGCTCCCAGTTGATTCTTTTAAGAATCAGTTTATACATTGTGCCATCCATTGAGTGTCTGAGTGTCATTTTCAAAACCGCGTAATGTCTACTTGCGCATATTTAAAGTTTTCAGAGCCTTGGTGATTTTCTCATCTGCAAATAGGCATCTGCTTTGATATGTAAATGGTGCTGTAGGGGTGTTAGTTTGGCAATAACGGAGTAAGAAACTGTTTAGTGATAGAAGAGAGTGATAATTAAATGCACTGGAGCATTTGAATCCCAACATAAAATTTCCATCTTAAATGTTTACCAAGGTATTTTCTAACCTGGGTAATTTCCACTTTGGATTTTCCTTTCTGTGTTTTTTGCCTCTTCAGGCAGTCCACGAGAGTCTATGGCATGTACAGTAGTTTTACCAAAAAAATCTTCCCGCAAACTGTCAGATTTCTTCACTCTACCCCTACCACTGACTCATACTAATGTTTTTTTCTCTTCTCACACTGCATGTCCAACTGTTTTAAGTTGTATGCTATTTAACTTTTTGCTGTTGCTGCTGCTGTTCTCTGTTTATGTTCTGGTGATTTCTTGAGGTCTTTGTATTGGAGTCCACATACAAATAAGCATTTCATTGCACTTGTGCATACTGTATGACAAATGAACTGAACTGAAACTGTGGCCAAAATATAAATATAACAAATGAAAAGGCCTAAATTTGTGGAGGATGTGAAAAAACAGGACATTTTGGAGAAATGCTGACCTTCTTTCAAGTGTTTTTCGTTTGCAACAGAATTTTCATTCCATAATACGGTAAACTCCCTGATATCCAAAAGAAACTGGCGGGAAAGGGGTTTCAGATACAAAGATTTTTCGAAATAGACAAGAATCTGAGGAGCAATGACACATAAAGAAAAAAGGACAGCACCACACAATAAAAAAATTTAATCTACCTCATGTAACGTCACCATCCTCTGACAAAGTTTCAGTAATGTAATAAAGTAATCTTTGGGACTAAACTATAATTTGACTTTTACTTTTAACACATATTGTGAAAGTTTTAAAAAGTTCGATATCATAAGAGTCCTTACCAATAATTTTTTGCACATTTATACTTAAGAGCACTCAGGTTCCACCTAGTCGGGATTGCAAACAGATGACGAGTGTCATCAAGTGTCATCAAGGCAAAGGAGGAGAAGGTTGAGAGAAGATTGAGGGAACTAGGTCAAATGCTGTAAACAAGGAAAACACCGCGGTGTGCGCGGAATTCTAACTTATCGCCGAGCTTTTTTTTATTTGAATTTTTTTATTAATTTCTTAGATTTTTTTCTGGCTGCTTTAGGTTTCCGGATGCATGTTTATCGGATACGGGTGAAGTTTACTGTAAATAAGAAAGACAGGTAGTTTATTTCTAACCTTTCGCGCTTTCGTGATATATCTAATGGACTGTTTTGTAGTCTAGATGTACAGTACATTTCTGATATTCTTTACTAAAAATGCTAGCTAACAACAAAAAGGAAATGAGCTGTTTTCATAATCTACATTGCATCTTACATTTTACAGTTTTTCTTTGTCAGGTGTTACAATTTCATCTACATGTGAAATTGCAAAGTAATACTTATTTTAACCTAATGAAAGAATAAATAACTACATAACTGAATATATAATATTATATATCATAAAAGAAGGATTATTTATATATGCATTTATATTTGTTTTGATGTGCATGCTTATTGTTTTAGTCACATCTGTGATCTAATTAAAGTGCAGTACCACAGCAGCATAATTGCTTCAATGAAATCTAAACTCTAAATTCAGCTCTTGTATTAAACACCCACAAATAGCTGCTGCTTTATTTTTTTTTAAATAACAATGGTTTTGTGAAAGCAGTTTCTATGAAGGAAGTATGGTGAAAAAGCCCACTGTGAAACAGTTGGTTATTTCTGTGGTGAACCTGTGTGTTATAAACCTCCCTCTGGGGTCAGAGCAGTTGATCAGATAATGTATGTTCTTGCTCAGCAAGGGTTTATGTCATGGCTATGCTGACAGTTTCAACACAAACAACAGGGAAGTGACCTCTCAGAATGTTTCTTCTTATACAGTACCTCACAGGGGAAGCACCACTAGAGAAGTGATATATCCGCTCATGTTTAAACCATTAAATTAGACCCCTGTCGGGTATGTTTTACCAGTTAGGATAAGCAGGGTTAACCCTGGAAAGCTCATTTCCTCATTACTGTTCTCACCTACACTAGTCCATGTGTGCACCATTTCATGAAAAAAGGTCAATGTCAAATTTGCCTTATTCTATTAATCTCTTCCTTGTAAAAGTTTAACCACACAAGTTATCTTGTACAGCTTGCTGTGCAGCTTTTGTTTCAGTATTGGTTATGCTATTTTATTAAATAGATCCAATGTATGGCAATGTAGAAATAATTAATCCACCTTGAGAACAAAGAGGCTTTTGATTTCTAAAATAACACAAATGATTCCACTGTTCCCTTGTAGAATTGCTTTGAGTACCTTTCTCATTATTTAAGATGCCTAGTTCCCTGTGTTTGGAACTATAGATACACTATTAGGACCATCTCCCGTATCTTTATATGAGAAGAATAATAACTTTCTTTTTTGACAAGGCATTTAAATTATACAGTAGTTGTTTAGACTGTGTAAAGCACCTTGTGACATTTTGTAATGTAGACAGAGTGTTATAGGAACATAAGATGTTTGATTGATAGGATGCCTAACAAAGTGCATGCATGGAATCTTTTAAAGTGCTAATATTTTGTCTTTACATTTGTATATCTCTGTGTTCAACCCTAGTTTCATTCTTTTTCTTTAAAAGAGAAACTAGTGGATATTTTAGATAAACTCCAAATGCATTATGTTAGAAAAAATAAAATTCCTAAACCCTTAAAAATATATTACACAACTTTCAATAAGTCTAGAATAACTATTTTTAAAAATACAACAAGAAAGCATGTTTTACTAATCTTTCTTACAAGACAGATGGTAAATTGACATGAGAACAATTACAAAATCAGCCAAGTAGACTTGGATTTCTGTCTTAAAAGTCTAAGTGATTATTTCTCTTCAACTTCATTGTACAGATTTGTACAGATGTTTGGTTAACATATCACTGTACATTCGGATTCTGGAAATTCAGTGTCCAAGATGAGGAATGTTACTAAGCCACAGTTAACACGTTAGAGATTCACAGCTACAGTATGCAAGAATCGGTGATTCTTCAATTATGCTGGCATGTTTGTACAATTTATTAGATAGCACAAAAATGAATGCCTCACTTTTTATTAACTGCTAGTTCTGCTATTCTAAAACATTAAGAGACACCACTGAGCTGAATTTCTGACATTACAATAAAAAAATAAAAAGTAGTGCTGAGTAAGTAATATTCTTCTTTTTTCTTCAGAATCTAATTAATTCTAAATGCTCGATTCAAGTGACTGTATAATCATATGTGGAAAGAACTTTAATTAAAGACTAACCTTCAGCTGGCAAGATGTGCTTGATAGGCAGAACAGAGGGATGCCATTAATTGGTCAGTTACAGTCCTTTTCTGTTATTCTTGATTTGCCTGTGGCTAAATGGAAATTTCCTTTTTATCAGAACCACAAGTGCAATAAAATGTGCTAGCACAAGGAAACACACTAATGAGATTTAATAAACATCCCAAATTATCAATTGCAATATACACTGCCAAAAAAAAACTTTACAAGGAAATGTATGTTTTTAATTAAAAAGTCACAATAGTGCACTACAACATAGTTTTCAGAAACGTTATTGTCTAGCCTGCTGGCATAGATTGCATGGTTATTTTTAACATTTTATTGTTTTTACAAAAAATTAAAATATCACATCCAAAGCTTGAAGCCTCCATAAATATATTTTCGTGTTTGAAGTAATATAATTAGGACATTAAAGTATCGAACTTAAATCAAGGGAGAGATACCCATCTTACTATGAGAATTCATAAGCTTCTGTAAATTTGTGTAAAGCACAGATAAAACGTTCTCCTTCACATGCACTTACAGTACTACCTGAGTGTCATATATGATATATGCTTCCAAATGGAATAGATGTACAATTACAACATTTTAAAACTCAAGTTTTCACTGTCACTAAGCTCTTTACGTGGCTTCAAAAGAAGTATTTAGTCATATGGCATGAGAATAAAACAATGGTGTTTTAAAAACAGAAAGACAATCCCTACGTTATCATTAGCTGTCTTTCAATTTTAAGTAGTGGGATTGATTGCACAGGACACTCCTAATTGTTTAAGGGTACGTGTGAGTGTCCTCATGGTTCTAATGATTGTGTTCACATTAGGTAGAATGGTAATCCAAGTGGAAAGTAAGTCTTTGCACATTCTGCACTGGACATTGTCATGAATAATAAACCCCACAGTTCCAGCTGAGCTATCAGTAACTTCTGTGTGCTGTCATTGCACAATGTAACACGTTGTAGTAGGATAAGAGACCTCCAAAGAAAACATGGCTGCAGCTGCATGTACTGTAGTGTACTGTAGTGTTAGTGGACCAGTAAGCAAGGAAGTAACACTTCCCTTTCTACTAGAATTTACACACCAGTATCTCAAGATGGTCGATTTGGACACTGTGCTGTAGCTGATGTGCTTTGGATGAGACATCAAGCTAAAGTCTTGAGTCTTGGGTTATTAAAGAATATGGGATCATTCCTAAAAGTAGTGGTGTCTTGGCAAACTTTTACTTTACGACGGCACACTTTGGCTGCTGTATATATATTTGCTTTATACAGTATGTTATCCAAGTGGGTGCTGCATGTTTGGGCAACAGTAAAAAGGGCAAAAGGGCAACAGTGTCCATACACAGCTTTGCGAAATGGTCAGAGCTAATTAAAGTTGATATTTCCATAATTAGAACTGACTGCCTAATTTTAAAACAACTCAGAATGTTATTTACTGTAAGATACTGTACTGTACATACAGTGCAGTACACAATGTACCTTAATAAGGTACTGTGTTATTATCATCTTTTTTAACCTGCATTTTCATAACCTCATTTTTTTTATTTTGTGACCTCACTCTTGGTCATTAACATTTATTATAACATTTCAGAATTTTTCTGAAGATTTAGAAGGTGATGAGAATAGGTTGGAAGTTGTTTTTGAATTGCTACAGTAAAAAATTATTTTAAAGTATTACATTACACAAATCTATTGGCTGTACTGTATGTTACATCCCAGTGTGTGGTCTGTGTGTGTTTTTTGTTATGTTCCACACTGCTGACCTTTGTTCTCCCTCCCCCATTGGCCCACCATTACACCACTGTTCCGTATGACATCATCATCAATTAGCCTCTCAGCCAATCAGACTGCATCTTATTCAGTATATAACATGGTTTGCAGGAAGGAGAGGCCTTTCTTTGACTTCGGTCCTGCTTGGTTTTGCTTTGCTTCATTTCGGTTTGGTTATCGCTTTGTTTCGCTTTTGCTTCGGCTTTGTTGGTTGTTGTTTTGTGTGTGGGTATTTTCGCATAGCTTCGGCTTTGTTGTTTTGTTGGTTTCTGTTTGTTTCTTTGTACTTTCGTTTGTTTGTGTTTATCCTTGTTTTGCCGTTACCTTGCCCTAACGTGTTATATGTTCAACCTTTGTGTTCTTTTGTACCCTGTTCCTGTTGATTACTCTCGTTTTCCCTTATTTGTATTCCTAGTTCACTTGTGTTTTTGTGTGAACTTTTGTGTATAAGGTTAGTTTAGGTTGTTGGGTACATTCTACACACTTAGTTGATTTTGTATTAGTAACACTAGTTTAGTATGGGTGAGTGCCATTTGTCTTATATGGTTTTGGGTAGTCAGTGCAGGTTAGCTAGGGTGTTGAAGATGCCAAAGACCGTGTGTTTCGGGTTTTCTTTTGTAGTCAGATTAGCTTTTCCTCACTTTCCTAGCCAGATCCATTTTGTTTAGTTTATTTTCTTTTCTTTGGCAGCACTCTAGTTCCTTACCTCTGTGTGTTATCGTGTCTTACCAGTCACTTATTCAACTTAACTTTTGCACCCACCTTTATCACGCTTCCTAGTCCCTCACCAGAACCCACCTACTTCCAAAAATTATCCTAAATGTTACACCCCCTTACCCCTAGACACTTGAGGTTGTAACACTGTAGAAGAGGGGTTCCTCACAAAGACTAAATTCCATGGATTTTTCACTATACATGAAACTTATTTGTATTGATTTGCAGTGCAGCTGCAGTAACTCACATTTTTGCATGTTTTCTTTTAGGTTTTCAAATTCTGTGTTCCAAAACTGTCTGGTTTTTAATTAGGAATCATACTGTTTGTAACCACTGTTGTGTTCAGAACAAATAATTGGTGCCTCACTTGATTTAATCTCATTTGAAACTAAATGTGTTAGGAGTCTTATTTATTAGCACCTCAAAAATTAATGTGTTGTAGTTCTAACGATTTTAGTTTTGCTTCTTCTTTTACAGAAGAACAATACCTGTGCACCATTACCATGTAAAGATTCTGTGCTTGAACCATCTGTTCTTTCTGAAGAATTGCACACAGCAGGACTGCTGGTTGCCTTTAAGCCATTACCATATTATTGAAGAATAAAGCAACTTTACAGAATTTCTTTCTAAAATTCTCCGTTCTAAAGTTATACTGGTTTGATCTGGTAGAGGTAAATAGATATCACCTGCAAAAGTACTGGGATGACAAAAAATAGGATATAATGACCAAGGGACATAAGGCAATTTGCACTAAGATGCGGCTCTAATTTCATCAATTTAAAGTTGAAAACATTAGAAAACAGAGTAACTGGAAAACAACTGTTATGACTCCACATATTACACAGAGAGCAAAGAGATCTAACCAAGTATTTTTAATTAGGTTTTATAATGGAATTTTGTGTAATTAAGTACAAAAGTGTTAATAAGGAAAATTGGCGCAAGTCCTCTGTTACATATTCAAATGCCATTAACATCCTCATGTAGAAACATACCCTGCACCTGCTGTGTAATTATAATGCTAGAGCTTTCTTTAACAAACCATTTTATCTGTGATTGCTTGTACAGTATGTGTGCTTTTTCATTTATGATTTTCTCAGTTTCAGTAGCTATATCTGTAGCCCCGACAAACATGGAAGAAAGCTTGGAAATACTCTGTTACCTTTATAAAAACAAAACATAAAAAGCTATTTTTATTTTGTAAAAATTATTGATGCCCAATTTGAATGTGATGCCCATAATAATATATTGTATCAAAACCCAGCTATAACTTAGCTGAAGCTTAGCTTGAAGCTCCACAGGTAAATTGCAGTTTTGTGAGGATTTTAAAAATAAGCTTGATGTTTCATGTACTGCTTTTATATTAAACAAAACAGTCAGGATCTTGCATTAAAAAATAACGAAGGACTGGAGAGGTCATTTTCTATACACAAACACTCTGCAATCTTATGGATTTTTAATACATAATTCATTAGGCCTCACTACATGCAGCATTGTTGGCTAGCTGTTCAACATTGTGCTCATACAAAATAGTGGTGTTTATTAAGTAAAAGTAAAATGGTTGATCAAAATTTTAAATGCAGTCTTCAACGATGTATGTTATTTTTTTTAATCACAGGCCAGTAATGAGAGCGGTTAAACAGCAATAATAAATGTCCATACATCCAGGAAGTGTAACAGATTGCCTTAAAAACATTCATACCTTATTTGAAACTAAGAAAAGGTCAAATATCAAACTGCACACTGAATGGTCCGGGTCAGATATCACACCTGACACTGAAGGGAAGAAATCAGATATCACTTTGTTGTAAATGTCTGTAACATGTCTGTAGATTTTATTTTACTTTTATTTTTGTTTTGTTTCATGTTAATTTTATTATTTTTATTTGCTTTGGCAACACTGATTGTACCCATCGGTCATGCTAATAAAGCACCTTGAATTGAATTGAATATCACACCTCACACTGAATGGTCCGGGTCAGCTATCACACCTCACACTGAAGAGTCCAGGACAGGTAACACACCTCACACTGAACGGTCTAATTAGTATATCACATCACACAGTTTTCAGAGCATGGCAATAAAAATAGGATTGATTTCTGAATGAAAGAAATAAAAGTAGGAATGATTAATTAGCATCCCCCTTGAGTATGACTGGATTGTAATTCTTTAGTATCTTATTGTCTTTTTTCTTTTGTAACCACGTCTGCTTTGCTGATATTTCTAGTTGCAAAATCCCATATTGATAATAGATTAGGCTAGTGCAAGAAATACCAGCTTTATGACCAAGGAAAAATGCACATTATGTGTAGAACAGTGCACTGTATTAATACACAGTGCTATTTTGTTATTCTGTTTGCACAGATATTAATAGTGTGATTTTTATTTACTACTGGGGCATTGATATTTACCATTAGTGCTAATGTAGTTCTTAAAGGCTGTGCAGTTGTAAAACAGTGGTGCTATCACATTAGTCTTAATTGCACTGGTCATTACGATTCCCCACCTTGAATAATATGCACAAATATGAGATTATTTTAGGGAGTAAATGCTGCAGAGCAGATATAAAACATCCTTTGTGAATGCTGTCGTCAGCATAAGCAGAGGACAGCAATTATTATCAGAGCATTCTTTTCAAGAGTGAATTGATTTAAATGTCATTTAAGTGTTATTGCATTTCTTTATCCCAACAGGGAGTGGAGCATATCACTTGGTTTGGCATGGAAAAGGTTAATGCAGATCTAGGCACAGAGGGGAGTGGCAAGTCAAACCTTATAGGACAAGCCTTTACTAAGCACAGTCTTTGTTTCCTGCCAACTGACGAGATGCCTTCCTGAGAAAAATAAATGTGCAATTTGTAAAAACGCGCCCAATTTATATGATAATTTATTTTTTTAATGCTCCACCATCCTGAGCAACTCAATTTCCTCTCAGCTGTTTGTTTTGCGAGTGTGGGATAATTACATTGAAGGAACGTGGCCTAATTACTGTCAACAGCTTGAATATTTAGGAACCTCCATTAGCCGCTGCATGCAAATCTTCCTCGCAGGCTCCGTGCCGTCAGTGTACTTTGTCATTGCTGTCAAGTGTTTCTCAGCACTTTGCAACACACGGGACCTCCACCTCTTTTAGCACCGTTCCATCCAAAGGGGTGAGCTACAGTGCAGCACTTTGATGTACAACTCTGCAATCACACAATGGTTTGGAAAGGAGAGGGCATAGATCAGTGCTCTCGCAGAGAAAGGGAAGTCGGACTAAACCTTTTCTGTTTTCTACCGATTCAGCTTTCCAATTAATTCATCTGACCCTGAATTGTGTGTCCAGCCACTGCAACAATGTGGAGGTTGGGGGTGTGCAAATACAGAAATGTTCTGCTCCCTGTTAGCAGAATGTAGGTTTATAGCCCTTGAAGTGCAAGGTTTGCCTCATTGCTGGATAGGAGTGTTTCTGGATTCTCTATGAGCCCACAAAAGGAACCCAATTCTGCATACTTCCAAACTATTGTAGATATTCAGTTTGAAAAGACATTATTGTGAACCATATAATCTCTTTTTTGTACCCCTGTACAACCTTTAGAGTCGGAGACTGTGATTCCTGAACACTTAATACATAAATTAAAAAGTAACGTTGCGGCTGGGTTTTCTATTACATTAACCTCGATGTTGTGAATTATGTAAAACTGGAATACTGAAGTATTGGATGCCGGTGCATACAGTAACTCTTTCAAGTATGTTTTTTTCACAATCTACCTGCCCATTAAATATGCATAGAATAATGTGGGCCTCTGGCAAAACCTGCAGTAAGACAGAAAGTGTACAGAGTTCCTGACAGATGGCTGCATTATGTAAAACAATAAAGCAGATATTTAGGATCAAAGCAAGCTGGAATGAGATATTAAAACCATGAATAACACGATTGCTTTGGATTATTCAGCTCTGCTTCTGCCATCTATAATAAAATGCACCCAATGTATTATGAGTACCATTATTCCCCAGCATGAAACAAAGTTACGTGGGAGAGATATTGAGGCGGGCTTTGTGGCAAGCCTAAGAAATGCTGAATAGTGCACAAGGCAGCAATAACAACCTAAAGAGCAAATTGAGAGGCAGTCAGCTGGGACCCAAAGGTCTTTTTTTAATATTTATTTTTGAAAAATCTCTTAATTTGAAGCTCAATTCAAAGTAGAAAGGAAACAGTTTTAATATTGTCATTACTATACAGGCAGGCAGTCATAACAACATATGAAAGGCTACAGACAAAGAAGAGGCCATTTGGCCCATCTAACTAGTTTTGTTGATAGTTGCTAATAGAGCTGAGAATCACATCCAGCCATTTCCCCCAAAGAAGCTAAGGTATCAGTTTCGATCACGTGGCTGTATAGCTTGTTCTACACGCCCACCCATTGCCTAAAAAAGAGTTTCTCGTCCTCAGTTTTAAATGGTTTTCCATTTAGTTTATGCTAGTAATCTCTAGTTCATGTTTCATAGTTGAGTCTGAAGCAGTCCGTTTGGTTGACCTTCTCAATATCTTTGAGGATTTTAAAAACACAAATAAGGTACCCAGGTAGTCTTCTCGGTTCAAAACAAAAACGAAAATTCCCACAGCACCCCATCTTGGACACCAAAATCAGAAAAAAAAAACAATTGTAGTTTTATCAAGTTACTGCCAAGCAAAAGGTTATTTTACCACCCTAAATCAATCTATTGTTTCAACAAAGAATGAAATACAATGATTTTGGAAACTTTTTACTCAGCTTTTATCTTTTCCTCTAAACTATCATGAAAGTCTAATTTCCTGGTAGTACTGTTTTTTAAGTTGTTCTTCTTTATCCTTAGTCTCATTCAGAAACCATTTGTTAGATTTTGAAAATACTTTGGTGAACTATGTACACATTTTCCCTTACATATTTTCCCTATGATTAAGTTTTCCTGAGATAATAGTTTGTGCATTATTCTATTTCTTGTTTCGTGTCATTTTGTGGCTGCTCTTTGTGATATTTTCAGTATGATCACAGAGAAACAAAGTAATTATGTGTAGCACAATGTTCTGAAGCATGCCATGACACCTGTGTATCACAATTTTTACTCTCAATAGAAGCATTTATTTTTTCTGTAATAAATATATAAACTTAAATTAAAAAAACTAGAGGATCACTTAGTGCCTTCAAATAAGAATATTAAAGAAGTTGAAAATAAAAGCAAACCAAAACTGATGCAAACATTTTTATCGATCTATGATAGTGTATGGTAAACCATTATAAATTGTGTTGACCCACAGCAATAAAAAAGGCACTATTTTAAATTTGACTCAGTCAAATCTAAGTATCTCTTTGTTTATTTAAACATTTTTTTAACCAAGAGTTAACCAAGAAGTTGCTTTTGTTACCACAGAGGTGATCCTGAAAAAAGCTGAACATTCTGAAACTCTGATCCATTGCTTGACCACAGCACTGCTGTCTTAGTTTGCAAGTAATGTGTGCATTCCAGATGTACAAATCCTCCTGTCTAACTAGCACTGGCAAATGTTTGCTTATTTATTCTGGTTTGGTTTGCACAGCATTAGGATATAGCTTCGCTGAACTGGAAAAGCAGAAGGGCTTTGTCTGGAACAGAAATCACGCTCTGCATAAACATCTCTTCTTTGTGAAGGAAGTCATAAAGAGGTTTTCAGTTTTAGTCGTTCACTCCATGTTTGTATTGTGTAATGAAACTCGGCAGGATGTGGGGATGATGAAGGGATCATATGATGGATTTAGTCTGGTGCTTTATTTCAGCTTAACCTGCATATATCACACATAATAAAGTGCAGGAAACATGATCATGTGTGAGTCAAGCCAGAAGTGCACTTACCACCTAATGCACACTTGTTAAGCCAACATACAAAAACATTCAAAGAAAAGGTATTCTAAATCATGATCTTTACAATGCCTTTGAAAGCAGTTCAGTCCTATTTGGATCACAAGCACCTATTGTATACTGATTACTCATACTTTTTAAAGGAACTAGAAAGAAAAAATGTCATTTGTTTGCATGTCATTTATCTTGAATTCTGTTTAACAGAACACAGTTTAAAGGAACTGATAATTAACTGAGCACAGTCACCCTCTGTCTAATTATGACTACCAAAACAAACAGCTTAAAAAATATAATAAAAACAGTTTATATTGTCACAGTCTGATATTAACGTTAGTCAGAAAAATATCAAAACGTGTAGATTATTTGAGGGGGCGAGTCTTTACACAGTAAAATACTGTAAATACCAGTGTGTTCAGTTTTCCTAATAATAGAGGAAATGAACTGTATACAGTATATACAGTATACTGCAAAAAGATTTTGTGCAGAGTTTAGTCTAAATCTTAAGTTTTCAGAAATGAGTCTTATATTCTTGTACCTATTGTATTAAGCTCTTACTGAGCAGTAGTCTTATTTGAACAGAAAGAAAGATAGAAAAACAATTGTAAATTGCACTTTTTGCCAATTTATATGGTGTTAGCCTTGTGCTAAAAGATTTTAGCAGTCGTATGGCTGATGCATTTAAGCCAATGTGATAATGAAAATAGTCAAAAGGCCATCTCTTCACCAACAGTGCCTTGCATAAAACACTTTAGTATTTAAACCATTATTAAAAAATAGCATTTATTGAACAGTTTTTAAAAATGCAAATGAGATAATTTATGTGTATGTTACATCCATCCATCTATTTTCTAACCACATTGTCCAATAAAGGGTCATGGTGGAGCTGGAGCCTCTCCAGCATGATACACCCTGCACAGGACACCAGTCCATCACAGGGCACACACAGACACAAATATTAACATGGACAGAACGTATAAACTCCATGTAGATAACACCCCAGAAACAGAACCCAGGAAACAGCGCTGCAATGCTAACCACTGCACCACCATGTTTCACTGTATGTTATGTATCATAATTAATTGCACAGTACCTGGGATTCATGTATAATTCTAAATCAATCACATCTGTAGCATTGTCAGAAGAACACTACCATTTGCAATTCAAAGAAATGAGAATGCGTTTTGCAAATGCTGCATTTAAGGTTGTGTGCATATGGACTACAAATTGTACGTTTTCTAATGATAGCTACATAACAAACTGTAAAAAAAGTGACTATATACTGTAGCATATGGGTAATTCTGTGAAGTGTAAATTGTTTTGTTTATGGGATCAAAACAGTGTTCCTTGAAATATAAGTTATTGCCTTCTGGCAATCAGTGCTCCTATATCTTTATTATTCTACAAAAGAGCACTGCAAAAGCAGTTTACTTGCTAAAATACTTACTGTATTTTAGTTTGGAGCTGTCTTAAAAAATCCAGGTACTAATGAACTGATTTAAAATACCTGTCCCAGTGAGTTATTTAGTTGTTTTAGTTTGTATTAAAATTCAATGTGCATACCTCACCTTGGTATTGTCTCTGAAAACCTCAAAACAATATCACTGCCGTAGCAGACAATCAGAAAAAAAAGTCACTTAGTATTGTTTCAAGTTCCGTTATTCAAACAAATTGATGTTCAATATGATATTACTTATACAGTGTTGAATAATAGAATTATCAATCACACCTACAAAATAGCTGTACCCAAACATGTGTGAAATTGAATATTTTTACACCTGTGCATCCTGTAAGCAGCTGAGCTCAAAAACACTAATCAAAAACAGATTCCCCCTTAAAGTCTTTAGACAGTTTTCTGCTTTGGTATGTACAATGAATTTTGATATTGAATTGTCATTTGGTTAACTACTCCTTGCTTTGGCATTTCACATTGAAATAAAATCAAATTCGTGCTTTTTATTTATGAAGCTAATCTGAAATGCTGAAAAAGTGTTTTGAAGTAGATAAAACAAGGTACAAGTCCAAAATCACTCATTTGCTTCTCCTGTGCCTCATCACAATGAAGTACTTGAATATGTTGACAACTTGAGTTGCCTGTAGGGTAACTTAACAGCTGTCATAGTCATCATTCAGATAAACAGATGCCTATGTGTTCTGTGTGGTCTGAGCAGAAAAGAGATAGAAGGAATGAAATGAGGCAGGTGATGGAGTGGCATTGTGCGAGTAGTGGAAAGTTATAAACTCACCTCTTTTTCTATTCCACATCACAATTTACTGTAAGGATGGATAACTGACCAAACTGTGTTTTCATGATTTGTGGATATTTGTTAGAAATTCTTTAATTACAGCATTCTTCATAAAAAAATGGTAAAATAAGAAGGAAATGTTATTATTAACATTTAAAAAAAAGTCCTGTATAATAGCACTATGTAATACAAAGAATTAAAAAAAGAAAAAAAGAGGAAAATTATAGTAATTTGTCTAAATCTAAATTCTTCATTAAAAATAACATGAATATTGAAAGTCACTGCATTGTAATTGGATTAAAGCAATGAGTTCCACAGAAATGATGCTGCTTATAAGATGGCTCTGTTGCTCTTTGTGTGGATATTGATCCAATGTAGAACAAAAAGTTATGAATTATCAGATTTCAGATTAAGTGTTGGACTATACGAAGTCCAGGAACTAGATCATTCAGTATGTTGCAAAGAGGAAATTATTCTAAAGTCCACACAGTACAATTGCAATTTACTTGGGACAGGAGTTGAAGCAGAGTAGCTATAGACTACACAGAACCACAGCACATATTCTGGAAGCCTAGTTATTCCCTTGGATGATATCCTATTAAATAAGGCATTGCGTAGTGTCAGCTTGATGTACTAAAGGTATTTATCAATTTTTGGCTTCTGGGAGTGAAATCAGAGTGCCAATGACCAACAGTATCATATGTGTTACTTGTACAGTATTTGTTATAGCAGGGTATTGTAGCAATATGGCTCACAAATGGTTGAATCAGAAGTGGAATTCAACAATGTAGACAGCAGTTTGAGACTGGGTTAGTGCCATTAAACAACTAGAATCAAATATTCACAAAGTAAACACCACTGACAGCTGGCTGACTTGAAAACAGCTCACTGTTATCTGTCAGATGTATGTGAGCTTGTACTTGTAAGAATTTATGTAGTGTAAAATATATTAATACCTTACTCTTTCATATGAAGATAATCGTATCCCTATTTTTAAGGCTTCAAAAGAAATGGATCAGAATAAAACAGGGATTGAGTGAAACCAGTTTATTACCAAGAGCAGCTGTAATTACAATCACGGAGACAAAAGATCCTTCCTAAAAGAAATGCTAATTTGCTATTGCCCTGTGTCACAAACATCAAAAATAGCATACATCCTTTGTTTTCTGCACAGAGATGGAGCCACTGAGAACTGGGTATGGTTTCCAGCTAAGCTTATCCCCTGAAGAAACATTTCTTATGTACTTAAAACAGCTTAACCTTCATTTCAAATGGGCACATACTGTCCACAGTTTATCAAGCATGTCCTTGATGGCTACTTTGGGTCTTCTATTCACATTGCCACACCTCTGCTTATCACCTCTGTCTTGTCCTATTGCATCTGGTTTTCACTGGCTTGAAACCTGAAGCCCTATATACAGTAAGATAACCAGAACATGCCGTACAATTCTTTGACACCAGGTGCCCTAAGGAACAGCCTTATCTTTCGCACCATGAGTCCTCTTTGTTTCAGAATTCTGCAAATAACAGTATGAGAAAGATGGAGAGATACTAATATTCATGTGAAAAGGCAAATACTGTTAGTGCAATACATTATATAACTCTCTATATCTATACATTTTTAGAAATGAAGTCTCAACTGACCTCAGTCAGTGTTAACTCTGCTTGTACTGTATGTGTTGTAGGACTTGTAGTGTTGACAATGTAATACAGTATGTACTGTATGTATTCATCCCTCAATAGCTGTAACAATTGTCATAATATTCTGAAAAGTTCAATGGCAGCGGTGATTGCAGAGTTCAATTCCAGAAATTCATATTATAGTAACATAACGGTAATATCAAGGTATTGTTGATAAAGTTGTAAAACAGACAAGAAACAATAGTAGAAACAGAAGAGGCAAAGAAGGCAGAGAAAGATTTAAATGAATTTGTGGATGTTATTGTTGGAGTAGCTTAAACTGGTTTTGACCATTTTTTTTTTAGCAAAATGTGAGATGGGAGAAGTTATCACAAGGGACTAAATTGTATATACAGTAGAGGTCCTTTGTGTAAAAAGTACTTTTTAAAAAAAAAAGTAGTTCAGGGACCTGCTGCGTACACAAGTGTATAACATCGTATATATTGATGTCTCTTAGTCAGTAAAATCCAGAAGAGATTCTTGTAAATGTCACATCAGTGAGCCGGATAGCCAACAAGAGAAAATGTACCTGCAGATTTCAATGTTTAATACATGTGAAGATGCCCTTTGGATCTTGTCAGTCATAGCACCACAATTATAAAAGAAAGAATTCAAAAAGCCGCCCACCATATCAGCATTCCTGCCACATTTCAAGGACATTTTATTCTCCTTCCACTTAAATCTTTCATTAAGCCTTTTATTTTTTTTATCTGAATTTAATCACTTATCCTTTTGTTGCTTTAATGCTCAGGTTTAGATTTAAAATTCTTAAGATTTTAAGGATTCGGGTGGTTATTGCCATTGATAAAAAAGGAATGACTAATTTTTCAGAGAAAGCACCTAAAAAGTCTTGATGGACTGGAGCTGTAGCAGCTCTTGTCTCTCAAGGCCTGAACTCTCTTTTTGTTTACACATTTTATACCAGCTTATTATTTGTGCAGAAATCAACATGAAATGGTATATATGAGTTGAAGGAGAGTTTATAAACTACAAATGTGAAATATTACTGTACTTCCCTCTTTTATTTTGGCAGCCATGTAAGAGAAACAGAATATAAACTAAGCATATTTTGTTCATAGTTTCCATTCTGTCTAACAATGCAGCATACAGTATGCACACGTTCTGCACATACTGCACAGCTTTTGAGTCTTTCAAGTACAAATAGTCCCAAAATACAATATATTCTTAAACAATTAAATTGAGGTAAAATATTAGAATAACACAAGTTATAGAACATTTATATTGACAAACTACAGTCGGTAAAGTTTTGTACATTAACCTATGAGGAAATGTGAGTTGTATAAAGTCAAGAATGTGGAGCGCAAAAACTATTGTTTTGAATTTGTAGGACATTCAATTTTATTTGGAAAGTAATCTATTCTGATTAATGTTTAAACAAGATTGCACTGTAAAAAGCACGCACTAACAGTCACAACCCATTTTCAGTTGAGGGCTGTCAATTTCTTTTCCCTTCTTCCAAATGCAGGTGTACCAGAGAGAGGTGGGAAAAGACGTTTCTTGCACATGAAAAATGCATGAGTTGTACAAATACGTAAGTGTGGAATAATGAGCACCTACAAGGACTGCAAAAACAATTTCCTTCTATTGCCCATGAACCGTGTGCAGTGACATTACAGAAAACAGTCAGGATTTGTATCTGGGGCCGGCAAGCTGGTTTTGCAGGTAACCAGCAAGCACTGTACCAGTGATGGTTTCTAGATGCTGACTAGGTATTGATTATCAATAGGTCCTAAAACACTGAAGTTATATCATGGATATGTTAATGATAGATCAGTGCATATGAGGCACTGTTCTCTCAATGAATTGTGCTATGCCTAAAGGCACTTGAGGTAGTTTGCTTTTCATTTTCTGTGTTGCCTGTATACTTTCCACATTTGGAGCTCAACACTTGATCATTTACAAATATGCAGATGTATGAAGAAGTACATTTGTCAGAGCACAACTACATTTCTGCAGTTAGGTTGAGATTGAGCATTACACCTGTGAACAGAACTAATATGGAAGTAGATAAATGGCAAAGAGCACAGCTGACAACAAAGCCATCTTTATTATGTCCACTGCTGCCAATCCAGAAGTGAATCACACACAATTATTACTGGGTCTGACATTTTAAATTGCTTATACTGTATAATGTAGCTCCAATCGCAATTACAATTAAATCTTTCATTTCACTGTACCTACAGTAACAAAGCTCTACTGAATAATTTTTAAGAAATAAGACATTCTATGAAACAAATTTCTACGTGTACTGTACCTCACCCAAAAAATAATTTCTTATAAAGAAACCTATCTGTATTCTCAATTGTGCAGAGACCTTGTCATTGTTTTTACCATGGAGGAAAAGTTTTCGATATTTATTTCAGGTACACATTTATTTATGTTCCATTTGTTTCCTCTTTTCAATCATGTTCATCATAAAGTGAAAAGTAAGATTGAATCACCTGCAGTGAGCGCTGGCAGGCCCTGACGTGTGCCTGTTGAACTGTAATTACTTTGGCCAGTAATTCTTTCTGGAGTGAAAAGTCACAAAGACAGGCAGTCCCTTGTGTTCTCTGTGCAGATGCTTTCTGCAGTGACCAAAACCCTTAGAGTGTAAGAGGCAGAAATTAAGGACAAACAGTGCTCTCTAGTGGCTGGCTCATGTACCAGTTCATGTATTCCTGAGCTTGTCCTCACTTCCTGAGTGCACTTCCAGTTTGTAAAAAAATCAAGGTGTGTTATCCTCTGACAGTGATACACAGCTCGTGAGAGTGATTTGGGTAATTCCCTTCATGGTCTCATTTCCTTTGGAATAATCTCTAACTCCGTGAACATATTTAATAGCATTTCAAAGCACATGAACCTGAACTTAAACATTGTATGGTACAATACATGTACAGTAGCTCCATATACTGTTGACAGTTATGTAAAGTTTCCAGGATCAATGAAGTTTAATCATTCAGATTTTCATAACTGATAAATCTCTTTATTTTAGTTATGGTTTTAACATTCAACAGCTTTTGTGAAACGGGGCTACTGTACAGTAGTGGAGCTATGTGATGGATATGCAGGGCTGAGTAACTCACAAGTGGGAAAGAACCTTGATTGACCTTCAGCACCGAAGGAATTATGCTAAGCAGTGTGCTTCAGTTCATCTGACAAATATTTGAAATTGTTCACTTCAGATTGTGTCCAATGAAAATGTTTCTTATTGCTGTACACTGGCAGGAGCTGGAAAAAAAAACAGATATTTCAAAGAGATGTTAGTGGCTTCTCATTTTCAAAAGAGCGGCATTTTCACTCGCAATTCAAAAGCTTTCTCGTCTTCTCTGCATTTCGCCTCATGAAGCAATCATACGTGTTCACTCCACAGCATTCTGTTTGATCGGTGACACAGCGGGAGTCTCAAGACTTCTCCCCACAGTCCATAATATGCTGCCTGATATATATTAGTGGGTTAAGATCACAATACACACCATCCTGAGCTTTAGTCTAGCCCCTATTCAGTGAAATAACTTTAAACATACAGTACATCTCAGTCTGCTCTTTTCATGCCTGTGCAATTACTGAAGTGTAAACAGTAAACAAATCAAGAATTTTAAAGTCATGCCTCCAAAGAAACTATTAAAACACCAGTATATGATGAAAATAACATTCCTATAAAGCAGCATTGTATCTACATTTTTTTTGTTTTAAATTTCCCTGTAGGCTCTCTAGATTGCAGAAAGAATATTAAAGAAGTATCAGTATCTACTGTATCTATAAAACAGTGAAAGGCAGCAATTTAGGTTCAATCTGTCTTGTAAAAGGATGGTGTACCTGTACTGCAATGAGTTTTCATTGCAATAAAATTATAGTACTTTATCCTGGTCTTCATACTGTCAGATAGATTAGTGGGCATCATGCAATTTTGAAAGCATTTCTCAGTAATGTTGCCATCTTTCAGAATCTGTTGTCCAAGATATCAGTTTCTGTAACGCTGAAAGACATCTGTTGATATACAGTAGAACTCTGTTAAATGTGAATTCTGACTTCTATGCAGGAAGATAATACCTGAATTTATTAATTAATAATTTGCTCATGGACTCTATTCAGTATGACTATTACAGTATGTGCTTAATAAGTTAATACATTTCTTTCATTATTAATACAGCCAATTGTAAAATTAATATTTAAAAACCAATAGTATATTGTAAGTCCAGTTTTCTTTTACCTGTCATGTAAAGACTAATTTCACAGTGTGCAGAAACTACATATATATATCTTGTCAACTTTGTGTTATAGGGAAGCAATTCATATATGAAAAATCTTCCCAAGGGCACTGTAATGGTTTCACAGTGCTTATTTCTTAGCAAAATTTTAAAAATTACTGTAAGATATGTTTCACTTAAAAGCATCAAAAGTGCTTAAAACATAATATATATGGCAAAAGGGGGCATTAGAACGAAAACCATACTAGGGAGCACAGGCTACTACTGAATGGTCTACTGAAGACCATTGTCAGTGTGACCGCAGCAGCACACAGAAGACTAGCTGTTAACTTCTCCATCATGGGAACATGACTGCTGCCTTATACAGTGACTGTGACTTCACAGGCAGCTGTCAGCTTTATCGGGGATAATTTTTATTGTTTTTCAAATTTGCATTTTGGAAAGCATAAACTGCTATTTTACTTGCATTAATGAATCTGTGCATTGGTAGGGCATGGGGCATGCTGTACACAGTAAATGCAGGTACAGTACCTCTAAAAACAGCAAGAGATGAAACCCTGGTGTTAGTGGGATCAGAACATTAAGTTTGTAGTGCACACTGTGGCTTTGGATGGAGTGAAAGTCCTGTCGTTGGAATGTCCAGTGGGTGGAAGCCAAAGCAATCAGTTTGGTCTTTAGCCAGGACATATCTTTGAATCAGACAGCAGGGGAACTGAGTGAATAGAATGTCAGCACATGGATATATAAAATTATCCTCCTATCCCCCTATCAAGTCTAAATTTAAAGAGTGATTACATAGCTGAGTCATCTCTTGGCAATTCATCTTGCCTTTTTTTCTTATTCTTTTTTATTATTTTAAGCATCACTCAAAAGCATTAGTCACATTAGACCTCTGGCCTTTAAGTTTTAGAATCCCTCTTTCGCTGTTTCTGGAAATGTGTTTCCTTGTTTGATTTTACACCTACCTTGTGCTCACAGAAGGGGGCAGCATGAAGTATTAGTTACAAATCTGGACACAATACCACAGTGTTGTGGGTTCAAGCCAGGAAAGCCGACATTTGTCTTATCATCGAACATGGTACCATACCTCACTTAGCCTAGTTGCCTCAGTCAACCCAATAGTTTATATAAATACCAGCTTTGCTGGGCCAGAATCTCATTCATGTAAAGTCTTTTTACTTAGTTTAATGCTACATAAATCAGAATAAACTAAAGACTATAACTCAGATTTATGTACTGGTTTATATTGTCTTTAGAGTACAGGCGTGAAAGTTCAGCATCTAAGCCTACTAAATTAGAGAAGGCATCTTGTTTATGTTCACGTTCAAAAAGTGCAGTCAAAGAATTGAAGCTTGTGTTTTGCTTTTAATAATTATACCTGCCACCAAAGTAATTAAGAACACATTTTCAAAAGCAATGTGAATGTAAATAAAGAGTTACAAATCTAAATAATGTAAATATACCATTATAGAATTCTGATTAAATAGTACGTATTACTTTACTATGGATAGTAGATTAATCTTGAGTATTTTAAAATCATTTTCTGTTACCTGGTTTATATCTTCTTAGAATGTTTTAGCAGCATTGACTCATCTTAGGAGAGCAGACAGTTTCTTAAAGGCCCCTAAGTGCTGTTTTTTACACAAAGTCAATTTTTTTTTTATCTGCTGGTGAGATGAGTTTAGACTACAAATTTTGAAACCTACAGAAAAGCATGTTCGTTTAGCATGCTTTACTTTATATTCTTCATCGAAATGGTCATACAAACTGATCTAAATAGTTTCAATGTATGAAAACTTCCTGTTGAATGTTTCAATCAATATTGAAAATTTTAATTTTTCAACTTTTTCAGCCCTGGAATCACCTCTTTGAAGTAACATAGGTATATATTAATAACTGGGAATCTGCCAATCTCCAGCTTGAAGGTCATTTCCCACTCTCTGCATGGACTCTCTTCGTGGAAGAGGTTACTGAAAGTGAATTCCTTCATTGGCCCTGTACTTGATGTTTGAGGAAAAAAGGGACATTACTGTACATGGTAACTATACACTTAAGTTTTAAAAATGAATTTTGCTTGAAATAAAATTATCTCAGCAGGACTTTTTAACTTATTTTTTTTAAATATAAGAATTATTTTTCAGCGTATGCCATTTTCTTCTTAATTTAATCTATGCCTTTCAGTTTTTCCCCTAAAGAGATTAGTTATATGTTGTGCCACCTCACTGCTCCAGTGCCAATGTAGTGCAGCCTCTGTTCGGACTGAGAATCCAATTAGACAGATGGAAGGCAGTTTGAGGATCAATATGAGGCCAGACTCTGCCAGTGAATGCTGGCAACTCTTAAATTTAATTACATTCTCAGTATGGTAAGCAGAGTGTGCCATGGGCAAAATAAATTCTCTAATTTCAGCAAAATGAGAGACAAACTGTTTCATTTACAGCATGTTTAAGGTGTCTTCCTTCGATGGATTTTGTTGAAAAGATTCCATTAACTCCTTTCTGCTGTACTGCACTAATAGGAAAAATGTGCTTCAAGCCTAATTTAATATTTATATTTTCATGATCCACAATGTTTATATGGGCCCCTTCAGGAAAACAGAGAGATTATATGCAAATCCATTGACTCTGTGGGATAATTACAATTTTGCAGTGTTTTTGTGCCCCTGACTACTATATTAAAGGTGTATGAGTTTGGTCATTATCATTTAAAAGCGAAGGTCTACAATATGTTTGTAATGCCACACATTGTCACTTCCCACTGAAAGAAGAGTATATATTCTCTCCTTTAAAATCAATTCTTTCACTGCTGGACGATTTATCCAGCACTATCCAGCATATAATATATTGCAATATGCAAATGGGGGAACATCACTATAGTTTTTTTGGATGTCACTATCAAAATTTGATACCCAAATGAATTAAGCAATGGAATATATAATGGGCTTCTTTTAAGACAATCTTCTTAGTCAACACATTTCTGGTAAAGTATACATACAAAAACATTGTGTAATTGCACTTTAGATTTATTGATTTGATCTCTGTTTCATTTTATTTTACCTACAATACAATGAATACATTATATTATTCAAAGGACAGTGATGACCTTTGTCATTGATTATAAAAAAAGGTTAATGAATGTTATGATAAACAACTTCTGTCAACAGGCATTTTTACAGAGTTTTTACTTGTTTAATTGTGTGAACACACATACTGTACCAAATATTAAAAGAAACCTGTTAAACTGATGTTTTGTTATCATTTTGGTTGACTGAGCAATACATTCAAGTGACTTTGACTGTTGCAAAACACCTCTGTGCCTTGGATACAGGTATGGTGGAGCAGTGGTTCGCATGGCTGCTTTGCAGATCTGGGGTCCCAGGTTCAATTGGGCTTGGACAACATGTGGCTTTGTGGGCTCAGGGACTAGTGAAATGCACATGCTTGTCCAGGCTCTAAGTGAGGAATGGAACAGAATCACACAAGACAAGCAAAGCTTGCATTGTACAGTACATGTATTGTAAACTGTACACTCTACTTGCCAATGACAGGTGTGACATGTAGGCCTCGTATTGATCAGTCCAGTTGATGGTTAATGTGTATAATGAAAATACTATGTACGTACAGTGTCTCTTTAATACAGTAACAATTTAACTTCCACACAAAAGATTTTGTCATTTTCCCCACTTTCACCTTATGAATGTGTTGCAGTTATAAGTGGTATTTTTATTTTTATTTTCAGTATAGTTAAAAAATGTGAATTGCAAAAAAGAATAAAGCTAAATGTAAGTTTTTAGGTGAAAAGTTCAACTTTTAGGTCATGCCACTCTACAGAAACATATCCTAAGAACAGATAAACAACCAATGTATAATCTACTGAACAATTGGAAAACGTACCAAATTGTAAAGGTCAGCTCTGGCCACTCTACAATGGATAGATTTCACTAGGAATGACAACACCCAAGACGTAAGCGTCATGGAGCGAAGTTGTGGCTTAACCCACTTGGCTTAACGCTTGGCTTAACGTCCCAGCCAGAGGACAAGGAGACAAGGACCCCCGTGCAGGGTGACCAAGGGGCAGCTGCAGAGGTGGAGATGGGGTGGAGGTGGGATGCAAGAGGCATGCAAGAGAGAGAGATAGGGATCTCGTAGGTATTTATAGCGTCTGGGAGAAGAATGGATTGTCAGGAGCAATTGCTAATTACTGACAGCTGAGTCTGATTGAACTTGCTTGTTGTCATCCCTCCCGAACATTCGTTATAAACTCCATTTATCTTCATTACAATGATCAGATATTTAATTTCCAATTAAATAAAGTAAAATATTGATTGTTGTGCTTCTCAAATGCAAATGCAATCAATGGCAGCACTAGTGCTGATGACATCAAAGCTTTGAAGATTATTTCCCATTCCTTATGAGCATGATTATTCCATCTTTTATTATTTACTAAAAAATTACAAATACAGGATAAACCCATTGAGATGCATGCAACACATCTTCTGGACAAAAAATTGAAATAATGAATAAGCGTTTGAAAACAAATGAAATGCAAAGTATAAAACTGATTATGTAAAATACCTGTGTTTTCTAGAATGTCAGTAAAGAATTATTTTATGGAGTTATGATAACAAATATGTATTGGAACATCACTGAATAAGGTACTGTAGCATTACTTAAGGTTCCTGTGCATATAAAGCCCTACAAAGACAGACAGTATCCAAGAACCACTATAGTTCCTGGCTTTATAGGCCATATTTGTGACACCTGAAGAAGGCTTCACAGCCGAAACGTTGTGTTTTCTTTCTTCTCTTTTCAGCATTGGAATAAACCTATTACATATTTCTTCACTACATACTATGCTGAACTTTGAGGTTATTCAGGAGAGTGGCTACCACAGTCTCTCTTGCCTACATGATTTAACTTTACCATGGCTATAACTTGTGTTAGTTAAAAATAAAAGATTATCCAAAGAAGTTGCTGTCTGGAATTTTGACATCTTAAATGCAAATGCGTTTAATGACCTATATCTCCATCTTTTGCTAAAAATGGGATAATCTAAGCATTGCATCATACAACAGTAATGCATATCAAAAGGGGCAATCTACAACAAAACAAGCTAACCTGTGATATGAGTTTTCTGATATACTACCTTGGATAGTGTAATTTCATTAGTACACATACAGACATGCCACCATTGTACCATTTATTGTGTTGCTACAATCCCCATCTTAGAAATATTCTCTCCCTGATGCAGCAAGAATTGGTGCTTCCACTGATGCATGTGCAATGAAGTACACATACAGTACTGTACAGTACCCCTAAGTAGACTGTTTAAGAATTTAAGAACTGATTTACTTCTTCAGTTTTCTATCATCAATTCTTCATTTATTGCCTGTCCTTCAGAAAAGCACCAGAGTCATTGCAGCTTTTACTTTTTACCACTTCAATATGGATCTGTTTTATGTTTCTTATCATTGCAAGGTATTGAGCCCGGCTTGCCTCCCCCTCCCAGGGAACTTAGACTTTAGAGCTTCTTCCCATGTTGCTCTTTCACGCTGCAATGAAATGCCCTTCCATTGATCTCAATGCTCAAATAGCTTGAAATTTTAAAATAAATGGATTCTTTCACAGTTCCTGATAAAATTTAATCTTCACACTTAATAGATCGATTGAAGTGTAAATAATTGAGATTAAATGTGGGTTGTAGCTGCATTAGTATTCTTTGCGAACATATTTTTCCTAAATAAAATAGCGCTGGTTGTGCTTGTAATAAACTTAGTGACTGGCATCAAGGAAAGTAAAATATGCTTATGGTGATGCAAGAATGGTCAGTAGGGTGGCAATAAAGCAATATTATGCAGTATTTCTCAAAATAGGAGAACATTATTCATAAACTACTATTATGCAAAAAATACTGAATATGTACTTTTTGAAGATAAATGTTTCTGGGAACTGTCTTTGAATTTCTGGAAAATAAAATAATAATATATTTAATTTTCAAATCAGTTCTTGTCATGTTACAAACCAGCAAGTTTGAGGTACAAGGATGTTTTCCCCTCCATGATGTACGTTAAAAACCAAGAGCACCGCATAAGAAATCTGAGTCAAACTTTACTTTTTTCCATGTTTTTTTCTTTTCTGTATTCCCTTTCCTCAGATCTTTCATCAGAGGATTTCACTTTGCTTACTCACCATGAATAATCACTGCTCTTCTGCAATGAAATGTGTAATGCTTAATCTAATTGATTGCCACTTCATCTGTCAGCAAGATGGGCTATTGATATTGTAGGATCAATTAGTTGAAAGAAGCAGGTAATTGGGCCTATTCCCACCAAGTTGATAAGAGAAGTAGGTTTTTAAGATTTAGAGGTTTCCAGTTTTGCACAGCACTACTTCTAAGAAGAAATGTGTATTTTTTTTTCAAAAACATTGCCACTATGTTTTATGTTGAAGACGTAAAAAAATACTCATTATTCAATTATTCTTTCATCAACTTTCTTTAAAAGAAAAAAAAGCAGGAAAAATATTAATTTTAGGAAAAGTCAATAACATGTACATAACTGCTTTTTCATTACCGTTTAAATTAAAAAGAAAAAATAAATACAATTAATGAAGTCGGTGAACAAGCTCCAATCGTGGAGATGTTGTTACAATAGCGCAAGTATCAGATTTAATTACAAAAAATATTTTTTTTTCCAATTATCGAGCTACTGTACATCACACAAGGGGACCCGCTTCCTTCGCCACAAGTGCATGTCCCACCATTGGTGACGCTTGGCGGTCATTATGCTCCAGAGCCCCAACTACACAGCAGGTGAAGCTGCTATGACAATTTGCTTCACCAGTTGGATTAAGGTGGGGATCTAAGGAAACAAGGCTGTCTAAACCCAAAGTGGGATTTATTCTGAGCACTGGGGTTAACACCTAGCTCCCCAGTACCACAGGCTCTTTAATGAACAGGTAGCCAGAACCTTAGTTTAAGTTCTCATTCAAAGGATGAGATTGGTTTTGGATATTCTGGTCCAGAGCACCTTCTACTGGTTCACTAGTATCACTTATAACTCCAACTTGGTTTTCCCTGGAGGTCTACCATCCTAGTACTGAGTTTCATATAGATGTCCTTGATCTTTCTCCTTAGAAATTTCTCAAGCATTTGAAACACAAAATAGAAGCTGGCGTAAACTATGGAGAATAGGAGTAACCAGTTGTTTGCAGCTGAATGTCTTTCTCCAGATGTTTTGGTCTCTTCTTTCAGCACCAATGTACAAATTTACAGTAGTCAGTTGTTCTCTCTCCTCTGTGTGCTCATGTCCCTCTTGACGTCTTGCTATTAATTATTCAAATCCCCGTTTTCTTCTCTTTGTAGTCTTGAATTCCCAACAAAGCACTTCAATGTTTTCTTTTTCTTTTATTGTACCTTTTTTTCCCTTTCTTTGTATGATTTTGTCAATAATTCTTCTTGAAGATGAAAATTCCTATCCCCACCAAGGCCCAAACATCAGGTTCCTACAACTACAACTACTGTACAACTGTGCCCATGATCCTATTTTAAATATGAATGAAGAACATGAGGTTGTATTAGACACTGACTGGTCTGGGTTTGTGTGTGCACATGGACAGGGGAAGCAGAATGTGTGTAAGTGGGGCTGTCTTGATAAGAGAACTGATTTGTTATCGTGTCGCTTGATTCAGGGGCAGCAATGCTTGGGGGAGGTATCTGCGTTTGTCTGTGAAGTCAAGGTTAATGTAGAAAGGAAGGCAGCTTTGAACTGAGATAAAACTGGGAAAGCAAAAATAAAAAGCTCATTATTTTGTAACATAAGCAATGACCTTGCCACGTAGAAGACACTAGAAATCTTTACAAATGCTGAAATTAGGAGCGTGATTCCCAAAAAGACTTTTGTGCTTTGGATCACAAAAAGATGGAATATAAATTATATTGCTTCATTTATTTTAGAAGTTTTCAAATTTCCAAAGGGGCTATACAGCAAAACGAACACACGCTTCTTCACATACTAGTATATATTCTGGTTTTCTGATGTGTCATTTCTCCTTTATTGCTTCTGTGGTATCGCTTCTAAAATGTTATGACTGTATATCAAATCTGGGCCTAATGGGATCTAGTGATTTAATACAAGTTTCACTCAACACTAAATTAATTGGCTTGCCTTAAAGTCACTGCTTTCATGTGTGCAAAAACACCTTCATTTTGTTTTGTAGAACTTAATAATAAATACTATTGCAGAATGCTTGTACCGTATATAAAACAGTTCTTTACATAGAGGAATTCCATCTAAAAAGATTGTTGTAGGCTACAAAAGGACCAAAGAATAAATTAAAGTATGCAATCCTTTCTTCATATTGTGTGAAATAAAGAACCTAATTTTTTAATTTGGTGCGGCACATCCACCAATTTAAAGTATATTGACTACAATAGGTGTAGGTGATGAATTAAAACCCTTTATTCAACATACAAATTAGTAATTCTCTAGAGCAAAGTAAACATATTGTACTCTATACAATGTATACTTAACTAAATGTCTGTATCTGTCAATCAATTTGTTTTCATACAAATTTAAATTCTAATTTACATACTGTACCAATTATTGACTTAATTATATGTTACAGCTATACAGCATTAAAATAAAAGTAATCCTATTAGGTAGTTTGTCAAACAATCTCATATTTCCATTCTCAGGCACTAAAGCAATACAGGAAGTCCAGATTATCTCAATATCAGCAGTATCCTGTGGAGTTTAGCTCTATAGTATTTGATTCTTTTAATTTGCAATATATATACAATCCCTCAGAGTGAGCTTATCTATGTGATTGAACAAGAGACAAAACTCTTGCTCCAGGCAGCTTTATTACACTTTGCAGCAGGATCCGTAAGTGTGGTAAGCAGACAGAGTTAAAATAATTTTATGTTACCTCCAATTATTAATTCACACTTACAGAGATCAGAAGGTCTCCACAGACCTTCTAAAATTGCATGTCTTTTTGCTCACGAAAAAAATGCCTAGTGGGTACAAGCATTTGTGTTGGAGTTTTTTATTGGATTTCATAGGATTGAACACTGCGGTATTCTGTAGAAATACTCTGTGCAGCTAGCAACCTTTTGTGTCATTTAAAAATTCAAGTCTTCCACAATTGTGTATTGCATGATTTTCTTCTCTGTTTATCTGAGATTTGATAAATGTTCACATTTAGCCAAACATTGTTGTTCTTCCTCTTGTGAGGCTCCCCACAGTTCTTTAGTCTCATCATTGCTATCAACCCATAACATATGGAGGCACTCTTCAGTGGTATAATGGTCAAATATAAAATGCCTATTTTCAAAAAATGAAAAGCTTTTGGACTTTTGAAGAGAGCACTGCAGGAGGCTGAGATTTCAAGGGCAGAAAAGATCCATGGCACCATGCCTGTGTTCCCTTTCGCACAGAAAGTAAAAAAATAAATAAATTGCCTTTGAAAGAGCTGTTTACACCTGAGCATGCAGTACGATCTTTCTGTTGTACCTGGTAAATATTGTGAATTCACAATGTTAACGTGTGATTTACAAAACTAATGGACAATCACAGTATTTAACAATGCATATTAATTTTGTTCAGTAAAAAAGAGATGATTTTATTTTGAAAATGTCTAAAATTCGGATTATATTCAATTCCATGTCAAATACCAACCATACCATATTCTGCAAAGATCAAAAAGAAAACGCAGGAAATTTTAAATGGACTTCAGCGGTATGGGTTAAGCAATACAAAATCACAAATTGTTCTCATAGAAAACACTAAAAGAATGTATCTTATCAATGTGCTGAATTGTTTTCCAACCATAAAAGTAAACTTTTCATGACGTTGGACTGCTAAATGATAACCTGTCACATACCTACCAACCTACCTGCTAAATGTTCATAAAGCACAAAATAAATGTTTTTGATTGGCTATCACAGTCGCAAGACTCTAACTGAACAAATCATTTAAGGAGTGATTGAAAAAGCATGTTACAAGCACAAACTGCAATCTGAAAGAGGTGAAGATATTCTGCATGGAACAGTGTTCAAAATCCTTTTAAAAAAAGCCTGAGCCTATTAAAAGTCCATAAGAAGTGCCTTGTCTGTTATCAAAGCCAAAGGAGGAACAGTGGATTCATTATTATTTATATATGACTAGTTTTAAAACTGCAAATTTTAACAAATTTGTTTTATTTGTGATACTATTGTAGTCTTAGAATTTTATTATGTTTTTGTTTATTAATGCAATACATACTGTATGTATTTCTTACAGATATATATCCCAGATAAGGATGCATATAATTTTTCTATTTCCCCTTTGTAGCTGTTTGTTGGTTTTCGTTAATGTAAAATGCACACTTCTGTATTGCTTACAATAGTTTACGATGGACTGGTACACAGTTAAAAAATTTCAGTTAGCATCAAGGGGAAAGAATGCTTGTGTTGAGAATGCACAGATGAGATTTGAATCTCATATGTTTTGCAGCTTTGAGAAGCTTGGAGATCTGTAATGAGATTCGTTTGACAGAGTGAGAAATGACAAGAGATTTATTATTGTGAATTAGGCTTCTAGTTGAGAACAAACCAATCTTTCTGAAGACAGAGTTGTGAGGTGAAACTTCTCTGCTTTGATTTTGCTGACAGAGTTAACAAATGTGGCTGTTCCCAAGCCAATATGCCTTTATTTATCTTGATAATGGGTATGGAAAAAAACACAACAAAATATTATCAAAGCCATTCCTAGGCTATCTGTAGATTGGCATGCAATTTTGCAGTTTCAGTATGAAATAATAAGATAATGATAATATATTCTTAATCTATATTTATCATATTTGTTTAACTAATATGTTTCTAAATAAGAAAAATTGTCAAATGAAACTCATTTTTATTTTAACCTAGTACTATTTGAGACAGTACACATCTCACAGATGATACACAGCATAGTTAACCGGAGAGAATTGCCCAAGATACTCAACCACTGAGCCCTTCATGGAGTCCAGCACTCCTGTCAAATAAAAACAGCAGAATTGCATTACATTTAAGAAATCTCCAGCCATCTCATTACTGGAGCATTAGAGCTGTGAAGCTACAGTCTATTAATGGGCAAGAGAACTGTGTCCAACATCCTTGCAGCTGAAAAGTAGAGTAATCTAGTTAGGGCTGACTCCCTTCAGTATCCTGCTGTACTGAGTATACAGTAACTGGGGAAAGCAGATTCTTTCTGTTTTCCTTCTGGGACCTTCTTGAAAGCAAATGAAGGGGGGTTATAGCATCCTTTCAAATTGATAGAAGATTCTGAATTCTAGATTTTGGTAAGACATGGGTAAAACCAGCTTGGCCTAAAGTGTATGTAAAAAGCTTCTGATTGGTAAGGATTACAAAAAGCCTTCTGGAAAAAAAGAATGCCTGTTTTGTATTAACATTTATATTTAAGAAGGCAAACTTATGCAGTATTTTTTGTCTCCTTCCTTGCACTCATTTGAAATTATAGTGTTTCTCTGAGAATCATTGCTTATAGTCTTATAGTTATAAACTTTTGCCTGTGAATGGAATGGAATGGTTTTGTAATATTTTTTAAACCTTCGGCAAGTTTTTCTTTCTCCTCTGGGAGAATGTTTTCACCTTGGTTTAATTTAAAGGCAGTGTTGTGTGATTATTAGCATCTCATTGTACACAAGTGATCTCAGAAATTAGTCTCTGCCACTATAATACAATGGGGGGAAATGCAACATTAGTACATTAAGGAATGTGACTAGTAATGAATTATTGAATGAGATGCAATGGCCTTAAACCAAATTTAAAATCTTACAAGTGGAATAAGTCTGTAAATTGTTTTTTATTGAAATTCAGACTGTACAATACTGTATGTATGGAATTCATCCTACTAAATTATTGAAAATCCACGCATTGCCTTTATTGAAGAACCAAGAAAAGCCAGAAGATATTAACTATTAATATTAACTATTTTATTTCTCTTACTACTATTCTGTGATTAAGTGCAGAAATAAAACAGAAGAATACTGTTGTATTTAGGAAAGGATTTGACTCACTTTATTAGAAATATATTATCAAGTAATCCATTTAAGACATTAAGACCAGTCATATGGCTGGATAGGGTTGAAATGGCAATTGCTGAATCCAGGATGTGCAGTCAACCTTGAATAGGCAATGGCTTAGTCAGCCATCCTAAAAAGTACAAGTTATATGTAAGACAGGCCCACACACTTTTTTTCTGGTCTGAAATGTGCAATTCTACTAAAGGCAAAATTGCTCCAGGTGAAGTATGCTGCAAGTTCAGCCTCCACTGAGTAATGAAGGGCTGCTGTTAAAGACTCCTTGATACATTCCCTATGTGAACACAATTAAGAAGAAGACTGCTAAGATTATATAGGCATTACTTGGAACCCCTGTTCCTTCAGTTTACTAATTCAGCAAAATTAATCAATTATGTAATCTGGTGTTGGTCCTTAAAATGTTAATCTTTCATGAACCAACCTGTAATTCTATAAACCCTGTATTCTCACAACAACTGAAATGTTGATTTCTGAAGAGAAACTTTGCTATATGCTACAATTCTCATTTTAGTTTTGTATACTGTACATACAGTATACATATGGGGGCGATGCAATTGCCCTGTGGCTAAGGACCTGCTCCTGTGGCTGGAAGGTTGATGGTTCATATCCCACGGCTGGCAGAGGAACCCTACTCTTTGGGCCACTGAGCAAGGCCCTTAACCCCAACTGCTCCAGGAGCGCCGTATAAATGGCTGACCCTGTGCTCTGACCCCAAGCTTCTCTCCCTGTCTGTGTGTCTCATGGAGAGCAAGTTGGGGTGTGCGAAAAGACAAATTCCTAATACAAGAAATTGTATATGGCCAGAAAAGTGATCCTATCTTATTTCTGTACGGTTCTATATTAATACAAAAGGTTTTAAACAAGAGGAGGCAATGTTTACTTGGTAGTAGAAAATTGATTGGCAATCTTATCCAGCCAATTCTTGAACTAAGTGATAATGTTTTCTTTGACATCATGACTCAGGTATCATGTTCCAGTCTCCCACTACCTTTAATTTAAAGAGGTTTCCATTTGTGTCCTCCAGTTCTACGTTTAAAAAGCACTTCACTTTAGTTTCCAATCTGGTTAGTATTCACTGTTAGTTTCGAAGAAGTCCATAAAATATACATCCTCATCCTAAATGGAACTCAATACAGCAAACAGAAATTATTTTCTTAGAGTGCACTCCCCATCACTTTGACGTGCTGAGCCATAGCCTTTTCCACATCAAATGCCTATTCTAAATGAGTTTCTGATTACATTGTGCTGATCTGATTAGTCTAGAAATAAGACAAGTGGCCAATAACTAACCGAGCACTTTGCATCTCCTTGATTGTTATGAGACAAAATTTCCCCAAGCTTATTACCCTTCAGAGTATAAAGGTATATGTAAAGGGGAAGAATACAGTATATTTGTGCTGCCATGTCCCTTAGCAACTCTTTTTCAATGTCCGTACATGTGTGCAGCTCCAATATAAAACCTGTAAAGAGAGACAGAAAAAGCAGGTACTTGACTTTTTCACTAAAGGAAAGGTAATATGTTTTGTAATGCATTGGTTAAACTTCACACTAAAGGCTATTCTCTCCTTCTGCCCCAATGCCTGCAGTCCACTTAAATTTTCTTTTTCTTGCACCCCTATTTGTTCTGCTTCTCACTCCATTGCACCTTCATCATTTATTTATTTTGCAAAGCAGCCACCGCGACATAACAAAAAAAAAATCACAGCAGCATTTTTCCCAAATTGGTTCAATAAAAAGTCAAATGTGATGGCTTCTAAGAAAAGACAGAGAAAAAGAAAGAAAATCTCAATCTGCTGCCAAGTGAGTGATTCCTAACCCCATTAATACAAAAACCCAATTTTCCATTCTTCAGCCTTTTATCTGAGCCCATTACTGCCACTCTATTTGTTTCAAACCAGGGAAATGGGCGGCTTTGTTTAGACTATTGTCAGCCTTAATGAAAAAGTGTCATTTACTCCGAACTGGAGCCAATGCAAAAGCTGTCTGTATGCTCACCAGATAATAACTATTGATTGCTCACAAGAGACAAAAAAATTGAAGTGAGGTAACTGAATCTCTGATTTTAACCCTTCTCCTTTTTGGATATTTTCTTTTTGTATGCTGAGTAATGAATGGAATACTATAGAGAACTTGCCTGAATTTAATAACGGCTTTTAGAATGATATGCAGAATGATTGTTCTTGGTATAGTGCTTGATATTAGTGGAGGCAGCAGTTGTTGGAATTTGCAATGCTGTGATTATTCACAAGAAAAAGTGAATAGTGGATTCTCCACTATGTTAAGTCAGCACACATTGAAATCTGCTGGATGAGTCATAAGTGCAGAGTATAATTCATACCTGGAGCTGATAAGAATTGAAAATATGTCAAGGCATCCCAAGAAAGTGGAAAGCTGACTAATGAATCTACTCTTATCAGCACTGAGGTGAAATCTTAAGCCTTGCTGTCCAGACTTTGCCAGTTTTAAGCATTACATTTATTTAAAATGCATTGATGAATAAATCATCATTTTAATAAAATGAATTTAAAAGTTGACCTTAAAGTGCCTTGACTATAGCCTTTACTATAGCAACAAACAGAACTGTCATGACAAACATAAACTTTCAGTCACTCCATCAATGTCAGATCCAGGCAAACATCCAAACGACTGAGTTTTACTTTACCATTTCTTATTCTGCATATGAAACAGCATATCACCATTCCCTTTTGAGGTCCATATGGAAATAATTCTGTCTTTTCTTTCAAGTAACAGTTGGAAGTGAAAGACTGTTAGCCACAAAGTCAACTGCCTTAAGCAAAAGAGCAAATCACTGTGTTCAATTTATTAGATGTTTTAATAAACTTGTATAAGGGTGAACAACCTGCTTGCATCTAAGGACAATTATTAGGATCACCTGCAGCTGTGCAGGTTTACATTATGGTATCCTTAAATATTCTAATCATGACAAATGTGAGAAGTTTTGCTGACTACTTTTTGTCAACCATGTTTCAGACCAAGAAAAACTTTTTCCAGTGCACAAGAAGTGATAAAATACTCAATCATTGTCTTGCATGATTGTAAAGTATAATTGAGTGGGGAAAAAAACCTTCCAGTCGATGCCCTTTATTCACAAGTTTCTACCATATTCTGTCCATGGTGTAATCTGAGTTCATGCATAAGACACTGCTTAGTACAAAAGTTATAAATACAATTATACACACCTTTTTTGGCATAGTTCAGACACAATACGTCTTGACATAGTAGTCAAGGCTAAATATCTTCACTGTTTGTACTGTACAGTATGTCACTTTTTACAAATATGTGAAAAGATATGTTTTCCCTTTCTGCAAAATTTCTGGCATTTGTGTATTGGATGACCTCAGATCTCACTTGAAGACTGAAGCTAAACTCTGTTCTAAAACTTAATGCTCTTAAAGTATACTCAGGCCTGTTTCTTTTAAACATTAAAAAAAGATATTTAGAATTTTAGCATACAAATTGGTTTTTCATGGTCAACAGAAAACCATTTTAGATTCCATTTTTACATGTGACTGCTGGTCGACTGTGTGAGGGAGCTATCAATACATATTTCTCAGTAATCCCTAAAATTGAGAAATATTATTATTATTCAGTAATATTCAGCAATAGGATTTACACTGCAGTGTATATCTGAAATGCCTTTTCTGTTGGCTTTTCTTCTTTTGATAAATGTTATTCTGTATACTGTAATGCCAATAAAATGTTCTTGCCTTTACTTTAAAAATAAATTTATAAGTCACACAACTATTTTTGTTGAACAGCAGGCTCTGAACAAAAAGGCACCATAATTCATCAGCAGTAGTTATTCATCCAGGGAAAAGAAAGGTAACACCATGTCTGCTTGCAGCTCTGGGTTAGCTAACTGGCAAAATTGCTTCATATAAAATGGAGTTTCGTATACTTTGTAAATCTAAAAATCTCAAACACTACTACAAACATGAAAGTACATAAAAACACTAAAGCACTATTTCTGATCTAATGACTCCAGGTGATGCTTCTTATTATATTTATACACACAGTATACTGTATATAGTATGTGTACAGTATACTATAGTAAAAAACCCCTACTAAGGAGTTTTTGGTTCCTCTCCTCCATTGTCTTCTGGTCTTCTGTTCTCTGTTGACAAAATGTAGTGTCAATTACATTGTTAAGCACCTTGAGGCAACCGTGTTGTGAAAGGCGCTATATAAAAATTTAATTGAATGCAATATATAGTGTACATATACAATATACATGCACATATACTGCTAGTACTAGAATGAACACCCTCCTACAGGTACTGTAGGTTCACAACAGCAGGTAATATTACTACCATTTCTACCACTACTTGTAAAGACAGGGAAAGTACATTCTTTTCCCAGTCCATTGACGTCCTGCAGTCTGCAAAAACAAGCACCTGCTGAGTAGAGATCTTGTCCATCTGACGGCTCCTAAATATTTAATGATATCGAATGAAAACACTAGCATTGTAACCTACATTACTGTTTCACCTTTTGCCATTTATTTTCTTACCAAACTTCATGTTTTTTTCCAGATGAATGCAACAAAGTTGGTTTCCATCTAGAAATAGCTCCTTTTTAAACCTGTTTATGAAAACCTCATTGAAACTTAAAGGTTGTGCAGCAGCAGGTGTGTTTTTCTCAGACAGCTTATAATTTCTTTTTATTCTGCTTTGTGAAGGTGTACCATCCTACCATCCTCAGAATCCAGTTGTGTACTCCAAGGATCATAAAGACTATTGTACTATTGTCATGCAGTGACCTTTCCAAATTACTGACTTTCAGAAATCTAAATATTAATTTCTTCCGAGCATTATTACACTAAATTCTGTGATTCGTACTGTATGTACTGTATACAATTTGGGGGTAATTGGAAGCTTGGTAGCAGCTGTTGTCAGAAGTTTTCTAATACAGCAGTCATCTTTTTTATATCTATGGAAACCCTGTTACAAAGAATCTTCAGGGGTCACTTCCAGTGGATTGGAAAACATATTTTAAATACTGTACATTTTCCCAACATAACCCTGTATATCACCTGGCAAAGCTCCTTTTTTCCCCACTGCACTGTTTTAGTTAAACTAGGTAAAATATATTTACAACATTGTTTATGTGCAATTCAGGGACATAGCAAGGAATACATTTTCTTAAGGTATATTTCACTTTCTGGAGTAGGTAATAGGTAAAGTGTAATCCCTTCTGTAAAAATGTAACAGGAGCCTAAGGCTACTTTTTTAATAACAGCCCAATTTTATAAAGGTCTTCAGTTCTACATACTTGGAATCCATATTAATTTTGAAAGATTTGTCAAGGTACAGTAGATATTGTATTCCACTGTACTATAGTCATTTGACCTACAACATTTGTGCTAGCTAATTTTTCAATATAATTGTGGGTGGTCTTCACAAGATTATAAAGACAAGAAAACAGAGCAAACGAGACATCCAAGAATTAATTGCAGTCTTTTTTGCCTATATAAATCTTTTATATATTCACTTTTATTCACATTAGATACATTTCTTCAACAATTTGGAGTCAATCCATAAAGATCACTTCCCTGCAGAAGATATTTAAAACTATGTTCACAATAAATCCCGAACTGACGTAGCTGTTTCAGTACTCTCGGGCAAACCAATAAACTTGTTAGTGCATTTATATTTTTAAGTATGTTTACTACCCTTAAGTTACAATATGGTCAAAATTCAGTGGTTAGAATCCTGACTGTCACACACAACTGATCACATCACTCCTGGCTCAGAGTCCTTAAAGCTTCATGTCAGTCTTGAGCTGATCAGTGAGAAAGATTTTGAAAACATTCCTAAGATCAAGGCTTTGAAAACTTTTCAGAAAGGCTTTTTGTGTGCTTGTTTTATATTCTGTGTCTTCTTTGTTGTCTTAGCTTTCTAGTTTTGTGAAACGTTGTTTGACTGTAAAGTGCTTTATGATTGTTGCATTTACAGGTACTACTGTATATGAAATAATTAAATGCACATTGCAATTGTGATAAAAATATAATGGACAAAGAACAGATGTAAAATTCTTTTCCCACAAGAATAAAACTTGGGGGCTACTTGAGGACTACTAGACAAGGAAGCCTATCTATTTTTAAAGACGTATAAGTTCAGTATATAATTCCCAACTGGTGCTTCTTAAAGGAATGAGAACTGTAGGTCCATCAACCCATAATGGCTGCTTGCATATAACTAATTAAACAACCTAACACAGTAGTTTGTAGATGTTTTTTTTTTCATTGATCCAAGGAGTTAGTTTAAAGATTACCCCTGACAAAGCATTCCCAGCATCTAATACACTATTTTTGAAAATATGTATTGTGTTTGCTTGAGATTCAGTGTATTTTAATGTTTTAGTATTTTTTCATCATCAGTTAATTCAGTTTTATTTTTTACATTGAAACCAGATTACAAAGCTTCTCTGAATAGTTGTTAGTTCCTCTTGACTCTTCGTTCTGTGTCTTCAAGAATACAATATGCTGTATCTGCCTTGAGAAAGCCCTACTTCCAATCTTGCCTAAGTGAAGATTAATCATGTTCTATTACTGAAAATGACAAGCATCACTGCTTACCTGCTGTTTAATAGAGAAAGCATCCTGTTACTTTTTAATGTAAAGTTAAAAAAGAGGAAAATGGTCACTTTGAAAATGAGGGAGAATTAAACTTACTAGACTGTAGGAATAGAGTGCCAAACAGCTATACAAGTCTGACAATGATCCTGTGACCTGCTGAAGTCTTTATTAATTAAAAAAAAAAACTTCTCAATTACTGAGCAGTAAACTTTCTCAGTGTGGCATATGTCTGCTGACCTTGTCTGATTGTATACTACCCCAATGAGGTCATTTATCTGGCAGCAATGACCACAAACCATGAACTAATGGTTAAAGTAGCTTTTCCATCTGGAGATGCTGAGGGTGATTTCACTTGTCAAGAGATTCTGATTAGAAAGCTCTAAGGAGCCTACACTTGTGGTCCATGTGGCAATGGAAGGGCAAGTCACTTTGTCAGAGCATTTGTCATCTCTTAATGTGAAATCCAGGCCTTATTATGCCTCTTTTTTCCTGTGGTCCAGAAGCATGTCTGCATGTCGCCAGCCTTTCCCCACACTGTTCTACTAGGGCTTCCCATGCTGGCAGCTGGCATTTTGTCACTGTCAATTTATGGCGACTCATCTGCCTGTCGGCTGTGTGTCAGAATGTAGTTCAAAAGGGGGAGACCACTTGTTAGGAGCCTTCTGTGGCAAACCTTGATGGGCAACGCAGATTGCACTCTGGAAGTCAAAGTTCACTGTCACCCACTCCACTGGAAAGCGACAAAGCTGTTCTTGTCATGAGCCCTGACAGCCAAGTGTCATGGTGTGAGGAAACACCAGGTGTAAAACCTGCACGAAGCAGCCATGTGTGACTGTGGTCACGTCAGCCTCGTGTACAATGAGGCATGGAGACAACCTCCTCTGATACCAGGTGCCCTTTGAGTCTAAAACTGGTGGAGGAAAGATTAAACAGCAGGGTAAATGCGACTTGGCTAGAGGCTTCCTTCTTCTTTTACGTAATTGCCACCGAACCAGGACTGGCCTTATTTGTTACGCTGGTCTTCACACTGGGACTTTAATTGGTCCGTCACAGAACACCTGAGCCCTGCTTAGCCATAAATGCAGAGTTGTTTTGATAAATAAATAACAATGCTTTGTCAGTTGCTAAGAATAATATCTAAATTACGCCAAATAACAAGGGAGGCTTGTACCATTCCACCCGATATCCCAGAAAGTCATGTATAAGGAATTGTGTAAAACATTGCCCTATCAAGTTGAGAAATATTTTCAGAATCGTTTATTATTTGTTATTCTTTAGTTATCTACTTTTTTTCATATCAGAGCATTAACTGGTGCTTAATCTATGTCATTCAAAGGAAATGTCAAGAGTTCATATACTGTACATCTTATGAATGAATTACATCACTATAGGCTAAGATAGAATATCTGTACTGTATATACATTTCACAAGTTTTTATTAGCACTGTATACAGCTTGTTGCAACCTCTTCTCCCCTTCCAATAATGTTCCTTCACATCCTGAATGTTCAAAACAAAACTCTTTAATGGGTGAAAAAAGTGCGAAGAAAAATTGAAAAAAGGGAAAAAAATCTCAATATAAAATACAGTATATAATAATAGAATTTTTAAAATTGGCATGTCTCTTATTTTTATAGACCATTAATGGATGCTAAAACCTAAAAAATGAAGCTTGTGGAAAATGGTCGATATTATATGCATAAAGAGACTAGACAGGGACTGGTGCCCAAATCAGTATTCGTTTTCTTAGATTCCTGGGACATTTCAATAGAGGTATTGTCACGCCCTCTGCAGCCAGAGGGCGCTCCTTCTCTGTCCTGTCCCTAGTTTCCGGTCTGCTGTCCTTCCTGTCCCTCTCCTTCCCTTGGGCTATATATTTCCGGGTCTTGCACTCTGTCCTCGCTCAGCATTGACGTTCGGATGTCCTGAGACCCGCCTAGCACCAGGGCGCCCCACGTCCGCTCCCTGAGGGCATAGGTTTCTATACGGCATTCCTGAACTCTTTGCACTATGAGCCCGGGCCTTTTTCCCGTCTCGCCGCTTCGCATATGGGTCTTTTTCCGCTCTCTTGCTCCCCACGGTTAGTCCCTTTGGACGTCTGTGACAGGTATCTTAAGGTTACAATATGTAATCAGTGGAGTTAGCATTTCCATGGAAGTATCAGAGTGAAATGTGTGATTATGTGTAAAGTGAGTGTTCATGCTCATACTTAGGATATCATTAGACTGGAATTTATTTATTTTTTTGTAACATTCAGTGGACAAACAGTACATGACACCCCCCTTGGTGAGACATCAGTCAATCACAGGATAACACCTTAGCAATGCTGATACTTGTTCATACAGTATTTGGGGTGAAATGTCTTTCACAGTGATACAATAGTAATGGGAGCATGACTGTCCTGTATAACTCCAATTTGATTGGCTAGAGCTCTAACTACTACTGTGTCATGCCCCTCCTGCGATCATGTACTGTACTATACAGTATGTCATACTGCATCTCTTGTTCTCTTTGTATTGCCTGACACAAAAAATCTTTTAGAAAAATGTTGTACAGGAAATAAAAATGCACTTTTTAGGACTGCATTTTAGCACTACATTTTTATAGTATATACATTTTAGAGACTTGACTAAAAAATGAGTAAAAATAAAATTCAGCTTACTGCTTCACATGCCAGCCCACACTCATCAATAAATACTTAATACTTACATAATGCTAATGTGACCACTACCAAGCTAAAATGAGAAAAAGCTTCACCTACAGTATAAAATCAATAATGTGTGCTGCACATTTTCCATGAAATATTCAGTTCAGATTGTATAAATCTGTGGAACACAATTTTTCATTCATCAACACAATCTTTATAAACCTAATACCAAGGCTACTCCAAATGAAATAGCTATTTCTCCACTGAAATGTATCAACATAAATCAAAACTGTAAAGCAGTCAACCGCATGCCTTAAATTATCCAGTAATTGGGTTTTTTATTTGTTATGTGTTTTTTTTTGCAATATTTTCAGGGAAAGGCTTTCAAGATTAATTTTGTTATGTACAGTACATAACTAAACCTTATGGCTAAGAAATTGTACCGAGCTCGCGTCTTTTGAAAAGATCATAAAACCTCCAACACACTAAGGTTAGTAATAATAGACCTACATGTATACATAATGTTAATAAGGAACTGAGTGTACAGTTTAAGCATGTCTTAATATAATCTTCCTACATTATTGATGCATCTTGGTATATTACTATCAGTCTCCTTGCTCCTTGAATAACTTGTTGATAATAATAAAAGCTATTACCTTAGATTGCTATGTTTTTCTTTTACTAAAACTCGGTAAGATTCTTATCACAAAAAAGTCTGTCACCTACATGTACTGTACATGTAGATCTATTGACATCTGTTACACGTCATGGTTTTCTTAAATTCAATTATAATTTTGCTGCAGTAGTTCTTGTTTTTGTTGTTTTCATTTTTCAGGTACAGAACGTTAGTTGGGCACACATTCACTTTCATAACAGTGACCTTTCCAAGGCATTTATATCATTGTTGCACAAAAATGCAACAACAATTGTTGCACATTGAACAGAACAAAGAATGATCATTTAATTGTAAATATCACAAGACAACTAAATAACACAAGATGTGAGAGTTACCAAATGTATTTGTATGATCTCAAAATATATATATGTATAGTGCATAATGTTTTATTCTCATTTGTAATTGTAACATTGTCACATTGTAATGTGATTAAATTGAAACATTTACTAAAGATTTATAGTGGAAATGTTTAATGATTCCATGCCATTGTTTTGCATTTATTGTACAGTGTGTAATGGATATTTTTCCGCTTTCATTGCAACAGTGAATAATAGTTCAACCTGATAGAGTTAAAAGGTTGTTTTTTCCTTCCAAACTAGGAGTTGCCATTTCCCCCATGCAGCATTCCCAGAGCAAGGAAAAAGTCAGTATTTGAAGGCAGAACACTGGTAAACAGCCAAGCCAATATCAGCAAAGGACAGCAAAGTCTGACATGTAATAGTGAATACAATGCACCATGACCTCAGTTTCTTTCTGCAGAGAGAGGAACAGGTCAAGTGTGAAGTGTTTAAATGGAAATCTGCCGGGTTCTGGCAGTTTGGATGCCAAGAAACCGACCTGCTGCAGATGGAGGAAAAGAGGAGGGGGAGAGCTAATTTAACTTGAGGGCTGATGCTACTGCAGACTTTATTAAACTCTGCTTATGCTATAGACTACGAGATACGCAAAAGGGCTGCATTTGGTGAATGAAGTTACACTTAATCAGATGGAAAATCGCAAGGATAATTCACTATCCTGAAGGTGTGGATTTTAAAATCTCAGTTAAATTATCAGTGAAAAAAAACACTTACTGTAAAACACCCTAATATCTAATCTGATTAAAAGTCAGGCCAAAGGCTGACATCCCAAACCCTTATATACACTATAGATTGAAGACATACTGCATTACAGTAAACTGCAGGCATGCATTTTTCCAGAGGTATCATGAAAGGCACCACCTATAACATCATTATTATATAGAAACCTGATTATGTCTATATCAATCTGTAGTTTACATTGGGAAGGCTGTTTGTTGAGTGTTTTTTCACTTCAGAAATGGATGAATCTCATTGCATTGTACTGTATGTTAGACAAGCTCAAGTTTATATTAAGAAACATTCAAGGTTATTGATCCAGGTTCATTGCAATTTTGGAATCCACATAATTAATTCAGCTACTGTATATATATATATCATCTTGACAGATAGCTCAACCCAATTATCTTGCTTTTTTCACTGAATATAGATCCCACATTTTCAGATCAAGCTGTTTGCAAAGGAGAGATAATTACACAGAAAGAAATGAACCTCTACAAAACACATTAAACACAACCTTCAGACACAGCTTCTGTAGTCTGTCTATACCTGCTACCTGTCCACATGTCTGACTTGAGTAACCAATTATATTACACATGTAATCATACCCATAAAGAAACAGGAAAATCATCAAATAACAAAAAGTAAAAGACAGGATGGCATTTTGTGCTTTAAAAGGTCTACTAATATTATACAATAATCTTAATAGCATTCCACAGAGCAAAATAATATTTGTCATAAATAACCTAAGGCTGGAAAACATGAGGTCACATTTATTCACAGCCCTGTAGTTAGTATTTTGAGTTAGAGGTGTTAATACTAGTGAGGAAATCATGCTCTGGTAGAGATCACATGACTAGATACCTCCCCTGGTGTGCTACTGTATGAAGGTCTGGCGCTTTTAGAAAGGAAATTTATTAACATTCCTCCAGACCCTTTGATTTGCATTGGTGAATTGCCAACTTGAGATACAATCACAAATGTTCAATTGGATCGAGGTCTAAGATGGCCAGTTGAGAACATTTATTTTGTGTGCAGTTAACTATGTCTTTTTTTATTTTGATGTATGTTTTGGATCACAGATTGAGCCTCTTGGCAGGAAGAACCAGCTGTCTGGCCAAAATGTCCTGGTACATTTTGGAGTTCATGATTGCCCCTGTCTTAACAAGTGCTCCAGGACTCATAGATGCAAAAACAATCCTAAAACATTAGACCCCCCCCCCCTCCACAATATTTTGCAATGAGCATGAAAGCTTTCTCAGCATAGATATTTTTATCTCAAAGAACACTGAAAGATCTTAATTTCAATTGTCAAAATTGTTCAAATGGTGTTTGGCATTGGTTGCCTCTATTTCTGGTTCCCTCCCAGGAAAGGCTTCTTGCTTACAACCCAGATGTTAATGCCACATTCATGTAGGCAACTACAAATGGTTATTTTCCAAATTGCGTATCGTGAAGATGGCAGTACATATTGGAAATCTCCAAATGTTAACTTTGATTTTACAGTTGCCTCCCCAATCACTTATTTCACAGCCCACGGTGGCTGGATACATTTGCTTCTTCTTTCTAGCTGCCAGTACACCAGCAGATTCTGCCTTTTGTAGGTTTTTACAGACATGCCCCAAATGTGTGGTGGAGTAGAGTGAGTTTATTGCCATATTTACATTGGAATTCTTATTTGCGCTGATCTCTCGGGACATTCTGTACACGGTACAGCAGACGACACAGTACAACAAACGACACCACGCGATGTAGACAGTTCATTCCAAACACAATAAATAATAACGGAACAATATGCTGCGGAGAACAATAAATATGTAGTAGTGAAAAAAAAATATAGTAGACCATGCAAAAAGAGTCTGGTTCTGAGGCACTGAGTTAGCTGTAAAGGATGCGCACTGCAGTAGGGTAGAAGCTGTTCTTAAGTCTAGTGGTCCGTGCTTTAATAGTGCGATACTGTTTGCCAGAGTGCAGGGGGAAGAACAGTTTGTGGCCAGGATGGTTGGAATCCCGATGGATTGGGATTGGGATGGATTGGGCTTTATTGCAACCTCCCTTAACTCCCTTAAATAAGTAAGTCGATGAAGACCAATTTTTTTTACTTTTGAAGCAAATTAACTGCTGTGCCTACTTAGCTTAGGAACATTAGCAAGATAAATTAGAGGGTTGTACCCTAACTTTCACTAAAATGCAAAGCCATAAGTATAGAGGAAGAACATTTTGTGCCTGAGAAACCAGTGGTCTTGTTGGGGGGGGGGGGGGGTATAAAAACAGAATGACATAATGGAACACTATTCTAAACTTTGATTTTGCTGAGTTTAAATAGAGTTTTTAAAAGAAATGGTTTGTTATTTGGTGGTTGCAGATAACCTTGCAGCTATGCAGTGTACTGTATGTTAGAACTACTGTATATGAATATTTGTGTAGAACCTGTTACAGTAATCTATTTAGAATTTGGAAGTGATCAAGATAATGGCCTGTTAAAATGGGGTTTCTAAGCAACCTTGAAATGTTACTGTTCCCCCTTTCTCTGGGATCACAGTGATGTCTCAGACCTGCTTTCCATGTGCTTGCTCTCTGTGGACATGAATTTCAATGTCTCTGAGACTCAGCAGTGCAGTATCCAACAAGCAGGTCTCCAAGTAGAGAAGCTTTTCTGCAGCCATGTGCAGTATGTGTTTACACAGACAGAAAATCATTGGCAATACTGCAATTTCTATCATCCTATGAACTGAAAATAAGCTGGGTTTTACATTAAAATCATCCATTTTCTACCTGCTTTCTGCAATACAAGGTCTCAGATAGAGCTGTAGTCTATGTGGGCAAGCTAGGGGCACAAGGCAGGATACACCCTGGATGGTAACAAACACACACTCAAACCAGAGCTCATTTTCCCAGAAGCCAATTAACCTATCAGTTTGTCTTAAGATTGTGGGAGCAAACCAAAGCACCTAGAAGAAACCATGCGAACAAGCAGGGAACATACAAACTCCACTCCAGATACTGCGGCACACCTGGAATTAAACTTAGGGCACCAAGCACTGTGAAGCACCACCCATGGCAAGATCAGCTGAAGAGTTATTAATGAAAATAATAAAAACAATGTTTTTTTTCCAGAACATAACAAAATCAAAGTGACTGTACTGTATGGCAAAGCATTCCAAGGCACAGCAGAAGCATTATCATAAAGAAAACTAATCTACAGTATGCAAAGGAACAAGTAATAGGTTTATTCCATGCTGAAAAAAAGAAGAAAGAGAACACAACGTTTCGAGCCTGAAGAAGGCTCCACGGCCGAAACGTTGTGTTCTCTTTCTTCTTTTTTTCAGCATGGAATAAACCTATTACTTGTTCCTTTGCAGCCTACGCATGCTGACGCAGCTCCCCACCTGAACTACTACCGCCTACAGCTGCTGCGACCCACTATGCCTTCCTCCAAATCTTCCTCCCTGGGCCACTTGCCCGCTTCTCTCACTAAACCAGCATTCCGTCTCTTCACAGCTATCTGTTCCAAGACCAGGCTTTCTAACCACCTTCTATTCCTTTACAGATGTCGTCGACATAATATCATCCCTAAAGGATTTCGCCTTAAATTTAATACCTTTTCTTTTGACTCTGATACCACCCAGAGTAACACTCAGAGACTTCTAAAAAAAGCACACCTGAAGAAGGCTCCACGGCCGAAACGTTGTGTTCTCTTTCTTCTTCTTTTCAGCATGGAATAAACCTATTACTTGTTCCTTTGCAGCCTACGCATGCTGACGCAGCTACCCACCTGAACTAATCTACAGTATGTCAGATTCTAAAAACACCGGCTGCAGTATACAGTAATATCCCCACACACGTATTCCGAGTTAAATTCTTAGCTTCATAGATATCAAAATAATTCAATCAACCACAAAGAAGTGAAGGGTATTCCACATAAAACAATGAACAGGTTAGGTTCATCTGAGGATCTACAGAGCAGTGAATATTTTATATCTGTAACAAACTATATCGCCATTTTTTCTAAATCATCAGCTTGTTTGTTTTTCATTACTTTAGTTGTTTTTTACTGCTGTTTGTCCATGTACCACTTGTGTTTCAAGGTAAATAGGTAAACATTTTCACTTGCCAGTCTAGCACTGGCCTATAGATGGAGCATTACAGTTGATAATAATAGAGTAGAATTGGTCATCCACGGTTTCAGTCGGGTATTCCCTATAATACAATTATAACTTTATTGGAGCCATTTCCAAAGTTTTATCACACACAACCCTTTTGTGTTTAATATTTATAATGAATTATCCACATTTTTTGCCTGAAGAAAGAGGACCATGTGTAGTCTGTAGTTTTTATTTTGGAAGATTTATATACATTTTGAAGAAGAAAATCAGATAAGCGTCTAAGAAGGATAAAATCCCTGCTGTATAAAAACAAAATAGCCCAGCAAAGTAAATTGCCTCAAGAGATCTGTAAAATCAAATTATGTCCATTTTAGTAGGGCAGAAGAATCTTTTATGTATTACCTATCAGTATTAGAGTCCATCAAGATCATTCTCATAAAACCCAGATGTGAGCTGAAGTTAGAATACTTTTTTCTTCGAAAAGGCTTCTGCTATTTTCAATAGAAAAAAATCCTGATTTGTATGGGAGTTAGGAACACTAATACCGCTTTGAATTTTTAAATTGGTGCATTAAAGGTTGAGATTTCTGTTAATTTACAGACTCAGTGTATAGTAAAGTCTTGCACCTATTTTGTGAACAAAACAAAGTAATGTGTCTATACCAAACCTCCCATAAACACACTAATTATCTGTCTGTCTGTTGTAGATGATTTTGAAAGGTGTTTCTTAGGACTGGCATTGCATTTCCAAATTGATTAGAAGCACTTGGATGTCTCTAGCATTGATGGATCGCATACAGTGCCATCTCCTGCAGCCTATTATTACTTTCAAAGATACCATGACAAACCACAGATCCCTGTTTGTGTTCCTGACAAGAGATAATTTGTAGTCTGAGCAGACTGCCTGCAGTCAGTGTCAATGATCGTAGTCCAGGCCTTAGTGATACCCTGATAACAAATGGGATCATTGTGTTTCAGTAGCTACCGGCTCTTGAATATGATAACTGCTGCTGAATGGGTCGTTTTACCTTAATAGAAAAAAAGACAACATATTTTTTATTCTTCAAGGATAGAGTCATCAAGCAAATGAAGTATCCTCATAATAACATTATCATGTATACAGCCACCTATTTATGATACAAATTGGTGGAAAGATAATGAATTCTTAACTCTAAGATTTACTGTACATCAGAATATATATCATTATATTTATTAAAATATGAATGTATTTAAGTGCTCATATAAATATAAATAAGGATTATTTGCATTATACTTCAACAAAGATATCAACAGTATCTTCTAAAAATAACTAGAATGTACAGCCAGATGAACACAAATAATTAAAATACAATTCCAAAGGGTTTGTGCATGAAGGTTTCGAAAGGTACTGTATGTGTTTGTATTGTTCTGCTTTGTATATATATAGGTGTTAAAATGCAATGTCATTTTGTTTGCATTTGTAATGTGGTATATATGAGCATGTACAGTATATGCTGTCATAAAGTCATATTATACAGTACATTATTCATGATCATATACTTCAGCATATTAATCCACTACCAATTTCAGACTAGTAAAAAGTCCATTAAGAGTGTGATGGATCCTATAGCCACTGCCAGTCCAAATATAAAATCTAAAGTTCTGTATTTTGGTCAAGTCCTAATAATTTCAACAAAGAGATGAAGTGCATTAAAGTTTATTTGGCGTAATTTGCTGTGCTATGTGCAGGTGACAGGGCAGAGGTTTGCAAGAAATAAGCAAAAAACAGAAACTCAGAAGCAAGATATTCAAAGGAGAGCAAAAGTAGAAAAGATTAGGAATATGACATCCTCCAAAACTGATGTGTAAGTTTTATCTTCATCTTTCTACATTTCCAAAATGGTGTATTTATTTCAATGTAAATAAGTAATTTAAATCATAAGTACAAACCTTGTCTGTTACAGAATTAACTTTTCAAGTAGCAAAACGACAAGAAATACTTGCACATACTATATATAATAAAATAAGATTGTTGTTTCCTTGATAGTTTTTTTTCTTTAAAAATACAATGCTGGTAAAAAAAAGGGCATTTCAGTGTTTGACCACTGGTTATTCTCTGTCCTTAATACTGTACAGTATGTTTATGGAATTTTGCTGTACATTCTGCCTGGCGCAATATGGACTCAAATGTTTGAACAGAAGCAGAGTGTGAGAGGCATGAGAGGCTGACACAATTATACAGCACTGCTGTCAGTCACCACACACAGACATTCACTACATTTTCATTACATTTACAGTACATTACAGTAATATTTTTAATTCAATAAGGTAATTTCAATTATTTTTTCCCCCAGAATTCATTGGCCTGGTGAAGTGTTTTTACAGAATCTCTTCAGTGTTAGTAATGGTATGAAATAAGAATTGCACGTATGGTCAAAGAAGGAGAAAATTACAAATGAGATGCTTTTCATTATTGTGAATTAGTGACATAAAGATTCTTGAACAGTGGGATCTAGTATGAGTTTATGGCAGGTTAGCTGATGCCACACTGTCATTAGCAACTTCAGGTCAGGAGCGGGTTCACAGTGATGGCGATTATGTACATACTGTAGAGTGTTCTTTGATTAGGTCCATCATTTAGTAAACCTTTCTAGGGTCCCATCACTACCTACTGCATCAAAGCCAGCACCATGCTTTGTTTGAGGCAACTGAAGGAAAGACAGTTCTTTGATATTGTGACTTTTATGATGATATGCTGTTTTGATTTGCCTGTGTTGTTACCTAATCACTGAACTTTTTAAGATTTTCCAATATATCATTTAAAGATTTTATGAATGACCACAAATCTGCATACCTTACAGCCTTTCGGTTTGAGTATGTCACAGTTGAATGAGATGAAATGTTGCTATGGCAACAGAACCTAAAACAGTCTGGGTATTTTTAAAACAACATTTGTATTTAGAACAACAACAAACAACTTGTTCAAAAATGTGTTAACACTTTAGGAGTTGAAAATGACATTTATAAAACTTTAATAATGACATATTTTCATATAAAAATGTATTCATAAATAAATAGGGGGACATGAATGTGATAAGAAGCAATCTACTAAGAATTCATTGGATTTTAACTTTTGACCACAGACACCTAATCCCATAGTAGTACAAATGATTCTGTATAACAAGTCAGATATAACAGAGACCTAAAGTTAATTCTGACCAAAATGATTTTAATGAGTGAAAATATACTCTCAAAGGTAGAAGATGAGCCTAAGAGGACATAGTAATAGCAAAACAAATCAAATAAAAGCACAGAAAAAGATTAAATCTTCAACAAAACATCATCCTTATAATGTACAGGTTTTTCTGCTTTGTTATTACTGAGGGCATAATACAGGTGACACTTCTTCCTATACCCTAAATTGTTATACTGTATAAAGGAAAGCTATAAAATGTAAATTTAATCAGGTTAAACACATGCAATACTCAAACCATTGAGTTGTTGAGGTGGTGGTGTGTGGTGGAGGGGAGGTAGTGTGATCTGCATAATCAAGGGACTCAATTTTACTTAACATTGCGTGTTACTTTAGTTTTTATGGATGTCAGCATGGATATTTGTCAAAGGTTAGAGGTTTAACTCTAGAATGGAGAGATGGGCATCTTCTTCAGCCATGCTTTTATGAACAGCTACTGGCTTACTGAATTTATGCAAATTACCCAATGGACTTAGATACCTAATCATACTTATGTCAAATGATGATTAGGTCATATGAATAATAATTAAACACAAGTAACAAAAGCAGGTTTAGGATGATAAGCATGGATGTTTTCTGCATGTATGGGAAAGCGTATACAGTAGGTAGGAATTCTAGAAAGATTTGGATTCCAGGAATATTAAAGACTCACATTTCAGAATATGTGTTAATATAGTTACTCCAGTGGGGTATACTGTATCTCTTTCCATAAAGAGGTGGTAAAAATGATGACATTCTTTCTCTGGGTTAGAAACCCTATTTTTGTTTTTTGCAGTAACATACTGTAGATGCAGGTATGGGGAGTGGTTTAGAGTAATTAATTATTTTCTTACTAGTGGGTTGTATGGGTGAAGCCATCTGTCAAGTCATACTTGAATCAATCTATCTTTTCTGGCTTTATTATTTTTAGTGTAAGAGGATATTACATTTTTAGTTTAGGTAAGGTGACTAAGCACACTGGATTTATAGTTTATTTTTTGCTTGATCAATTATTGATTACATTGAATTGTGACCATTTGTAAAGAAAATCAGAGTCTGTTTTCAATGTTACTACTGGATAATTGCAAGGATAAAAATAATATTCCTATTCCCATCAGTTTAAGACATTCCTGATTTTATGAGCTACAGGATCTTATGTCAGCCAGCATCATGTTCTTCATATTTCACGCTTGTTGTTTTGAGTAAATTTGCATAAGCAGGCACACAGTTAACATAGCCTAAAGACTAATTTGATTTTCTGCTTTTTCAGTAGAATGTGTACAGGAGCATGTATTCTGTAAAATCTCAGCTATTATTGCTATGCAGTGAAGTCTTCTTTTCCTTTGTAAATGTATTAGTAAAACTGAATAGTATTTTGTTTTTTAAATTACCTGATCTACAAGCATAGATTTTATTTAGGGAATTATTTAATTCCCAGCATTCCATTCATTCTTGTGGCTCTTCAAGATGTGGATTGACAATTAGATTGTTCAAGAAATATGAAATGATGTACAAGAGAGGCAGCTCAAACAATAATAATTTTACCCTCTAAATCCTGTTAGACGTATTGCAGCAATTACAGGCAAATGAAAATTTGACAATTTGAAGGACAGTATTCCTAAAGTAATTAGGCAGTTCCTTATTTCTGAAAACCTCATTACTAGTAATAGATTAAAAAATATGAGAGGAAAATGAAATATACCAAATTACAGTACTTGTATTGTATTTCTCCTTCCCACATTCTTTGGTATCAAATGTTTTTTTTTCTGACCTTCTAAAGTGAATGTGTGACTATATAGTGATATTACCACACTGTTTTGAATAAAAATCAACCATCTGCAAAAGTAAAGTGAAATCACAAGGCAGCTGTCAAGCTGGGCATTTGCTAAAATTAAACTAAAAAACAGAAGCTTGATGACTCTTTGATAATAGGGGGATATTTGTCTTGACTAAGTCTTTGTGGGGGTAGATCTTAAACGAAAGGCCTTTCTGATATGTAAATTAAGTTTTCTCAATTAGTTTGACTGGATTACCTCAAAGGGTTTGAAACGTAAGTAAACTGAGCTGAGATCTCCCAGGGCATTCAGTTCATTCCAAAGCCTTTGATATGGCTGTATCAATCATTCACATGAAGTATAATCACAGAATACCACTGCTACCTGCCCTTGGCATGTTCACTTTGTGAGTGTGGCTTGGTTTAACCCAACGTCATGTCAACTAACACTGGAGGTTATCTTGTTCTGACCTTCCAACTGATACACAATATGAAATCCATCACTCCAAGCTGGAGAAGACCAATCTCATCTGTCTCATCTAGCTAGGGGGTAAATGAAACCCCTTAATATGTTTTTTTTTTATTCTGCAACAATGTGCAGCAAACAGAAAGTCATTTGCAGTGAGTCTAAAGTCATTTTGACAATAAGAGGCATCTACTTTTTTTTTCTTTTTAATACATTTTAATTCAAATATGCAAAAACAAATACATCTTTCATAATGTTATTCCAAGAAATCTTTAATGTATTCAAATTAGATTAATCTTGTATTATGGCTTGGCAGTATCAGTAATGAAAAGGAAACCCAAGAATTCAGTTATTTACTGCTCTCACAAAGCTTGTCTTCATTTGCTTTAAGTGCAGGGCTCAGATTGAACCCTTACAGTCCATAAATGTTAGGTTTGAATGCAATATCTGCTACCCACAGATAATGGCAGGCTGCCAATTCCTAGTAGTGGCACAAATTTGTACAAAGAAAAATCACCCTGGGGTTTTCAGCCTGCTGTACAGCAGTGGCTCCTTTTGCTGTCCAGCTGTGCTCGGTAATGGTCAGTTTCAACAGAAACTGTATCCAGACCCCCATGTGTATTCAAAGTTCTACTGTTTCCTTTCTGCATCCGAAAAGTACGGGCTGGTTTGACATACCAGAACCCATTGAACCCGGGGTTTTGTATGTCAAGTAAAGGAGTGCAGTGGTGTTTATTCTCATTAGTTGTTCTGTGAAGGTGTTCACAGGGAAATGTTGGAAGAAAGAAAAGCAGAAGCTGTGCTCCTGTGCTGAAAATGGAAGAATGAGCCTGTGTTTCATGGCAATGTGCAGCTCGCGAAGCCTCAGTCATCGCAGACTCATCTTCCATCTGCCACATTTGTGGGCTAACATAAAACAGAAGCTGTCCCCCATGTGCACAGTGATATATGAGGTAGAGGAATATCTATTAAATTATTAACACAAGAGCCCCCCTGAGAAGGCTGGTGATTAATGAAACTGAGTGTACCTGGTGTCGATGGTACCTTCAAAAGCCATTATATTTTAGCTCTGTATATTGAACTGTAATATTTAGCCCTGTGGCCATGAGTCACCACTATCCTAAGGCCAGAGACATACAAAACTCCAGAACATTCTGACTGCTTTCATGATTGTGCCTTTTTTTCAAGGCAGGGGACAAAACAAGCCTGTGCTAGTAAACTACAGGATTTTTCATCTCTAGCTAAAAAAATCAAAATCACTTTGTAGTCCTGTGTGTCTAACAGACATTAAACTCATTATATCTTGGATGTCTTATTTTCTGGGAGAAAATTTACTCCTCAAATATCATCAAGGATCTCTGCATCTATAATTATATTGAAAATTTGACTCTGAATACAAAATTGGAAATATGAGCCAAGCTAGTAAAGAATTGCATAACACTGTTTAAAAGTAAAGAACATAACAAAAAAACACATTATAACGGAAAGAAAATGAAAACCTGTTGAATGTACTGTAATTTGAATTATCTGAATTAATCTAGGATATTTTAACAAAACACAATTGCTATCAGTATTTCAGTGAAAAAAAGTTGCTTTATGTAAGACACAAAAGCTTATAGTGCAGCAGGGCAAAATTTGAGAAATATTTAAAAAAAACAAACAAACATTCAAATCAATAGTTAAATTGCAAAAACTGCAAAATGTTCTATACAAAGTATCAAATCAATGTTCACACTAAAAAAAACATCCTTTACAGTGAATTTGAAAATGTTCTCACTTCACAGCTATAAATCTTTGACTCAAAAGGATAATATACTGTAAATGTATGTCTTGTATCTTCTTTACCCTGAAAAAATAAGATTAAATCTGTGAATCAGTTGAAATTGTATTTTCCATTTTTGTCAGTTTACATCTTAATAAGATCTTAAGTCATCTTTATGTCATTAACGTGTTTGCTCATCCTGTTGTTTAGAATTGATCAATCTTAAGCTCATTTCAATAATTAAATAATTACTTGTCACAAAGCCTGCAACAGATACCGTTATAGTGATGACATGTCAAGAATCTTCCTCTTGAAGAAGCTCACTCTGGGACATCCAGTTCATGTGTAGGAATTAATGCACAGTAACGTCTTTGTCTTCATTTCCCTGCCTTGTTTATAATGCTATAAATGTTCTTTTCTTTTTACCCATTAAATAAGCATGGACATAAATCCATGGTTTTATCATAATACCTTTGTTTGTAATTTAAAGTCAATGTAACACTGAATCTGTAGAATCTGTATTTTGTGGCTTTCAAAGAGTTTTTATCTCAATGGTTCTCATTTAAACGGAAGAAATATAGCGCATGAGGTCATCCTGCCTTTTCTTACTGGATTCTTATTCATTGTGACTAGAGAATTGCAAGAGTATGTTAACGTTAATCAGGCTTTCAGCCATGTCACTGAAGTGTTTTCACATCAAAGAACTGCAATACGTTTCTGGGAAATTAAGTGCATTATAAGACCTGGGTACCGCTAAAAATGACCAAATCCTGGATTTACGCTTTATGCATTATCACAGGTCTATATCACAAAAATAAATTAATACCATTTATCAAAAAGATCCTCCAGCCATTTTGCAAAGTTTCCTTGACATGTTTTTCTGCTATTTTTATTTTCTGAGTTAAAATATAGGGTGATAAAATGCAGTCCTTTGCTGTTATTGATAGTAAATAAATTCTAGCAATATAATACCGCATACAGAGTGGCTGGTATCTGTGCAACATGGAAAGCTCAGAATTGTGACAAATATTGGCTCATACATCTTTTAATGTAAACTGTTTCACAGACTGAAAGAAGAAATGGGCAAAAACAGAACAGCACTAGTGTGGCATACTGTATTAAGCACAAAACAGTGTAATATTGCTTTCATTTCACAGCTTTGTTCATATTGACTAGTTTAATTACTGGGCTTGTACAGTTTTTCAAGTTGAGCAGTGAATCAAAGAATTAATATTTGGAGCAGGGTCTCTCTCTCTCTCTCAATAAACCTGCGACCTAAAAGGACAGGCAGAGTCAGTCCTTCTGGGGATTGCTTATTCACCCCATGAACTACTCCTGTTGCTGAATATAAACTGGGGGGAGAAGTGGTGAAAGTGCAAACATAACAATAAAGATTAAGTTACTGGAAAACTGGTATTGTACATTATAATCCAGGACTTCAAATTCAGGTTATTCTTCCTCAGAAAAAGGATAACAGAGCTGGATAACCACTGCCTTTCAGAGGTGAAGGTGTTACCTCTTTGTTAGGAGATATCTTTGCAGAGTAATGCAAGTAATTTAGACTGTTATGGAGAACTAAATTTAATTGAACATAAAAGGGCATAATCATTTAAAAACAGATATCTGTGCCTCTGTGTTTCTGTGCAACAGTTTGTATTATTCTGTGTGAGTCATATTAATTTTCATCCAGTGCTGATGCTTAAAGGTCTATATTTAGCTCAAATTGGAAAATGCTAGTTCCAATTTGCCAGTCATAGGCTACACAGCATTTCAATTCGAGATGCTCTTTCAGAAAGGCTATATTGTCATCTTGTCTGTACTTATTTGAATTTAAAGATGAAACTTGCTACAGAAATAAATGTAAATACAATAGATCATACTGCAGAGTCAGATGCTTTTTGGTAAAGAACTAAATCCACAAGAATACATTTATTTGCATTATATTTGCCTTAACAAACAAAACATTCAGAGAAATATATTGAACTACAATGTATTATTGTTATTATTGTTGTTATTACCTAGTACCACTCAAATTGTCTTTGCTCAAATTCCTGCATACATACAGTAGAATAATACAGAATAAATACAGTAGAGACATACTGTAAAACCAAAATCTTGAATCTCTGCAGTCATTAAAAGGCATTTTTCAGGGCATTTCTTGAAAAGAGTAGAGGTGTTACCCTGGTGTACTGGCCAAATTTCCCATTGGCCTTTACCAATCATGGCCTCCAATTAATCCCCATCTATCCCTCTGTTCTCCTCTCCACCAATTGCTGATGTGTGGGGAGCATACTGGCTTCCATGCTTTTAGGAAAAGTGCACTGAGGGGGTGGTGTTTGTATCGAGTGAAGGGGAAGTCCTCCAGTAATGGCTAAACAATCATCTGGATTGTCTTCAGAAAAGGGTGGTGATATATCATAAAAATATTTGCATTTTAATATGTAATATTCCCACTATAATCTTAAGTATCAAAAGAAATGCATCATGCATTATAGGTTTTACAAATTCACAAAGTTATTATGAAGAAAATAACAAAATATTTTTTGCACCTGGTGCACTGATATTTTATTGACCACACATGACAAATTATTCATGTCATGATTAATGATTAATGTTTCTCATTTTCAACAGGGGTTGAACTGTACTGTACTGTAAATATCGAATCAGGCTAGTAGTGTGTGGCCCCCATTGGAAGCAACACAAGTTGTATATTTGCAACACATGTTTTGCACTAGGTAACAGATGTTGACTTCTGTCCTATTCTCCTCAAATTGAATATCCTGGACAAATACCTGTATGCCCCTGTTCACTGGTCTCTGTGCCCTAGATGCCACACTTTCTCATTCATCAATGCTCAGTGGGACTCAAATGTAACAAAAAGAATGTCTGCAGTATAAATGTTACATTTATTCCATGCTGAAAAAAAGAAGAAAGAAAACACAACGTTTCAGTCGTGGAGCCTCCAAGAAGGCTCCATGGCCGAAACATTGTGTTTTCTTTCTTCTTTTTTTCAGCAAGGAATAAACCTATTACTTGTCCCATTGCAGCCTACGCATGCTGACGCAGCTGCCCACCTGAACTAAATGTTACATTGTCATCTCACAAGAAAGTCATCACAAAGGCAGTATGAGGACGTTCAATGTCCTGATAGAATGTTGCCACATTAGGATGAACCCTCAGTAAGTAAATCATTTTTAGTCAGGTAGCCATCCATCAATCATAGGTAGAGTTCTGTAACAACTAAAAACCTCCATACTTGGACCTCTCCATCGATCTTGGCAAGGTGTCGTGACTCACGGAGTCCCAGATCATGGCCGATCACTAGGGAACAGTTTTTAATGTCTTTCCAGGCTAGGAATCACTGGCTTATAAAGCCCCTGATGGCAAGCAATAAGGTGCAGATTTAGTCCAGACACCTACTGTACATCTTGATATTACAAGGAGTCCCCTCTAGATAAACAGTAAATATTTGTTCCTTTCCACAAGTTTCCTTTGGCTTGCCATATGACAGGCCAAATCACCTGTTGTATCACTTCACCTCAGCACCTGTGCCCAGTCCATTCTTCCACTAATGAAGTGATTTTGTGTGCTAATGCAGTAGTTAAAATTACTAGAGTGTATCCTGGCCAGTCATGAATGTTCAATTAACCAAAATGTAATCAATATCCAAAATCCACATTTTATTTTTAATTCATGCATAAACCGAGCGTGGTGTTTTATGTTTTATATATAAAATTCACCAGGTAATTTTATCTATTTAAGAAAAAAATGTTTATCCTTTGTATTCTGATTGTTAGACAATAGGTTTACACCAATATTTCAAAATGAGTCCTCAAACTAAGAGTCTGAAACAATCTACTTAATAGCATCGAAGAGGAACAAATATTTATATATAATTGTGGTAGTTGTCATCAAATTTGCAGTCAAAGCAATAATACAATGCCTTAAATGACCTTCTAAGTAGGGATGTTACACTGATTTATTCTTTACAAGGCAGCGATGGTAGCTTATTAAAAAGAATTGTCTCTGAAGGCTGGGAGAAACCCTGAAGCCCAAATCAAAGGGAGACACAATTTGTCTGTGTAATCTCTGAGCTGGTGTTCAGATGTCAGCGTATGGAGTGTTCACAGTAATATGCACCTGACACCATTTGCTTTAAATGCCTTCTTCTTAGAGAGAAAATGCACAAAATGCAGATTTGAGCTCTTGTAAAGTGAGGACAGAGGACATCAAAGTAGACAGGCTTGATGTATTTTGGATAGGCTTACAGTTAATAATGCAAATTTAACTTTTAAATTATTTATTCCCCATTTTAGTCTTTCTGGCAAAGAGTGTGGCCATAGAATTCAAAATGTCAGAAGACCTACAGAACACAATCTGCAGCATTCAGTGAAGCTTTCAGATAGTGAAAAACTGAAAGTAAACATGCTGAACTGCCCCCCTGCCCTACTGTATGTTCACCTTTTCATTAGTTTAGGATGCACAACTGACTTACCATATCCTTGAATGTAGCCTTCAAGTTTCTTGTTATTTTCAGAAGGCTATTCGGAAACAATCCATGTATCCATTCATCAATTTTCTAACCGCTTTATCCAACACAGGGTCATGGGGTTGCTGGACCCTATCCTGGCAAGCAAGGGGCATAAAGTGAAATACACCATGGACAGGACAACAGTCTATCACAGCGCAAACACAGACACAGTCAAGCACATAGCACAGTAGGGCTAATTTTCCCAGAAACCAATTAACCTACCACCAGTATGTCTTTGGACTGTGGGAGGAAAGCCATGTGAACATGGGGAGAACATGCAAAATCCATGCCGATATCACCCCAGGAATTGAGCTCAGGGCCCCAGCGCTGTGAGGCAGCAACACTGCATTCTAATATGCAGTAATAAGTAATTAGAATTAATATGCATTGTACTATATGTACTGTCTGCATTATGTATGGTAATACTAAATTTCCAGGGTCTAAAAGTCATGCTAACATGAAAGAGATAGCCACAGAAGAATCCTGTCCTTTTATATACAGTACATACAGTATATAAAACTTGAGAATTTTTTACTTTTAGTGTTTCTGCATACTCTAACGAGGGTACAAAACTTAATGCTAAAAATTCATGTTTTGTCTGAGAAATGCATGTTTGGGCTACAGAGACTTCTTCTGCTGTGTGGAGAAGAGGATGATGCAGAAACGTGAGACAGAGAGATGGGGTAGGGAAGGCAAAACGCAAGAATTGATAGGAAGAAGGAGAAAGTATCTGCATGATTACTTTAGTGATCAGGGCTGTTTACTATTTTTCTTTCTATTTATGAAAATGACATTTTACAGTTGTACTTGAACAAGGGGGGCTGTAAAATACAAAAATTGTCAAGATCAGGATAGGCAAGTGCTGCAACACAACTGGGAGGGTTTTGCCCCTAGAAATTGTTTCAACCTTGTCCAGCCACAGGTTGTTTTCATTTGATCTGGGAGGCTCAGGGAAAAAAATGTTTTGACACAGGAAATGTGCCTATGTTCTTCAGCCTCCAGATAGTAAATATTCAGCATTACCACAATTAAGTTGGCAGATTAAGCCATTATACGTTTGGAAACAAATCTTCTTCACAGGCTGAAGTATCTTATAACCTAAAGACACAGGCTGCTTAATACTGTGAAAACAATCGGAATAAAGCATAATTAAAATTAACAAAAGCAAACAGCAGAAACCTGGAAAAAACTACACACCAGGGTTCCCTTTCAAAAGAATAAAGAAGACTCAAGTCAGTGGAGCTATGTATGAGCAATGCAATGTGATAAACAAGTACAACTGCAGAAAATCTTCTCTTCTCCTGGGTAATTCCCTTTTGCACCACAGTGCTTCAGCATCGGCAGTGAGGTTTGAGGTAGTTCCATTAATTGTTATGAAGCCAAGAACTTACTAATTTACACACAATTTCATGGCCAGAGCTTCAGTCATGATTTATTCATTAGTTACATGCTTGTTTTACATGACACGTACCAAATATTGCTCAGCTCCCTGTACTCCCTGCTCCCTCCCAGTAATCGGCTTATACGTATTGCACAGACTCGCTTTGTTTCGCGATTACAGCTCCTCTTCGCCGCCCTGTGTGACTCCTTTGTGGGTGCAGGTGAACTGCTTTAAATGTTCCTGTGGCTTCTATGAAAAAGAGAAATTTTGAGGTCCATTGCTGAATTTGATTACAACAAGGTTTATAAAGTAATTGAGTTTTCCTTTTACACTCTGTAGTGTTTTCATTTCATGTGTACCACAGTCAGAACAAACACCAAAATGAGACATAACAAGAAATGTTTTTTTCTTCTAGTTCTTCTAAAGTGCTTTATTGATTTGATTCAACCACTGCAATAGTGTACTAGACTAAGCCTAAGTGCTAAGATCCTCTGCAAGCAATTAAGTTTAAGATTTTTATTCAATGGATTTTATGCTTACTGACAAAGAGCAAACTGGACAATAGATATTAATTCAAAGAATTGCCAGCTTTGCAAAAAAATACCTGCTCTTTGCAGTAGGAGATTTAGCGCCAGCATGGGTCAATTTATTTATTATTACTAAAATCTATGTGAAAACTCTTAAATTTGCCAAGAAGCAGTGCATGTAGTGCAGTGGTAAAACCATCACACTCGCTGAAGAATGAAGGCCGTGTATTTTAAGAAGAGAAACAGAGTAATTCCAGAACAAGATGGAAAAGTAAGATTGAGTTGGCTGTCACCTTTTCCGATCCTCAGTGGAATGGAATAGTTTCTAAATGAACTTGCTTTAAAATGAAGTACACCCAACTTCTATTTGCAACGCTGACACTTCTTCTCCATCAGTAGCCAGATTCCATATTGAAAATGGCAAGCCTTTTTGTATCACAAGTTTTGAAATGTTGCTAACATCAAATCTTCTTCTAGCTCCTACAGCTTCAAGTCCAACAAGACTCTTCTATTGTAATAAACCCAGTGATTATGATGTGCTATGTGCTTTTTTTCTTTTAAGCACAGCTGTCATGTATTTAGTGACATTGTAGTATCTATTTTGTTTACCTCTACAATCTACAAAATCAAATAATGGTAAAATTCTGGCAATACTTTCCCCCACACCATTTAGAATTGGAAAAACATTAAAACTGCATAAACTGAGAACGATTAAAAGCTAAAAAACTCAACGAATGGTATTGGTTCCAATAATACCACTCAGTATATTGTGCATTCAGTAAAAGTTTTTTTTCTTTTGTTTTCTTTCCCCCTTTAAACAATACAATCAATACTTAATCAACACATAACCTGTTTAAATGTAACCAAACAGCTGTAGGACAATGTAATAATTATTATATACAAAGGATAGTCCTTATGTATAACCCTAGGCCAGGGTTTGTTATCTGAAGGTCAGTGTTATTAAACACTGGACAGATAGATGAAATGGAAATTTGGAATCATGAAAATGAAATAAATAATTTTGGGACATGAAAGTATCACAACCATCCCTAAAGAAAATGTCACTGTATGTCTTTTTAAAAAGATAGGAGCTGAAAAGCAATTTGCTTACTTTTGAATGGTGTCAGTAAGTATGAGCTCTTTGAAAAACATCATTAATACTTACCATTTCTCCTTATACCATTTAAAATAACAAATATTCATGTAAATAATGTCTAAAAGGATTAACACTTTGCAATGAAAGTGTTACAGTGAGGTACATGCATTTTGAATGCTACAGTCATTTCATTTCTGGTAAAAAAATCAACCATTATTTATCTTACTTCACTACATCTCAGGTGGCTGATAGCACTCACTGTACACATGGATGCATTTGATCTTTTAGATGTCTGACTGGCACTTCATAGATCATGTGGGAGACTGCTCTGTTCTAAGCAGGGTTTAATCCAGTGTCGGGGATGAAACAAAACCCTACAGAAACCAAGCGGCTATTAATTTAACTTTGATAATGTGCATATGTGCTGTATACTGTATGTACTGTATACAGTACATGTACTGTACATGCAGGTAGAGAAAAAAACACCTTGTTGTTTTCTGAATTATTATTTGGCAGAATGGCAGGAAGTGATGTGGAGAGAGAAGTTAAACTTCTGGACAGGAGTATTTAATAGAGCTCAAGTTTTCTATCAGCTTGTTGCTGGCTGACTACACAGTATTGTAGAGGCAGCATGGCTGAGTACTTAGCATTTGTGAGAGAGAAATAGGAGGACTACAGCCCCAAGGAGGCCTATCCCCCTCCAGAGAATGTAAGCTCAGCAGCAATCACTCAACCCTAAGAGCAGAAGTGATTTAACAGACTAGACAAGAAAGTACCAAGACTCATACATTAAGGGTTGAATACAGGCCATGTTTAATGGATTTAATTCTCATTTTCCTACTGTTAAGTGTCATATAAAATTCATTGCAGATACAGTACAAAGCAAAGAAAATCACAACTAAATTCATATCAGTGTCAATCTAATATGCTTTAAAGCAGAAACAGTGAGCTTTATGGAAGTTAGTAACTGAGGATAACAACTACAAGTCAGTCTCACATACTGTAGCTATTCTTAATCAATATCATTACAGAAATTAGCACTAAATATTGAACACAAATGCCTGTTTTCGCACTCATCTCAAGCATCACATCTCCACCTCATCTCTACCTTGCAGCTATAGCTGGTTAATTTCTCTCTGAATGGGGTTTGAGTCGCCTTATCCTATGGCCTGGAGTTAACCAAGTGGGTTAAACGATGAATAAGTGAGACATATCTGAATTGCAGAACCCACATTCTCAAGGCATATTTCTCCCATATTTTGTACAGACAAAATGAAGGAAGAGAGTTTGCATTATATACTGTATAAACCACCCCTGAGAAATGTCTGATCCACTAACTCAACTGGTAGAATTTATTACTATACAAATTTGCATATGTTTTCAAGTGCCTCTTTTAAGGAGTGGATTATCTTTATGGGATGGTTCTATAGTATATCTGTATGGGGAGTTTTGTACATTATCTTCGTTTCTGTTGAACGGTAAAATAAAAGCAAAAAATAATATCAAAATAAAGCAAAGCAAGGTTGTGAATAAAATTTCTGAATATAAGTGTAATTAATCTTTAAATCACTATAATAACAGTAAACCCTCAGTTTGGTGGACTAATAGGAAGAGGTGTGTCTTATTATCCAATGTCCATTAAATCGTGAATGACATTTTGTCAGCCCAAAAACACTATGAGAAAAAAATACTACTTATACTTACTGCACCTTTTGACTTATTATTTCAACATTTGCGATCATTACAGTAAATGAAGCATGATTCTGCGCTTTTTATCATACATATATGAGCTCTTTATTTCATGTGTTGGAAATACAATACACTGTATAAAATTCACTAAAGCTATTCCTTAATTTGAGACCTACAGTATGTCATATTTAACTTTGTTTTATTATCTGTGCACTTCATCATTATTGCAGGGTAAGTGTTTCTTCATTTTACAAACATAATTCCATTAAATCTGAAGTCTGTTAAACCAAGTGCTTACTGCATTAAAAAAAAAGTACTTTGCTTTTTCTGAGTTGTTTGATATCAATGTCAAATACCTTTGCTGTGTTGGAAAACAAAAGAAACACTTCCAAAGGAATCAGAGTGGGCTCTAAAATACAATAGAAATCAATAGCTACACATACAATACTGAACAAAAGTGCCCTTAAGGTGAATTACTTTGTGTCTTCTCACTTAACTCGCAGTAAGAAAAATTAGTATTGCAGAAGAGTTCATTTCTTATATGTTCACTGTTTATATGTGCCGCGAGTTACAGGGGAAGGCAGCTGCACAGGAAATTCAGTGGTTAAGAGAACAGGCAGGCCTGTGGAAGGGGTTAAAAAACTCTGCACCGCTGGTATCTCATAGCACCCTTGCCAGCCTGGCCCTTCAGCACACATTTACTTTCCTCCCAGCCTGCAAATCAAACGTTTGCCAAAGAAGTCATGAGCAAGAGAGCGGGGATAAAATAAATGAGCTGACATCCTCACTAAAGGTCAGATACAACACTGATTGTTCTTGTAAGGGAGCCATTGAGGCAATCAGTGAAGAATTTCGTAGACTGGGAAAGGAGGAAAAATGGTTTCCAAACTGAGAGCTTATGTGCTTTAAGTACTAGTCACTTAAAGACCTGGTGCCTGATGACAGTTTGACTTTCAAGATAGGCAATGTAAAACTTTCAAAAAGCAAATTAATTTTACATATTGCTGCTTTATGTTTTCTTCTTTCTTTTCATAACTTGCATCACCAGTTATTAATGAATTTGGCTCTAACATTACTCCCCTAGTAACAGTACAGGAGGCATGTGGGCCATGTGAGCTTTCCACAATCAGGACCATCTGCCATTTTTCACAATTCAAGTCTAAAAGAGCCCACAGCAGAGTTACTATTGTTTGGAGGAGTGATGCAGGACTCCCTGACGGCACTCTCACAGGTGACTTGCAGATGACAGGAAGTTATCTCACGAGGCAGTGTTGGAGTTTTTCTTACCGTCTTATTGAGGACTGCACTTCACATTTTCACGATAGATCCTTTAAAAGATGTTACAAATGACCTAGATGGATCTGTGAAGTTGGAAAGAAATCTGTGCCCCTACAGTATAATTCCATTCCTCTTGAACACTAACATAAAAACAAATTCGTACTGTATTAACGACTTTTAAAATGGAGGATGCTAGTTACAGCATTTTGACTGATACCATATAATTTTATTGTAATGAGCTTAATGTCTTGTTCACTGTTCTTTTCTAATACTCAGAGCACTGCCAAAGCATAAAAGAGCTGAAATAGTGCTGTTCTTTATTTTACTTATGCTTTGGCTAAGGTTCAGAAAGGCTTTTTAACTCAAAATTTAAATATTAATGAAGTGAGAGACAAGGAAAAGTCTACAGCGGGTGGCTGGAGTAGTTCAGGTTGAGTGGGAATTCACTATTATAAATGAATGAGTTTAAAAAGAGGAAAAATAATTATCTAAAAAACAACCATAGTGATTATTATTAACATAATCTGTCTACAGATTAGCTACACCAGTAAATAGAGATTATAAAACACATTTCTTTTGAGAAAACTATAAGAAGGTTTAACAAGCAATTAGTATCATTTGCTTTTTAGAACATGTTTTAACATGTTTAGCTTGGAATGTAGAAAAGCAGTTAAGATTATTTTCTCTGTATTTTTCTATAGTAATATTACAAATGCAATTGCATAAAGTTTCAGAGACCACCCACCCAACAATTCATTTGGTGAACATTTGTCCAAAAACCTGGGTTGAGGAGTTAATAATTGAGATCTGTAATCTGTACGGACTCGATCAAACTAAAACTATACTTTAAATACATATTTAGATTGTTGGTTTTACAGTTGGAAAATCACATATAAATTGGTGCTGCCCTCTCTTGGCAGCGCTTAGAAAACAACAGCAGCCAGTAACTTGTTGGTCAGCGTGTACTTTCTCAGAGTCTCTTAGTCAATAGAGGGTGTACACTTGATTTATTTCCATGACGTTTTGCATTTCACAGGAATGTGTCATTTTGCCTATAATACTACCTTCTTGTTGACTAATAATTGGTCTGCAGTACTGATACCTGTCCCCTGAGAGGCACTAAATCACCACCCTAGTTTAATGAGAAATTGCCAACCACATACAAGGACAAAAAAAACTGCAACTCACCAACTCAGGAGTTTAACAGTAGGAGCATCTGAAATTCATTCAAAAAGTAGCTGAATTTTCTCTAGAGAAAGGATTTTTTTTGCAAAATTGTTGTCATGAACAAAGGTGCCAAGAGCTCATTAAATTAAAAATCTCAAATTCCAACATATACTGTGGAAAATCTTCATCAGATGTGATAGTACAGATCACCATCACTTAGGCTTGTTCGGAGACTATCAATTAAGCACAGGTGAACAAATTAGCAAGCAAAATATGATTCCTCAAAAATTCATGCCAATTGCAGAATGTACAGTAGACATGTAGTGGAACTAAATAGTGAAACCTATTGCCTTGTACATTTTAATAGCTCATCAGGCATCTTGAAGATCTAAAATATATGCAATAAACCTGTAATACTCACAAAAGATTAAAACTACAAAAATAATTAAATGCATGTAAAGGGAGATTAACAAAACTCTTCCAACAGTTGATGAAATCAGGAGTAGGAGCCCTTGACTAGAAAACTGCTAGTAGTGCTCATCCATTAAGAGAGTAAGAAAACTAAAATATTTGTTTTCCAATAGCTCTTGCTTCCATTAAATGTAAGTTTATGAAAATAATAACTAGAACTAAGGATTATGACCTATATATGGAAATACTGTAGCATGTCAGACTTCACCTAATGTGAAATTGGACAAGGTACAGTAGGACTTGCTTAACTAACTTTAGTTAAATTTTAGTTCTCTAAGTAAACAACAATATTAATGGACTCACACAGAGCATGCAAGATGGTACTTTTTTTCAGTATTTTCGGTATTTTCAGAAGGCTTTTAATTTAATCTATAGATTCTAGACAACCTTCATGGGGAAAAGAAGTATATAACTTTTCCACATCAAGTGTTGCTAGTTTGGAATCAACATCCATTCGATCTGAAGATTGTAAAACCCTGTCTATATCAATAAGATCTGGCAACATGAATGAAACGCAGTTTGCCTTCCAGGTCCTTTAATGAAAAGTTCATATGGTTGAGACACTTCAGAAAGATGCCTATATCTCTTCCAAGACAGTTTTAAGCTTAATCATCCAAAACAATTGGTTATAAAAGAGGAAAATGATTTGTGACTCCACATTAAAACACAACAGTTGTTACACATAAAAGAGGATGGGATGTGAAACTGTATTATCTATCACTTTACATTTCATTTTGTACTTAGGTGGTGATGCTAAACAGGGCTGATCCTGAGAGACATCAATGTTTTCCAGTATGTACTGAGCAAAGTTGATTTCCAAATGCTTTGCTAATCTTTAGCTAATACTTAGTCTTTATTCCCTATGGTACAGTTCATGCTGTTCTGAGGTGATATAAAACAGATATGATCATTCACAAGACAAGGATGACAAACTAAGCTATTCTTTAGATTATAAGGACTCAATAAAAACATATCCCAGATACACATAGATCTTCATAGATAATAAGATAATTGTATCTCTTTACTACAGATCTTTTTTCAGGATAACCAAAAAAAGTAATGCAAACTGACTCCAAATAATGTGCACGGACATTGATGCTAGATAACATCACTGAAACTGATCCCATATTGTGTCCATTGCAAAACACTTATAGTTATGATATTATTTTCTTTTTTAGAAAGAGGAGGAGAGGGTAAAATTTATTCCTAATTGGGACATGCACTCTGGGTAAAGCTGAGGAAATAAAGGATTTAGGTTATGAATGAGAATAGTTTATTTGGTCCATTGTTTTCATTTTGTTATTTGTATGTTATTGAATAAATTACTTCATCAATCTGCAACTTATAAATTTCATGTGAATCAGTATCCACAGCATGTCAGGTAATTTGTCCTATATATTCATAGCTCTCCTCTAACATTTCAAAAGTATGTGAGAATGTATCTGGGGAATAATATAAAATGAAAATCAACCCCCTGCATCTTTTATCAACCTACCTCTGTTAGAAGTGTTAACACTTCATCTGATCACAGGCAAGGTTACTTTAGCTGAAAGTTTATGAGTAGTTTTTTTTGGCTGGAAACAGAAATTAAAAAAAGACAAATGAGGCAATCAAAACTCAATCAAAACTGGGACATGCAAAACTTGCTGTCATTCAGTATTGCGTGCCTGTTATTACAATGATGTCTAGGTTCACTTGCATCCATTAATTTGTGAAAACAAAATTAAAAAAGTGGCACTTGTCCTTCACATTTATATTTCAGTGATTCATGTGACACCACTTTGCTCAACCAAACCAATCTTATTTGTTAGTGTCTGAAGTATCTAGGTACAGGACACAATATTTTGGTTCAACTTCCGTAATTTCAGTAAGACTTTACTCAGATAGATAAGCTACAGTACACTGACAGGCTAAGAGACCTTTATCTTATTTAATAGAAAAGACTACAAGGAACACTATTTCTACTTCTATATCGACTAGACACAATGACAAAAACTCAAAGAGCTGAGCTTGTAGCTCAATGGGTCCCTTCTTGAACACTAACATATCTTAAGCAGCTTCCTGGAGGCGCATTCATTAGTGTCTTGGCTTATCACCAGACAGAAAAATTAGATAACACTTTGTTTTAGGAAGACTAAGCCTGTTACATAAGAGGTCTAGAAAGCTATATTGTCCAAGTGCTAAAATAAAGTGCGGAATGTTCAATACATGTCTATTACTGACAACATTAAAAAGCCCAATATATAACATCCAGCCTAATCTATTGATCTATTTATTTGTAGGTCTACTCCCAATGTGAGCATCAGTCAAGGGATGCAGGAGAGAAATCAGCAGACGTTACCTCCCACTGAGACCAAGCAGGTATTCAAGGCACAACGACACAGGAAACCTCAAGGTCGCAACAGATGAAGGTAAAATCTGAGTGATGCAAGTGAAGATGACATTCAGCTCTTAGACAGCAAAATGTCACAATATCAGAGACTTCCAACCCCAGGGAACCAAGGAAAAGGAAAAGCTGCCAAAATAAAGTGACAAGTGCTTTTAAACAGTCCACTCAGACAAAGTTCTCATTTGAAATAAAGAAGTCAGCACAAGCAACATATGTAAAAATGAGAATTGGTAAAACAGTTAAATACATTTAATGGGTCTTGCCACACAACAGCCAGCATCAGTAAATGAAGAGCAACACAACTTCAGGATCCAAACACTGAAGATGCATGAAGTAGAAAACATGTTAGCATTTGTCAGTTTTTTGGTTCCTTAGTTTAAGCTATCAAGAATGTAATTAATCTTGCTGTAAATTTAATTCTCTGTTGAAATGCCTTGTGATGTAAACAGTAGATGGACAGGGAGGGTGTGGGGTTTTAGAATGATAAAAGCAGGAGTAACTCTCATAGGAGCACTGACTGTACAAAAACCAGAAGAGTAAAATATAAATGCAGTTTTAAACAATTAGAGTGACTGTATTATTGAGAGCACGAGAGTGGCAAGGGAAATAAGTGAGTACTGATTAAAATAAAATTTCTTTCTGCTGCACAGAAATTCCTGGAGGTGGTAACCTGTCTGCCCGTTGTTTTCTTAAACCAAAATGTGCCAGTAAATCTCTCTTTCAAAACAGGCAGCTCAAATTCTCTCTCCAGAGGCGGAGGCACCAGTGTTTGTTCTTAACGTAATTACTTTTTATAGGAAACTGAATTTTAATATTTGAACTGTGTTAATAACAAAATCTGTGTTTGTAAAAAAAACTATAGTAAAAGATCTGATGGGAACCAGTGAGGATCAGCTCCAAAGAGGATAATTATGGATGTTTTTTAATATCACTGTGCATTGCACAAAGAAGAAGACAGTAACAGAATTGGAATTAAATGTATTATGCAGTTCAGAGGCCTCTCAGGTGGGGCTGAACAAGAAAACAAAACAGGCATGACAATCATGTCCACTTCTTATGCCTTTTGTCCTCAACATTCAGTGTAATGTTTAGAACATTCTGGATGTACAATAGGATGAACTATTTATATCTAGCACTGTCTCAGTGTCAAACTGTACAGCAGAAATTAAACAGTTATCTGCTGTGCGTGATATCTCTTTACATCTCTTCATACAATTGTAAAGAGGCAGTCAGTCACATTTCCACTACTCAGCTTTGCATTTAATTCTCTGTCAATTGATTTAAACTGCATTTAGCAGTTTTTCCAAGCATTTTTCTAAATATTACCAGAGTTGGTGCTGTACTATCTTCACAAATAATAGCACTATATATATCACAGCACTATGTATAACCTTGAACACTTACATCTACAACAAAAAACTGTTATAAAGTGACTTGACTGGGGCATATTTACTATGCATGACGTCTTACTTGGAGATGGAAAATATTTGCCAGGATGTAAAATCAACACTCTTCCATGGTGAGTGAGCATACAGTGGATCTTGTGACCTACATTTCTGCTTTTAATTAATCAGCTTTTAACTCATCAACTCCTCATTTTTAAATCCTCATCTTGAAAGGTCATTAAACAAATATGAATTCCCCATTAATTAATGGCAATAATTAAGAGATATGTGACCTAATATTTACATATTAATAATAGTCAAATATATACAGTATGTATGTATATACCACAAGCATTTGCTACATTAAACTGCACAAATTTAAACAATACAGTGGAAAATGAAGTGGCACTAGTAGGTTAAGCTTGACAAGAAACTGGAAGTCTGGAAGAAAGGCAAGACATTTTGAGACAAAATTCACAAAAATGGCTAAAGTTCTGGGTAGGGTATAGCATACAATCAATAATGCAGCACAGAAGTGGGGACTAGCTGTGCGAGGCTTGATGGGCATGGATGCAATATACACAAGGCATGCTTTGATTTGGGGGAAAAAATGACGTTTTCAAATGCAAACACTCATTAAATGGATGTTCATAAAACAAGTTAGTGTACTGTATAGGTTTGTAGTGACATTCAATTAATTGTATACTTCAGTTTGTTTAATACAGAGCTCCTTATTTCGAGGGATTTCTTGAAAAGGGGTCATCAGTCTTAAAAAAGTGTAAAATCATAGCTATTATCTACTTCATTGAATTAAAAATGACCTTTATTAATGTTGCTAAATGTATATGTTTACCCTCAATAAATTTTATCAAAAGCATTTTTCTACCAGAAAACTATACTCATATTCAGATAACTTACTTGTAGTCACCTGTGCCTGAATGAAAAAACGTTCTCATTAGCCAGCAATCTCACTTTGTCCCAGCACAGCAGAATATGAGCAAGCTACCCTAATGACCTATTCTGTATTTTTTAGAAAGATATTATATCTGTCAATAAAAGATAATAGCTGTCAATCAAATTAAAATTAATATGAAATTACCACCCCAAAAATGTCAACTTGTCATCTCAAAAGGCCTAATATGAAAATGTAAACATAATCAGTTATTTTCTCTCCACTACTGATAACGAGTGAGCATCATTATTTAGGCTTTATCTTCGACTGTCAGCAAAACGGACTCATGTAGCTCAAAAGGCACCTAATTCTGCTATTTTTTATATTTCTACAGATCAGAATGTATGTTTAAATACATATTTATGTATGCATCTAAAAACAAGGTTATATTTCTGAAAAGGCATTCAAACCTCTGCTACCAAACTATACCATGAAACTTTACTTCCAAAGATCCTCTAAAATTTGATACTAGGGAGAAAATACAGTATGTTTTTGTGTGACTGTATATACTGTACAGAGCAGTTACAAAAAATAGAAATCCTACTACTAAAGGAAATATAAATCACTAGTGTATGTCAACATTTATTATACATTTCAAATGAAATTTGGGCACATTTACTGACATAATATCCCTTGAAATACTATAGGTTCCCATATCAGTCAGAAAGCTGTAACATTCTGACCCTGAACATACCCTCGTAAAATCTTAAATATTACTAGAGGAAAATCTTCAGGTTTATTTTAGTATAACTGTGACTCCAAATTCATGCAAAACAAATAAATAAGTTTTGAAATCACCCATTTATTAATACATGATTAGTAATATCAACAACAATTGCAGTCTGCAGATTGAGAGATCAATCTCTCTCAATCTGCAGACTGATCTTCGTATCTGAGAAACTGCATGTTTATTTGACTTCGATAAAGCCAAATAAAATAATAGTGAGACAGTTTATGCACAAGCAATAAAAACATCAGCATAAACGACATGGTCTGAAATGTAAATTATTCAGCATTTATTGGTACAAGTGTTGATATTCAGTAGGCTCAAAAGCTGAAAATGATATCTACTACTGTAACCTAAGGCTGGAGGTAACTGTAAAGCATTTAAAACACGCATGCATGAGCAGTGTGAAACTACAGCATTTTGAAGCAACTCAGTATTCTACATTTCTCTCAATACCAGGACATCCTACAGAGACATTCTAGTTTGTGTTAGCTTTGTCTGCGGCCCCGGAGCCCTTCAGTCACTGCTGTACTCCTCCGGGGTGAAGCAGGCCCTTTTATTGGGAGAACTGATTTCTTCATCTGAGAACACAGACATAGATGTCCTTTTGACAACAGGGTCAGCAATGAAACCCATTTGCTCAAAGCAGTAGAGGCTGACAGCTGCTTGGGGATCAAAGACATCTGGCTCAGGACCCTCTACAGAGATCCTAGTCAGATATTCCAGTGTGTTGATGGACATCTTGCTTCTGCTCTCAGCCTTCAACCGGGTGACTGCAGAGTATCCCCACTCTAGAACCACGCTGGACACTGGGAAGCAGTGGAGAATGTGGATAACATGGTAGAAATTGGGGAAACGTGCACGATCTCGAGTCAGCATGTTCTGCCACATCTGCTGGCTGGAGAGTTCAGCGAGGCACTCAGTTCGAAACTGCCTAAACTGCTCCCATTCTTCCAAAAGCTTTGTCACATCTACCTGGTTGATGGCCAAAAGCTTGGCAAAATGCCGGCAGAATACCTGTAACTCTACAGTGCCATAGTTCTCCATGTCCTCTGGAGATTCAGGCCACTGATCAGCCTCCAATATTTTCAAGCAGCGGATGGGCTCCATCAGATGGAGAGCACCAAACCGGTGAAGGATGCAGTCAGACACAGTGGCCACATAAGAAGGAAGCTTCTCTTTAAATGCTTTAGCTATCTCAGCTTCACACTGCAGTCGAGTTCCACTAAAATAGACAGATTGGGGATCTTTTTCTGTTTCTTCCAGCACCTCATGGAGAGGGCCATGCAGAGCACCCCTGCTGAATCGCTCCAGAGTGCTGTAGAATTTCTCTAGCAGTGAGGCAGTATAGACAAGATCCACAGTACTGTTTTGCAATGAACGGGACAGCTTGGCAATGGGCTCCAGTATCTCAGAATAAAAGAGTAAGTGTAGCACAAAGTTTAGGCTCCGCAGAGTTCTCAGATACTCCTGGAAGATGGTCTTCTCTTTGGGCAGGGTTGTCTGGGTAGACATGTTGGCCAGGTTGCAGACAACAGCAGGGTAGGCTTGTAAGAGGGCTCTGGTTGCCCGCTGTTTGTGCTGCACCCACCGAGTGCCTTCAGCCTGGTGGGGCTTGGTCTCTCCTTCCAGCATTATCTGTGCCAGGGTCTTCAGCTCGTGCATTCGGCTTGGGCAGGTCCAGTACAGCTTGGCCAGGAGGTGAAGCATCTCGTTGACATTGTCGAAACTAGTACCATGAAATATTCCCTTGACAGCCATCTCTAATCGATGGCTCGCACAGTTTAACGAAATGAGATAGGGCATCTTCTTCTGCAATACAGGTGGAATGTCTGCCTTTATAGTGCCACTGTCTGCCATGTAGCCTACCAGCTTCCGTTCTATGTCAATGCCCTCTTCCAAAAATGCATTGAGAACTGTCCGCTTCAAACATTCTGGATGCACATGCTCCACCTCTCGGAAGCCAAAGAAACGCATGCAGGGCAGGCCAGTACGATCCACATACAGCACGTAAATCATTCCCTTTTCAGTCATGCTTGGATCTGCTGAACCGTCCACTATCACAGAGAAATAGGGAGCCTCCTGGATGGCGTGCACCAGCTCAATCTTTGTCGATCGACCAATGTAGTCAATGTACTCCTTGCACTTCTGCTCAGTGATGGCTGTCTGGCCCAGGTCCACCCCATGGCGCAGCTCCAATTTGGCAAGCTGCTTAAACTTTGCAAGCGGTAGCTCTAGTTTAGCAACTGTGTAGGCAATATCAAAAAGTCGATTGAGGTGACTCTCTTCAATGGTCTGGGCCAACACTAAAGGCAGGTTGGGGACATTGCCACTTAATTTCTCCAGGGCCAAGGCCTTCTGGTGCATCTCACTCTGAAAGTGTTTCTTGACATTGTCCTTCTTCAAAGAGTTCCCCTCGATACCATTCACAAATGCTGGACTGAAGTTTCGCAAGTCTTTGATCTTGGCCTTGTGCTTGTTGCACAGAGCACACTGGATCTTCACCACATAGCAGCCGTCCACACCCACCTCATACTGCAGCCAGTCCTGAGCAGAATGGAGCTCCAGCTGCCACCTCTTCACAGTCTCCACTCTCAAAGTCATTCTGGATCACCGTTCCTGGGAAGCCTGCTGTTCTCAAACCACCAGGTTCACATCCAGTTATCGTTCATAGTACTGACTGAACCTCCTGGGAACATGGAGACAAAAGTTTTCATTTCCTATAGAAATATATTAAAATCTCTCAGTCAAAAAAAGGTATGAAAAAACTCTTCTAAAAGGCTCTCCTTTCAAAACATCTTTATCTCTTTGGGATCGGTGCAGTGGCTCTGTGGCTAAGGATCTGTGCCTCTGGCTGGAAGGTTGCCGGTTTGTATCCTGTGGCCGGCAGAGGAAACCTACTCCGTTGGGCCCCTGAGCAAGGCCCTTAACCCAAAATGCTCCAGGGGCACCTTATAAATGTCTGACCCTGTGCTCTGACCCCAAACGTCTCTCCCTGTCTGTGTGCCTGTGTGTCTCATGGAGAACAAGTTGGGGTATGCGAAAAGACAAGTTCCTAATACAAGAAATTGTATATGGCCAATAAAGTGATCTTATTAAAAAAAACCACTGATATCTGACAAATAAATTTGGTATATAATAGAATAAAATATAAAGAATTAAATTGGATATTAAATTATGTTCTAAAATATGAATTTAACTTTTTACATAAAAGAAGAACATACAGTATTGCACTATTTTTATGAGAAGATCTAATATATTCAAGAATTAATATTATTCCCTACAAAATTATGAATAAAATCGCCTTTTAAGGTGGCTTCTCAGAGTGCTTGATATGATTAAATACACCGAGATTATGGGGTCTTAAAATCAACAACCAGTTGCACATGAGTAAGTCCTTAGTTAATTTCAATTACATTTCCAACACGTACTAGGGGTAAGAATTCTGAAGTGTGATCTGAAGTTCAAAATATGTTTTGTAAAAACTGCTGAGTTGATGCATTTTTATAATTGAATCTTGCCTATTTGCTCTCACCCCTTTAAGGAAAAGTCCATATTGAGCCAAAAAAAGGCACCTGATATTTTTAATGCACTTCCTGTGAGGGGAACATAAGGATGTATTTCCCTCCTACTGAAATCTGCACTGACCCTATCAATAACTCGGAGGAGTCTGTACTGGTGAAAAATGTTTTCGAGTGATTTAAAGAAGACTCCCTTGCATAGCAATTTTACGAGCTAATGGCTCTTGGAAAAACATGATTATTTCTCACTTTTGCTCTCCCACTCTGCCTTTGTAGTTTACATTTTGTTGGAAAAATATAGGTATTAAATTATTCCAGCCTATGACAGAAACCCCGGTCTTTGCCAATTCCCTTTCAAAATGCCTCCATTTATTCAATTGGAAAACTCCTGCCCTATTATCTCATACAAAGAAGTAATAAATTAACATGTATTCACATATCTGTTTTTTTTCTCCAGATTTATTCAAAGTAGGGTAATAATCTGGAGCTACCCAGAACCTGTGTTCGGTTTATACATTATGTGAACCTCAAACTCCTATTCCTTGTTATAACTCAAGACTTCATCATTGCACATCATTTGCACAGTTTTCTTTAGCGTTCCCCATAACTTATAAAATAACCTATAAAACTTGATTTTAATTACCTATTTCAGTGCCTCAGTGGAATTAAAAACTTTAAAACATTATAAAAAGAAACTTTGACAAAAGAACCGACTACATTTCTAAAAAAGAAACTACAAATCTCAAAATGAATTTGCAATCTCGGGGGGGGGGGGAATCTATATCCATCCAAAGGCGCCATTTAGGAAATAGGCAAATATGCTTATGACTAAAATGCAGCACTTTTTATACATTTTTATACAAATTATATACACAGTTTAAGAACGCAGAGCTACATCAGCCTCCAGTAAAAAAAGAACAGGTTTATAGGAAGAGTTGACATTATCAGGACTGTGGTACTCTACGTTGCCCTCACTACTTCAAAACTATTTCTGACTTGTCCCCACTAATTCCCGATTTATAAAAAAGGAGATTCTCTTTAATATGCTACAACCATGTTCTGTATAACAGAGCGATGCTCTTCGTTGCAATTTCTTGGTACTAGATCCTGAAGTGTGTATGAGTACCTACCAGCTAAAACAAGTGAATTAAGAAATAAACCCTTACCATATATCATTGCACACACTGTACCTATTCATAACTACGAGATATTAGACAGCCCTTTATCAATATTTACCAATACGATTTTTTTACTGTAATGAGGAACATTTTATTTTGAAGCACCCCTCCCGATTTCTGTCTAGGCTGTTTTTATTTTACATGCTGAACAAAGCTTAACAACTTCTAACAAAAGGGGAGCTTTCTTACCTGTTTTAATTATACTCCACAGCATGGCAAAGCAAGAGCTGTCAGAACTGTGCCGAATGAAACCGTGCACACAACAGAAGAAAAATATTGTAACCGCAGGTCAGATGTTTTTAAATATTGTTAAGAAATACTGTGAGTTTATTTTATTTTTTCTTTTATATATTTTTTACTTTTGTATTCATTCTTAAATTCTCCTCTCGTGTATAATGTTGTAACAGGCATATTCTAGGACAACTCGCCGCAGGTCCTATCTGGTCTTGCTGAAAAATAGGAAGTCGAATAGCATGGAGAGAGTTCACTTACGTTAGCTTTGAAGAAGGTGTCAGAGCATGTGCTATAGTGTATGTTATATTTTATTTTTGCTGGTAAATTAAAATAATTTATACATGGTTTAATATAGGCTTCTACAGCAGTTTACTTGTACATTTTACTCCATGTTTTTTTATGTTGAACATTCTTGTTATTTTCATGACTTTTCGAAGGATTTTTAATTTGCAGGTACATGGATCACAAGCATCTGATTCTAACAGATTACTTTCTCTTTCTACAAAAACCCTTGTATTAAAGTTTCCTCCCCTGTAGGAACACTATTTAATGTACCTTTTGGTATTCAGAAGCAATGGTTAGGCTGAGGCGTTTTCGTTTCCTAACGTTTCAATTAAAAATGCAATCGAATGCATTGTTTTCATCTGTGTCTAGTTTAGGGAGTTTCTGAAAAAACATTAATCAAAGAACAGAAGTGTGACCTGGGTAAGGAAAATTTATGTTCAGGGTAAAATATTTTTAGAAATATCTATATTAGTCATAGTCATAGAATTACAGAATTGCAAAAGATGTAATATATATCACCCTTGATTTTACATTCCTGTCTTCTGGTTTTGGTTGTGATGGTGGATGTTTCACAAAAATTAATTATACAGAGGCTAATGACTAAATGCAAAGATAATTTGGAAAATGACAGTATGGACATGGTCAGAATTCAGGCCTGAGGGATCTAACATCTCTGTGGTACTCTAGGTGCCTGTAGGTGGCAAAGATTTTTGCCACTGCTGTGTTTGTGTGATATCCTGTTGGGGTTTTTTTTTTTAGTCACCAATTTGAACTGTCACGGATAGGACTAAGGAACTGACTACATTCAGACTATGTTCAGAATCAAAGGAGATTGATTTTGTGATTGGCGTTCATAATTGTGCCTGCCTTTTATATTCTTAATTTCCAAACTTTGCTATAAAACAACCACAGGATGCAGTACAAAGGCAGATGATGATTTTTATGTACTGACTCGAGGATGCTCTGTGTTTGCTGGTAACTCCTGTGATTGTCTGAGAAAGCCCAGTCCTCCTGATGGGATTGCTTTTTTCATGAATGGGAAGCCATTTGAAAAATTGTCTGGTAGTCTATCTAAAACACAGTTCTAATGTCAGATGGCAGGTTTATTAAAGTGCACACTTGAACAGTGCTCTGTTCATTTGAGGTGGAGAATGAAATCCGTAGAACACTTTCTTATTCCAGGAATTAAATTTTCATTGTATAAGCTTGTCACATGGAACTTTTTTAAAAGTGCAGTCTTTAGCAAGCAGATTTCTCAGTTTGTGTGAGCATTACTATTGTATCCTGTCTTTATGTCTCGTCTGTTTGGTGTTTGAATGGAAATGTTTATGACTGTTTCAGTCATGTATTCATTACCTGAAGCACCTGTCTGAAGTCATAGCATTTTTAAAGCATTGTTTTTAGCATTTCAGTGCTTGTTAGGTGATTCTTCAAGTACAGTATCTTACAGAATTAAAAAAAACACTAATATCAATGGATAATACTGGAGGACTAGCAGACATTTGTTGTTCTTTAAGTACATTTCTGTAAGAAAGATGAAATGTAAGTCATTTAAATTGTTCAGCTTCTGATTTTTTTTTGTTACAAACTAATAGCAATTTTGAATGATTTTGTGATTTTGCTTTTAACCCAGTTTTGATTTAGGACTTTCAAACTGAACAAATAAATTTGAGTACATAAACAATAGCATAAGATTATTACTACCAGTTCACTGCTTCTTGCCCTCCCTCCTCTTCTTGTTTTCGTTGTTTTGCGATATTGGGAGTGTTGCTGATCGGTAGAGCTCACCAGGGGAGTTTTGTGTTCCTATGGACTGGATGTAAATACAGAATGCATTCCACGCTAGATGTTATTAAAATATATTTAAAAGAAAAGTCCCCAGTGGCTTATACACGCTGTAGAAAGTACCATATGCCTACCTTTTAGAGTTATCTCAATCAAATCTGTGTAACTGCCTCATTGTGGGATTGATATTGATAGGACTGGACATGGTAGTCTACTACATCATGTGGAAATGGGCAGCATCAGCAGGAGCTCAATCTGTCTACCGCGTATCGACACAGTGCCTATTTTACAATCCTAATTCAGAAAGAATCAGTTTGGTAGCACTTCCATAACAAGATTTGTGTGGAGCTGCAGTGACTCTTTTGGTTGAAAAACAATTGCTGTGAAAGAGCTGTGCACAGCAGATAATGTTGACTGTTCTTGATTTTTGAGTAAGCATTTAAAATGCAAAAAAGAACTCTCAACTATGGTCCTTCAGTCAAGAATGCAGTGTGACCTAAGCTAGATATTTTTCTCTTACTTTTAAATTGATTGTTATGCCTTTAAAATGTGGATTCTTGTTTCTTATTTTTTAGGGTTGAAATTGGAAAGTCGATAGAAATAAAAAAATGCTTGGCTAGCATTAGTTAATAAAAAGTATAAAAGGCAACTCACAGCATGTTTCTTGTTATGGAGTACTAAAAAATTGCCTTAACAGTTTTTAACACTGGTCATGTCAGGAAGCACCTGCTAATAGTCTGTCTGTAGCAGATTAGCAGTTTTGGCTAACCCTGACCCCGGGATGACTCATGACGAGTAAATGATTGAAGATATACTGTATGTGAAACACATGCTAATGTTAAAATTCACTGAGGAACCTGTCATTATAACCAGATTCTAAGGCTGAAAACACATCAGCAATTTAAGTCTGTTGCTCAGACCACAGCCTGCTGTCTCATATTTACTGTACATGTACATATAATGAATGATTTTAGTTATAAGATAAGATACTTTACTGGCCATATACAATTTCTTGCATTAGGAATTCACCTTTTTTGCATACTTCAGTTTGCTCTCCATGAGACACAGACAGGGAGAGAAGCTTGGGGTCACAGCACAGGATTTGCCATTGTACAGCTCCCCTGGAGTAGTTGGGGTTAAGGGCCTTGCTCAGGGGCCAAACAGAGTAGGATTCCTCTGCCAGCCACAGGATTTGAACCGGCAACCTTCCACCCACAGGCACAGATCCTTAGCCACAGAGCCACCACTCTGCCCCAGATACATTTTAATAACATCTTATGCACAGATCACAAATAACATAATAGTGTTCTAAAATAGTGGGATATTGAAGATCAATTAAGGATCTCTGGGAATATTTTCCCAGAAGTCTATTGGTTCAATTTCATATTGAGTTTGAGACAGGGTTGGTATAATTATCAAAAAATCATGTAAAATGTGCAATGACACAGTAATGAAATTGTTTTGGATTTATCTGCTATGTTATAATTGACATTATTATTATTATAATAATTACTTACACTGGTACTCAGCATTCTCTTGTTTAATAGTTCCTTCTCACATTTCTGGAAACTGTACGTTTATTGTAAAATGAGTTGCAAGAATTATGGAACATATTGTGTTAAGACCGTAAGCCAAAGACAGCATCTGAGACTTGAAATCGATGATTTTTCAAACGACACTGAGCTACAGAAGATACATGTTTATTGTTATTCTAATTTAATACATGTATTTGCCTAAAGTGTGTAATATAATAGTGTCGAATTATTTATTCACCAATCATAAAATTAAGGAGTGAAAATGGATGACTCAAAGCAGAGTAAGTGCCGAGATATGCTGGGGAAAAATGAATGACAATACCTCTGACTTAGAATAACAGTGTAGATGAACATTGGAATGTTTATGAGCTTCTAAATGTAGGTTTAGTGAAGCTTAGGACAGGTAGACAGGTACTTACACTGGAAACAATATAAACGCATTAAGTAAATTGTATTAACATCATACATTTTGAGGTAAAACATCACTTGTCAGCTTTGTAATGTTTTACCTACGTTAAAGAACCAAGCTATTGGCGTTGCCATAGTTACATTTAACTATGTACTTAAAGGAAATTATTGTACTATTTACCACAGTATTTTTTTCAGTAATCAAGGTAAATTACACACACTAGTCTGAAGGATATGAATCTTCATTTGTACTACTGTTGTAATCCTGTTAACATAAAGAACACAGTAATTTAAACGAAAGATTGTTTGTCATTCACAACTAGCAGATTTTCCTACCCTATAGCTAAAATAGGTAATGTATTTACAATTATTATATTATTTTTATTTTATTTTATGGGAGATTCATTTGTACATACTGTATGTGAAACAAAAGATTGTATATTCTATATTTAACAGTTTATTGTTGAATAACAGTTTATTCAATAGTGGAATAATCATGATACTGTATATTTTGGGAGAAACATTGAGTTGCTATATAGTTGATACTGCAATGATGAATGAATATTAAGAAAAATCTGAAAATAACAGAACTGTACTAAGGGTTAATTTAAATTGTGTCTAGATTTATTAGTACAGTATGAGTGGTGGATTGTACTCATGTACAAAGTTGGGAACAGACATGGATTGAGATTAATTTTAATTTTACCTTAAGGACCAACATTGGCATAAGGTTAAACTGGCAAAGGTTTATGTTTAGAGTTTAAGTTTTGCCCAATGATATTTTAGATGTGCCCTTGGCTTACCTTCAAATTTCTAAAGTCGGCATAGGTTCTAGTGATGTTTATTGTTATGCCTATAATATCAACCCACTGTTTAAGGATTGGTTTTTGGATTAGATTTATCATTATTCAAGGTTTATTGTTCGATTTACATGGCATTACATAGTTTGAGTAGAATTTGCATTTTATTCTCCTGTTTATATAAATATGTTATCACTTCTCCTTAAACAGGACAGGTACTTCTTTCCCATTTGACTACACAGATCAGGGGGATATGTTTCTGAATTAATTGCAAGCAGCAAGTGGTAGCTCACTGACCTTTTTAGCAACTTACGTGGAAACAGTAAGGCTTGCATTTGTACCGGCTGCCTGCTGAAATCTGGCTGTGACTGATATACAAGATCCTAATAGGATTATGGGCCACAGGGAGTCAGCCTTTGAATTGTGTGTCGTCTGTGAGAGGTTGATATGGCAAAAGTTTGAGAGGCATTTGTATTTGGCAACATGCTGCTACTGTATTTGTTTTTCTGGTATGGCGCTACAGAAACACCTGCTATAAACCTCCCTGCCACATTGCAGCACTGCTGTCTGCTGGAATGCGGTGATTCTGTGTCTGTGCAGGCATGGATATCAGTTATTCTAGAGTTTGTGCTTTGGACCAGTTTGGAATACCTTTTCCATTTACAGTACACTGGTAGAGTAGAGGGAAAAAAAGCACTAAGGAGGTAGGTCCTGGTGAGGATTCATACCATGGTGGCTGCCTCTGAAGGCAAAGGTGATGGCTCAGAAGGTCTGGCCAGACCTGCTTGCATGGCAGAAACAACCCCCTTGACCAATTGCGCTGCCCACCACTCAGGCACAATATCCCCTTCAACAAGACCCAAATGCCCAGAGACCTCCATCCCACTCCTACCACCAAGTCCACGCTCAAGGGTTGAGCACTTTTGAACAGGGGCAAGAAACCCGGCTGCTCTCTCTGAAGCTAAGAGTGTTTCCTCATTACCAAAATGAGGTATGGCCTGGAATATACTGTATTTGGTGGAGGAATTTGTTAGTTTCCTTCTCTATAAGTTCAGGTAAGGAGGCAAAATGCAAATATGAATTTACTGGACTATTCCAGAGGGTGGTAGGTTTACATTCTATGTGGAACACTGTTGTTGTACCCTTGAACTGCTGTAGATACTTGAGAACCTCAATACCTCAGTTATGGGCTCCAATATATGCCTTTCTCTACAAATGGGTACTCTCTAATTCGTCATTATAAAGGAGAATTTGTTCAAAATGCACTTCCATGATTAAATAAATGATTAAAAGCATGTCATACAATTTACTACCTTAATTCCGTAAGAGAACAGGCATTCATTACACAATGCTGTCAAATTTACTGTCTGTGGTAAACATAATTTAATATACTGTATGCATTAACATGCATTGTATCTTCTTTATGCTTAGTCTATACCAAATAACAATTTTGTAAAATAATTGTATTTAATTTCTTAATGTAACATTGAATTCCTTTTACCTGTACTTTCCAATTAGGTATATTTCAATTGTTCTCAATTACAGTTTTAGCACCTTTTGAACTACAAAGCATTACCCATTGATTTTTATGAGGGTCTGAACTGGTATGACTGCAATGCTTGAGATCCATGTTCCATAATTCTGTATTCTGATGCCGTCACCAGCGTGAAGTAGTTTGCCTGACCTGCCTGGGCAGTGAGCCAGCTTTAGAAGATATATTTGCTGTAGCTATTGAGTTGCAGTTGATGAAATACAGAAGAATTGCAATCAAATGTGATCTTGAATGTGCAAGTGTAAAATAAGCAAGTTTAGTGCATTAAAAGCTATGAGGGATGTGGGGGGAGTTTGCAGCAAGCTTAAACTGAAAATCCCATTTCAGCCTGAGTGTTTAGCAATAAAAATGTCCGGGTCCATATTTGTGTGGAAGCTGTGCAGAGGGCTGCGCATCACAGAACTTGGAGAACCTGTGTTATTTTCTGTGGATTCCTGTGGATGTGGATCAAGAGGATCCATGGTTGTGATTAAATTATGTTTGCCATGCCAAGGGTCGTATTTTTTCATCCAATTATCACATTTCATTTTATAATATGTGGGATTCAGTTTAATTCACTTTTTCTACCTCAAGCAATCATTAAAGATTTAGATGCGAACAGGTTAAGTTGCACAGTAAGTTTACACAGTATTCCTGCCTGAAAATTTATATTATTTTCAATACTCTGTTGTTTCCTCTTATGTATCCACCACTGCATTTGGATGCTCAGCCTTCACAGCAGGCAGCATTGAATTTCAATATTCAGTTTATTCAGCTATTCATAACTCTTTTGAACAATAGTTATATGCTAGCACAGTAGGCAGTATACTCCCTTAAACCAATTCATTAAGATTCTTGTAGGTAGTACAGAAATAGTTTCTAAATTAGTATTTCATTTCTGTGCAATGCTGTCTTGAGCTGGCTTCAGTCTTCAGTCAGATCTTCTAAATTGTAAATGGAGCCTAAATGTCCCGCAGAAATGCTGCAAAGAAGTCTCATATTTAAAGACATTTTGCATGGAGCAATTACGTAATGTATGTTATAATATTAGTATTATAATGAAGCACTACACCCATTCAGAAATATAAATCCTGTAGCTCCAAGGAATTAGTAATTATATATTGGATTGTGGTTTATTTTCATAAGGTCTAGTCCAATTTGGTTTAATTGGATTGCATCAATAATGAAGCACTTTAAAGTCTGCCCAATCCCAATTGTCTTATGAAATGCAAATAAATAAAATGGGGTTATATATAGGCCTGACAAGAGACAACTACACATTACTGATACACCTACTGTACATGTTACTGACACAACTTTGTCCCTTTCGAATCATAGTAATTATTAGGTTGCTGGTGTCATTTTTGCAGAGACAATTCCCTTTTGAATTGAAGAGAAACCAATAAAGTCAATTCAAGTGAATGGAAACAAATTATTTTCTCTACAAAGCCAGTCTCGCCATGGGAATGTTTGTACAGTATAAGGGTTATAACAGAGTAAGAGTAATAATGTCCAAGGTCTTCCTTATCTTCTTTAGTCTATTTTTAGCTTTACGTTAGCTCTACTTCATAAATCTGAAAACCCCCAGAAATGGATTGGAATGAGGACTTTTTTGTTTTTAATTGTCTGAGATTGTTGGATTTCATGCATTTCTTATGCCGTTTCCCAATCCAGAAGTCTTAAGGTACAGTGGTTTAAAAATTGCCGTTACACAAGACCCATAGCAAAATGTATTGAATTCATGGTGCAAAAATGGACTGTTCAAAGGCTCAAATTAATTGTAAGTATTGTTTATGTGGAGCAAGTGATATTTAAGGTTTTAAATATTCTAATGAGGAACTCATCCCTGAAGACTATAAAAACAATCTAATAAAAAAATCTAAGATTTTTCCACATACTTGCAAAAAAAACCTTAAAAGATCATTATTCATTAAGCATGCTGTTTTTTGGTTTTGTTCAACCTACTGAAAATCAATACTAATTCATACCTCAACACTAATTAAGAGGACGTGCATTTAGGCTTAAAAATAGGACCACTTCTTTAAGTGACCATGTTGACGAAGTGGATTCCCCTAGATTTTCAACAGCTAGTTGGCTAGATGTGATCTTTGGATCACTGAGCTTCTTGGAGCCAAACGAAAAGATGGGCCAAATGGCTACCTGTTTGCCACCTTTCTTTAAATTGAAAAATACGGTATACTGGAATATGTGTATTATACACATAAGAGATTAAAAAAGAGGAAAAGCAGCACAGCAAACGAACCCAGTAAAGCCAAGATTAAAACTAAAATATACAGTACTATACAACTATATTGAAATCTCTTAACTTAATCCTTTTTTGTTTCATTGACACTTATTTCCGTAAGATAATAATTTCCCCTATTTTCCTTTTGATTTTTTTACCTACTGTATATATTTTCTAGCCCCCTCTCTGAGCACTCAAACATGATGGTTGTGGATTGTCTTTCTGCAATGGGTCTGGATTCACAGTTAATACTATTCTAGTCAGGCTTGTTAGCAGCCTTCATTGGCATTTGGTGGAAGCAGTTTATCTATTGATTACAGTAATTAGTACCTGCAAACATTCATTAATCTCATTAGCATAACACAGCAAAATAGTTTGTTTGTGCCCCTTCAGGGAATTGAAACCATTAGATTTTGTTTGCTTATAAATAAGTAACAGTCTGGTGGGCAATAAAAATGCATTACAAAACCAGTGGGCTTTGAAGAGCATTGGAGGCAACAGTTGGCTGAGATTGATTCTTGATTCTTTGACGGATGAAAGATAAAAGTCTTAATTTAACCCATGCATGGTCTTGTCCTTAGTATATCAAAGTGATCTTAATTTCTTTGAGCTTCAGGGACCTCAGGGTCAAAATATGCAGTGCTGTGTGATACTGCTGTATGTGTAGTTACTGTACATCTGTTTAAAATAATCTTCTGCAAGTGCATCGGAGCTATGATCAAAACCTTTCATCTTAATATTTACAGTTACCATTCAAATACAGACCTTAATGTTCATGTGTGGTCCATCATTTTCTGTTATCTGCCAGCACAACAGAGGAAACCCAGACTAAATCAGGATCTGCACCCAAAACTATTTAATTCTACATTTGCTCACTTGTCTCTACTTGTCCGTACAGTATTCAGGACATGTAAAGTTAGGTCCTGCATGTTCACTGTACACTGAGAATCATAACACAAATGAACTGAACAGCTAATAGACTCTTTTGATGGATCATGTTGAGGGTATTATTAACATTATGTATGTTTGATTATTTATGGAAGATGAGGACTATGTCATTGACAGCAGAGAAACTTTACATTTTAATATGCAGTTTGGTATATTGTTATTAATGTGAAAGCTAATAAATCAGATGTAATGGGAATAATGCAAACCACTAAAATGGTGCAAAGGCTTTAAAGATGGAAACGATGCTTTAGGACAAACGTTAAGATTTAATAAAGTTAAATAACATAACATTTGAAGCAATGGGTTCAAGCGATAATATAATGCTACTGTAGCATGTACTATGTATAGAATTCTGTATAAACTATTAACTGAATTGGAGTCAAAATAGATTAATTTAGGCAAGCATTTTAGGCAAACATGCAATTTTCATTTGCTACAAGGTTCTGTGACCAAGGAGAATCCAAAATATTACAGTCATTCTAAAAGCCCATTAAATTACTTTGAACGGAAAGTATTTCATTCCAATAACTTTTAGCATTTAGTAATCACATAAGTATGCACAGTAATGTACTGTACATTAATTTATAAAGGGAAAAGAAAAAAACAGTGAAAATGAACTGTCAGCATAACAAAAAGATGGGCGATCAGTAAGTTTACAATTCAATAAGCCAAAAGAATGCATTTCCGAACATGCAGATTAAGCTTTTATATATCACCATGGGATAGGTTTTATTTGATCATTCTGACAGCACACAACCCAGATCATCCCATTTAAGTAGGCCTAAATCCTTCTACTGAAGGGCAAACACACTGGCCTGTCTTGTATTCATGAGAGACAGATATCTTTAACTGGTTCTCTGATTCTATCAAAGGATAATTTTACAAACTTTTTTTTGTGCTTCGACTAACAGCTGTTGTTATCCAGCCATGGTCTTCTTGACCCAAAAATCTCTTGTGTTTAACAACAACAAAAAATAATTCACCACTAAACACCTTAATAAGCAGGTAGTAAATTCACACACTTTACATTTTCAGAATTTTACATCTAGCCGCATGTCAGCAATTGTTAATGGCAGTATGTTGTTAAATGGCTAGAAAAATCCACATTTCTAGTACACCAAGAGGAGAATCCTTTAGTTGTGCAGAGATGCACCCTCTACCCTTGAAATCCTGAGCTGGAGACTTGTAGATCGGCTTATTAATCAAATCCTATTTCTAGTATAGTTGTCTGCCTTTATTTTAGGAATCCTTTGGTTAAAAATATATAATTACATTTGTTCTCTTTTTGGATAATTCAGATTAGTAAAAATTGGATCACTGAAAAGTAATACACCACTGCTCAGGCTGACTGTGACCATATTTGTCAAGTAAGGGAAAATTAAATGGCAGTTATTAACTGAAGTTTGGGTGGGATAACAATGACAAGTGAATCACACACTCCTGTACCTAATCACCATCATTATGGTGATTAGCTATATATGTATTAAACATTTACGTGGTTTGAACCACAAATGTTTGATTGAATTGTCAGTCTTGATTATTTTATATGTAGTTAACAGTTTCTTGGTTAAGCTTGACTTGCTGGGCAGAGGGAACATAGTATTAGGCCAAAATATCCTGGTACGTGTTGGAGCTTATTATTTCCTGTGTTTTAACAAGAACTCCAGTATCTTTACATGCCACATAACCACAAAATATAATACATCCCAGGAGCCAAATTTCATAGAGGGCATGGGTGGTTTCTCTTCAGTATAGGAGTTTCAACTTTTTTGCACCAAATATAGTGCTGATAAGCATGTCCAAAATGATCAATTTTCCTTCAACTTGTCCAATCGCCATTCAAATCATTAAACTACAGTTTGGCAAGTCTGAATACTTTGGACACTACAGTATAAAGTCTTAGATTCAGCTTTTTGTGGATTCATTTATAGCCATCTCCTAACTTGTGGAGGTCAATACTCTTTTGACTGCAGTCTTCAGGGAGCTCTTTATCATTAACCATGAAAATGCCTTACACTTATATGTGGAAAACATTAAAACCCTGTAGCCTTTATAGAGTTCCTGTCCACCTCCAGAGAGCAGAATGTAATTGTTTTGTTTAATTTATAGGAATCATTAGAGGTGTGAATAAAAGTGACCCTTGTGTTTTCTGTTAAAAAAATATCTCCTTAGGGGTTCAATCACACAAGACACTGATGGTCTGATTCAACACCTGTCTGCCCTAATTATGTGTTTTGTTGGACTCGTTTGCGCAAGTTATCTTACAAACAATCTGGGCGCTCGGTAAAATTTCATCTGCAAGATGTGTCTTTCACAGTGCCTGAAACTAAGACAATAAAAAGAGCTCTTTTCTTTGCAGATATGGGTCGCAGGTTGTGGTTTCTGACAAAATGCAGGTCTCTGATTTCTCTTGGGTCGTGTGAGACTGATATCATTAAAGCCCTTTTCTTGGAGCAGGTCTTTGGAGACTGCCCCACTCTACCTTTGTCTTACGTGGATATCAGATGGCTTCTCAGTGTGGTTCCCTTTTTTTCTTTTTTGTTTTCTTTCCGTCACACTTCATGCTGTCTAATCCAACTTTTAAAGAAAGGAGAAGGAGCTGTGAAACCCAGACAATATTGAATAAAGGATGACTCTCCATTTCATTGGGAGATAAAGGTCTGGGCGGTGGAGGAGATGAAGGCCACCCCTAAAATAAAAGGCGAGCTAGATCAGTCAGGAGAGGTCTCCTGGGCCTGGTGCAGGAGAAGAAGGGAGATTAAACATAATTGAATTCTGAGTCTGGCTGCCTTCAAAGGAATGAGTTCATATGAAACACAGAACTTGGTGTTTTTCATTGCATAGCGAGGCGAAGGTTGAAATCTAAACCACAGTTAAGTGTGGGAGAGACAGTATTGGCAACACACAAAAAAAACTGCCATTAAAATGGAAAACAGTTAAATTTCCTGTTTACTTGTTGATGTCTGATTGTTTCGTTAAGGGATTCGTCATCAGATTACACTCACAATGCATATCTGAATGTCCTCTAGATTGAAGTACTCTATAACACAGATCGACAGTTTTCTGTTTCATGGTCACTCCACAGAACAGAAAACTAGCCCTGTGAGCTATAGATAAAGCCCACCCTGCAAGATACATTTGACAGAATAGCAGAAATAGAGAGCAAATTTCTTATCTTTGCCCTTAAGCTAAATGCATATGTGAGCCTCTCACGAAATAGATTTCATTTCTTATTATACGAGACTGAATTATTGAGAAATCTCATAACTCTAGGTAATATAAAAATACAGATTCCTTATAGGGCAATGAGGTCTCTTAACCATTACGATTTATTTGAGCTTTTAAATAACTTTTTAGCAAATTAATATAATCTTCTTTGACATTTTAGTTTAAAAGATTTTTTTTTTCACTTACCATGCTTTTTATATGGCTTTTATAGGCTATGTAACATCTTTCGAAAAAAATCTTCTAACAGGCACTTGAAGCTGTTTCTTCTGCTGTCGGTAATGCAAGCCTTCAGGTTCATACTTTTCCCTCTAGTGGGCAACACTGTGGAACTCAGCTTTGATCAACTGAACTATATTCTTTCTAAGGAGCAATTATTTCACCAATAATCTTTACGTTCTGACAGTTTTACTTTCTGTCCAGTTCCCCAGTTTTTATTAATCCAGTCTTAGTACAATATATACTGATGGAAAAAAGAAACGTAACACCTCCTCCTCCACACTCTGGCCCTCCTGTTTGCATGGAACAGGCTGAAGAGTGACTCATCCGTGAGGAGGACCTGATGCCACTGCTGATGAGTCCATCGCAGCCTCTGTCTGGCCCAAGCCAGTCGGGTGTGATGTCTAGGAGGTGTGAGCAGAGGGCCTCTGACAGATCACCTTGCTCTAAGGCCAGCAGCATGGAGCCTCACTGTCTTGTCACTGATGCGGGCATTGTGTCTGCCTGCAGTTTCAGCAGCAGTATGGGTGGCACATTTGAAATGATCTCTCAGATGGACCGGTCTGATGTGTCGGTCCTGCTCTAGTGTAGTCACTTGAGGGCGACCGGATTTGGATGGTCATCTGTCCTGCCGGTCTGCTGAAACCTGCTCTGCAGTCGGGACACAGTGGAGCGGCTTACTCCATAATATCTGGCAACGCTGGCACATGACATGCCTGCCTGCAGCATGCCAATGGCCCTCTCCCTTGCTTCTGGTGACATTCGAGGCATTATGGAATGCACAGAAAATTGACTAAGTGTGGCCTTTTTCTTGCAGTGACAAAAGCTTTGAATTAAGGCCTTTTTAAAGGTAACCTAATCAGCCATTGTTCCACCTGGACTTTGTTGGGTAAAAGTGCACCTAACGAGCTTTCTGTGATTGGCAAGTTGCAATGCCTCACTCCACAAGCTGTACTGCTGGTCAGAGGCCTTAAAACAGATTGACAACTTTTTGTGAAAGTCCGTAAGCCATAACTATAGTATTCTCATTCCAGAAAATGTTGTGTTTCTTTTTTCCATCAGTATATAAATAAGCACATGTATCTTTAATTTGTTTTTGGATGAAATACAAACACTTGCTGTGAGAGCAAATGTTTCTTTGCCTCCAAGGATGAACACACTTGTACAGGATCTGAGAGATATTTATGGATACCTCTCAGTTTGCCCTGAGAATTAAAACATATTCTGTTCAGGAAAAATGCAATGAACTGCTTAAAAACTGGAAGTTTATAGAGGAAGAGCCATCTGAAATATTATTCAATAAATATTAACAGCTGGAAAAATCAAGGTTGCTCTCTTTGGTGCTAAGGTAGCTAAGTTAGGATTCATGCTATTTAGTTCACCATTAAAAATACCACACCGTACTCTGACAGGTTGTAAAAGCCAAAAAGATCAAAATGTAAAACCTCACATTATTATTAACTTTAGAGAGAATACTTATTATCTTTGATAAATTTCATGCTTGAGCAGTTTTAAATGCAGAATTCACTAAAGCCTGGCCATAAGGATGAGGGCAACTGAACCCCACCCACCTCTAGCAGAAATAACTAGTAGCTACTACAAGGGAGAGGATAAGGTGGTGAAACAGTGAGGTATTTTTTACAGAGACCTACAGTAGGACTGTATAATCTATGAAATTTAAAAAAATGAAATAATACACTTTTTTAAAACTATTTTTTCAAAAGGGAGGATGAAATGCCCTTTATCATCTATTAATCTATTAACTTATTAAAGAAGCAACCCTAATGACGCTTGTTACAATAGTTCTAAAGGCAGATGGAAGCTTTACATGTTATTGACGGATATACAAATATGCACATTTTAGGCTAGATGGAATGTGTGATGTACAGTATGTTGCATGATGATTTAAAAGTGTAAAAGTAGAACATTTTATTTTGGTTTGGGTTTTGCAAACTAAATGAAAAGAGAACTGTTGACTGCACTGTTCATTCTCATACAAATAATTGAATTGCCCATAAAACCAAACACAAGAGCTTAAATATTAGTGTTTTAATTCCATTGAAATTATTGTTATATGTAAGATTTACAGCCAAACGTCATTTCAGACACACACCGATAACCCAAGTATCAGCTTTAAACATTATGTTAGGTGGCTGAGTGTTGAATGAAATGAAAGAATCTTGTATAAATGTTTCTTCAAGATCTGATCAATATCTTACGCTTATTTAAAATAATCAATAACCAGCGAAGGCTGTGCACTGTCTTGTCTGCATTAATGTTATTCTTTGGGGACATCTGACCTGGCTCTCTAACTTGGATCCAAAGACCATGTGGATGGCCTTAAAGAATTTCGAAGGAAGGCTGAATCAACTCAGTCAAAACACTCAACCCACAATCATGTTTTGGACATGTGTTGAATATATATATATATCCATTTTCCACATCAAGAAAATTATTCTTTTATTGCTTTCATAGTAATTTTCCCCCTGCCAAGATCTGAATAGCACCCTACTGAATTCACTTTGCTGCCCTGCATTTTTTATTATTCCTTTTTGCCCTGGCTCTTTCCGTTTTCTGTGTCAGCTTTAGCACTATGTGAGCGCTGATTGCTTCACGTTTTTGTAGGGGCAGCAGGTGTAGTTTGAATGCTGAGAAGCAATTTGTTCTGCGTTTGAAGGCTGATTTGCTTGACTAACATTTGCACTCAAAGCACTATTCTGCAGGTATAAACAATGACACAAATCGTTGCATTTACAAACAAATTTAAAATGGAATAAAAAAATATCTAAAGCAATATGATTCATTCCTTTGTTTTAATCCTTTTGCTTTTACCCATTAAATACAGGTATCTGTCTGAATGTCTGGCACTTCTGTAATTTTCAGTAATACTTTCCCTGCACATCATGATTAAATGTCATATCTTGCAAAATCTCATTTTTTCATATGAAAGTAACTTCTTATCAGGATTACACTATGTGAAATAGTTGTGGTCCTCACTACGTGCCAATTGATTTGTATGCCATTTTGAATTAGACTTCTGGCATTTGAGGGTTGACCTTCAAAGGTGCTCTTTTACCTGACTAAAACAGTTGACTGCTAATGTTATCTGAGGCAGGGGAAGTTTGAGTGTCTCGATCTGAGGTTGGGTGCTTCAGGATAGAGGGATTGCTTGCAGAGGTGCTGGAGTCCCAGTAGAATGAAAACGCTTAATTTCACCTCCAACCTGGAACATCCTGTTGCCAAAAGAAACACTGAGACTGAGGTAGAGATTTGGCTGCTGTAATCTTTGTAAATGCCTTTCAGTAAAGTTTCTCAATATGAAAGTACTGTACAGAAAATATGTTTGCTTCATGCAAAATCACTCCACCACATAAAATGGAAATACTAATCTTCTGTAAGCAATCGTCCATGAATCCTTCATCATTTATCTGCTTTGCACGCACCAGATTTGGGTAAATATGTACCTGTAGAATTCACACATACAGTATTGTAGCTTTACCTTCTTACTTACCCACCCAGCTGCAAGACGGGAACATTCAGAGGAGTATCACAGTTGATATACACTGTAAGTGTTCAAATAATGTAAAAGGGAGACTGGTGTTGTGGATTAAACAAATGTTAATATTACAGCCACAGAATTTTTGTGTTAAATGTATTACCACTATGGTACAGTACCTTAATATCCTCTATGGAGATAGAACCTACTTTAATACAGTATATATTGTGTGGCATTTTATCATTTTAGAATTCATATTTAAAGTATAATAACTGTAAAATCCCTAAACACACAAGAGCACTGAACATACTGTAGAAGGTGTGGTTATACAGTAATTCTTAAAATTAATTTCTGGCACCTCGTGTCTCATACAGTACATGGTCTACTGATATTACTTTGTGGAATACAAAATAGACATAGATTGTATAATGATAATCCCTTTCCTTTTGGTGATAAGTGATAACACCTACTGTATCCTTTTTCTTACCACACCAAGATTTCAAGTCTACCAATACTGGTCATTTGATGACACTAAGCACAAAAAGTACACTATGTGTGTAAAACAACCATAAACTATCCAGGCCTTGCACATTCCAAACACTTAGTGACTTATTACAACAATTTAAGTGAGTGAGCATTTGATGAGATTCACTGCACTCCTGTATAAGATACAGAATAAGTCAAAAATGAACGATTTTCAACCAAATATTTGTTTTAATTTTTGTGTGAATTGAGGGTTTACTGCTTAATTTTTATCTTTTTAAAGATTTTTTGAGTGGGTGCTGATATTTGCATCAAACAGTATTAACTGATCAGTAATTCCATGAAACATTAAATTATTTAAAAGTAATATTTTCTGGATCTAAATTCCAGATCTTCTTAATGTGCAGTCCCTTTGAAGGTTTATAAACAGATTTGTGGAGCACATCTCTGTGACCTCTGAATCAGGACATGTTTTCCAACAAATTCAATAACTACTTTAGTTTTTCTGGCACTTTGGAGGCATCTACTCATGTTGAAAACATTTTTAAACCTCCTGGAAGTCCATAGCTTGTTATGCATAGCCTCAAGGTGGCCAAGTGTCAGTATGAAACCATCGTGATATCAAAAGTATAATGATTGCTGTTCTGGCACAGAAAAGACATTGAGGTTTCTAGCCACATGTATTTTTCAATCTTACCTCCAACTGTGGAAGACAATACAAAAGCACACTAAACCATATGCACAGGCTCTAATAAGCATTTATATTAAATGTGCAAATGCTTTTCAGAGCCATAGTAAAGATGAATTAAAGAAATGGATGGAATATCATAAAACTGCAAATAGCATATATTAATTATAAAAACATTTGCAATGGAAAAATGGATATTGTCAATTTGTCTTCTGAATGGGTTGTTTGCAGTATGCGTAAAGTGCCACCGATATGTATTCACGCATATGGTGTATTTGTGGTTATTGGAGGCACTGAAGTAGAAAAATTCAATATGCAGGCATACACAACCCCATTCAATTTTCTCTTCCCTCTCTATTCAAGGTCTAAGGACAATGCAGTATTCCCCTTGTGCCCTGAAGTGATATCTTATTGTACAGGTCTATAGTGGTGTACTGCAGCTAGCCTGACAGACTCTGCACACTGTTCAAGTATTCCTTACTAGGCCTGTCTCAGGGGGGCCTTATTAGAAGTTTTTAACGACATATGAAGTAGTTAAAAATAATCAAGCTTCACGGAATAACTATTTTTTTAAGAAGAACGTTCCTCTGAGTTTCACTTTCAGAGCAAGGTCACCGTCTGCCTCGTCTCGCCTTTTTCCCTTGTGTCAAGTAAGTGAGGGAACATTTCCAATCATATGCAACTGCGGAACAAAAGCAGCAGAATTAAGATTCCTCAAACAAGCCGGAGCTGCTGTCAGGACTGCCGCCAGTGAACCAGACCACAGCAGAATTCCACTGTAGAGCAGCATTGTTTTAAATACCTGAATTGAAATGTGGTTGGAGGCCATAAAATTAGCATTTTTCTTTCTCCAGAGGAAAGTTATTTCTTCCTTCTTTTTAGAGGAAGTGTACATTAAGAAGTCAACAATGTTTTTAGCATGCTGCAATCAGTGATTATTTTAGCTAAATGATAATGATTTTAGTTGAAATTCTTTTATCAGTTTTCAGATATCATTGTATCCAAGAACCCTTCCTACCTGAAATCATTGTAAACACAGGGAGAAGACACAAACTCCTCACAGATATCACGCCAAGTCTGGAAGTGAAATCAAGGCCACAGAGCTCAGGGGCAGCAATGCTAACCACTGTGCTACAATAACACACACACTACAGCATAACGTGTGGAAAAAAGTACAGAGAATACGTAAAAACTACTAATTCATCTTGAATAAATGAATGATTTTATCACGGCTTTTGTGACACAGAAGAAGACATGATGTTTGCATTTTTATGGGTACAATAGGAATTAGTTTGACAGAAAAAGAAAATGAAGAAATTTCAATTAATGCTGGAAAGAGAAAGGTAATCATTTCAAAAGCAGTTCTATTTAAAATACAAGTATTCAAAAAGTTTAGATGTTTGAAAATGCATCAAATATATATCCCTAAAAGACATTTGTTGGATTTGCCGTGCATCTTATTTAGGAATTCTTTTTTTAAAATTACTGGTATATATTTTTTTAATTCTTAAATTCTCTACATGTATTTAAAGCTGGAATCTGAAGTTGCTCGGTTGGCTGTTTAATTAAAGAGGATGATTATGCACATTAACGTTGATAGTTTCATGTTCTGGATTAATGAAGAAAGACTTTTTCTTGAATTAGATTGATAAACAACAGGACACACAGGGGGTGAAAAGCTAATCTCTCAATACTCTGCTAACTTTCTTTTGTATCATTACTACCTGAGTGGAACCAATCAGAAGAGAGAAATAAGTGAACATTTTACAGAGTTCATTGCCATAGATGTTTATTTCCTCCTTAGATGCATTTTTAATGAAAACAGAATCAATAACACTGTACACACATACAGCGATATACATTCATAAGAAATGAAAAAAAATCCCTGCATCTGAAAGATTAAACTTAAGAGCAGATGTTGTGAATTGAGGTCAATCAACATCAGGAGAGGTGAGAACAGTGGAGGAAAGGAAGAAAGCATAAATGGCTCTAACAAACGCAAAGCACCAGCATTTCAGAATTCTCCCATTTATTTCAAAACCCATCACACATCCATTGCTAACCAGATTGCTCGAGGCCACATTTCAGCTTCTAAAAATATCTAGAGACATTTGAATAATTTATGGAAGACAGTTGTCTTTCCTCAATTAAATTGGGTTTGACCATAGATAGGGCCTCCTGAGTTGTAAGAGTAGAAGTGAAAACATGCCAGCCATTCACAGAGTATGGTGAGACAAAGGGAATCGTCAATGACCCAGGGGTGCAGCCTGTACAGGTAAAAGTTCTAAATTACTTCAGAATAAGTCATTGAGCTATTCTCCTGCTCAGCGTCATAATTCATCTTTCTGCAGTTTGATATCTCACTTTTGATACGTCGGCAGCTATATTGAAGACATCTAAATCCCTCAAAGACATTTCAGCCCACACTGCAAATCCCTATGAAGTATCTATGCTTCACAATTCATTGAGGTACAAGATTTTTTTTGTAGATGATACTTGCATGAACAGATTTAGCCATTCTACATCTGCTAGGGAAGCATTTGTTTGATATATGTGTACTTTCTGTCATACTGAACAAAATAAGTCTCAAGTTCTCTTATGTTTTGACACTTCATCTTACTTTACGTAGGTGATAAAGTTTAACAACTAATAAAATTGCTCCAAAGATGTACTTAAGGTAATACTGAATACAGATTTTTAATAAAATCTATGCACATAAAAGTAACTGATCACAAAATGTGGACTGAAGTTATTAAAAAGAAGGCCATTTAAAATCCTAATCATCAAATGATTTACCTAATTTTTCTTCACAAAGCGTACTTGGTCCCCTGTAGATTAAAATTAATTGAAGCTTAAATGACGCTTGTCCCTAATCCCTTGTGTATGCTCTGTCCACAGGGAACAATGTTCAGCTTTCTACCCTGGCTTTGGGAATGTGTAGATTGTTTCAGTTTTGTTTAAGTCTTCTGAACAAAGATATTAATTTCCCTCTCCTTATACTGTTGTTAAGTGATAACTCCAAAGTTGGCCTCTCACTGCAGCAGCATTGTGGCCTGAGCATGGCAGTCCTGGGTATGGAGGAGAAGGAAGGCACCTCAGGGGGAACGTAAACTCCACTCCCATCTCCTGTGCATCTGGACCTGACTCTCTCATTTTCTTTCCCCTGAACTGAAGATAACTACCTCACTGTTGCTCTCTTGTAAGGAGCTAGACCTAACATCTGTTTTTTTTTCTGTAAAACCACTGTTTCAGTGTTGTTCCTTGAACTGATTTACCACAGCTGTGAAAGTGAGCCCCTAACTTCTATTAGTTTGCTACAATGGTGCAAGAGCATGAGATGGAAAAATGTAATTGCAGGCGACAGTGTTATAAGAGCTTGCTCAGAAAAGTCAGGATGGTAAGCTATTGCAACCAATCCTAGTTATACTGAAATAAATCACTACAGTACTGTAAGCCATAGGTGGGAGTTACTCGGAACCAACAGATACTTTTTTCCTTACTTGAATTACAAGTCGATGCTTATTTGTACCAACAATGCACCTCTTCTATGGCTTCTGAGTTTCAGGGATCTGCAAGGGAGGCTTGAAAGATGGCTGGAGGCCACACATGCTCAACTTCGAGCATAATACAAGAGTCTGGTAATGGAAATACCATGTTGCCACTATAGCCACTGTGAGCAAGCAAAGAGTCAGTAGATGGAGACAGTGAAAGCAGCAGGAACGGACACCATCATCTTTGTTCTTGGGGAGAACACCAAATGCAATATTAGCCCAGTTTGTCAGGACCCAGAGGCCAGTCCAGTGCCAGTGGCCAGGATGTGGTGGGAGTTGGCAGCCAACTCCAAGGCAGTGGATTATTTCACCAGGTGGCTAAAGGCCTAGGTGCTCCCAGGTCTGAACATGCTCAGTGTAGCTGATGGGTTACTGCATGGTATGGAGCTGAGGTTCAGGGTCATGGGGGAAAGTGACAATCAATCAGGGGTGAAATGTTGATGTGCGGGTCTATCAAGAGCTGTGCCAGTGCATAGACTTCAGGAAGACATGTGCCACCCACCTGCACCCACAGAGTCTCAGAGGTCACCAGTGAAATTTAACAGAATTGTAGTTACCACCCTCACTGAATGGCACCAGCTGGATTGGGATGGGTAGATGGTACTGATGGCTTATGAGACCAAGCTGCAGGAGTCTGACCCACTTCAGGATACATTGGATGCAGGCAGACCAGTGCATGTGGATGAATTGTGGAGGCAGAGGGTCATCACCCTCCATTTCACCTACAATAGAAGTGTAAACACAGCCTTCATGCCTAGGGGAGTGACTTCATACTCAGAGAGCAGTTTGGGGCATTCTTCCCTTGCAGAAAAAAAGACCTGTCACCATAACGTATCCACTTTTGTGAGGACCCTGTAGTGAACTGCATCTCAAATATACAGCTGTACCATGTATACAGCTGTAGAGTTGAATGATTGGCACCACACCAGCAGTGTCAGAAATTTAGGTCCACAAATGGCAGTGGAATTGCCTACAGGGCTAACCCTTTAATTACAAAAAGATTTCTACTGCTATGATCTGTGACGTGGGGAACTTGAATTGTTGCTGCTGATGTGATAAAATATATACCTTATCTGACAGTATTTCTATAAAATAATATTCATATTCCTTTGGTATAAAATTCAGAGTGTGTCCCCTGATGGTCAACGGGGGAGGGATTTAGGGAGGGCTGGAGGAATGTTGTATTATTTTATCTGATCGTTCTGATTTTTAAAATGTAAAAGTAATAAAATTTGATTCACAAAACACTAGGTGGTTTCTCTTTTACCTTTTCCTCCCACATTTTAAAACATTTCAATGCAGGTACTGTACATGCATATTTTTAATCACCATGTGTGTATTCACTTGATGGCCTATCCAAAAAGAAAAAAAATAATTTTGGGAAACAACTGAACTGTAATCATGAAAGACAGGAGAAGAAGAACAACTCAAAAACAATTTGACCTGTCTTAACTATATTTCATTGTGTTTTGAAGAAACTTGGAAACTCCATCAACTTTCCATACTTCAACAAGCTGGACTGTGGAAAGCATTTTAATTCTCTTTTTTGTTACAGCAGAAGACACAAAAAATTAATTCAGCTGTCATTACTTTATCTGTTTTTGACTTTGCTCAAGCAAACAATCCCACGCACAAAAGTAATTACGTTCTTGTGTTTTTCAATTAACTGCTTGTCAATAAACCTAGCACACCGGAGCTCATTTGTCATTGTGAGAGGTGTTTTTCATGAGAAAGTACATAAACGTCATATACTTTTTTATTTTTCCTTTTTCACTCATGAAGGGTCACAGCATATCAGAGTCACTTAGCAGCACATTTGAAACACCAGCATCACATTATGTCGAAAAATCTGCTTTGTTTCAATTTCCAAAAATATGAAATACAGTACTTTAAAACGTATAATGTACAGGAGATAGTTTATATTGATGATTTTGAATCTGTAATGATAAGCATGTCCAATAGACTCAGTGAGTGTCAGATCTCCTTTTAAAACTTCCTAATAAAGGTTTTACAGAGTAGTTTTATTTCTGAATCTCCCCTTTAACTGCTGTTTTGATAAAACAAGCTGAGAGTGAGGTTTTTATCGCTTCAATTTGTGTGCTTTTGTCCTTTGGGACTGAAGTACATTCAACTGACCTTGAGTGGGCATTAAGCTGCAGTTTATATAAAATTAAGAATGTTATTAAAATCTTTTACTATTTAAAATGTCCACTTGCAGATACTGCATGCTTCTCCAAAGTCACTCAGATTACAGTACATATCCCCAAAAGACAAAAGATAATGACAATTTCCCCATTAATTTGTTTTCTTAAATGTGCTGTCAAAATCAAAGATAAAGGCAACATTTGGAAAGTACACAAAATGTATATCTCCTATATGCCCTATAAATAATTCAACAGAATAATGCATTATTCTGTGGCATAAATTATTAAATTCCTGAAAGTGTAGATTTTCATCTACATTCTACACATGACATAATTACTATTAGGAAATTAAAAAGTCTAACTCTAGGAGGAAAGACCAATAACAGATTATTATAGCTCCCCCATCATGTAACCATGATATGAAAATAGCCTCTTCCCTTATCTTGAAAGTACTAGAATTAGATTCCAACAGACAAGGAAATGTTAACATATGCAAACAACTTTCTTTTAGTGAAATCTAAAGAAACGTATTTCAGACTATTTTTGTAGGATTACAGACTTCTTATACTTTTCTACTGAAAAGAAGGAAATATAAACTTGTAAGTTTTGTCAGTAGTTTTTCAGAATGTGAGTGCTAGAAAACTGACAGTATTCTTGATTTAATAGCTAATCTATAATACTGTACATACCTGTACAGATCTGAAGAGTGATCTAGTTTAGGTTTTAGAAGTTTGACACAGCTATAACTACTGTATGTGTAAAGTTCATTGGCCTTTGAAACAGGGCAGTAGGTTCAGACAAGATGGCAGGTTTTGCTTTCAGCAAGATACCATTTTCCACCTGTTGGTCAGGGTATATTTAAAGCCAGGAATCTGGGGCTTCTAGGTATATTCAAACTATACTCATCAGAAAATCTCTGTTGGCTACTCTGCTAGCCACACTCCAGTTGCACAAGAGTAATAAGGGAGTAGAGAAAGAAGTGACCAATCAATGAGCTAGTAAACATTACTGTATACTTGAGCTTTTTGAAAGAAGTGTGTTTTGGGAAAGAGTTACTGAAGTAAGAGTTTTGGGTTCATAAGAGAAACTTTGATTTTGTGAAGCCGGTAAGCCACTTAACTGCCCCACTGTATTTCTAGACAGGGGAATCTGAAGACGTTTAAACTGAAGTTTAGGCAGAGCTAGGCTTTTGTGTGATGTTTTTTGTTTGTTGTAAAAGTTTGACTAAAGTCCAAATCCTTTACAATATGCTGAAGATGAGCGCATTCATGTGGAATTGTCCCTAAACCACTCTTCCCAAGGTAGCATAAGAATCTTCCAAATCATCTACTAGGCAATCGATCGAAGCCCATTTTAATGTGCATCTCTCTTCTTCATCAATGCTTAATTTTAAGAAATGTGGAGCTGAATATTAAATGGTGCAAAATAGAAAGAGGTAATTTGAGAATGGTTTTCTTAACTAAAAAAGAGAAGTCTATGCTATTGTTGTTTCACTTTATGGGGCTTTGGGGTTGTCTGAGTCTTATATAAAACTTTTTAACTGGAAGGGTCTTGCCTGTTTGGAGGTACTGTACAGTACACAATGTACTGTAGGTTGTCAGAAACCCAGGCAGAGCAGATTGTAGTGTACAGGGAATGCAGTGAACCTCACATCAAACTAAATCTCTCTCTCCTTCTCAGCAGGAGTCCCCCACCAGCCATCAATGCCAACAGAGCCAGTTGATGTGAGGAAGAATGAAATGGAAAAACAATTAGTCTATAAAGAAAAAAGAGCCTGAAGAAATATGTTGCCTCTAATTAAAAGGCATATCTCATTGTACCGTGAAATAGAAAGCAGTTTGAAGTTGATAAAAAAGAAGACGTATTTACAGTATAAAATACACTATCTTCAATCACATAATTCATTGCACAAAAGAAATGCTACCTCTTTCACAAAGTTATGATTTAATATGGCTTGAGTGTCTGTAGAATTATCCTGCTCTCTCCCTCATCTTGCATTCTATGCCCCTGAAAATCTTTTTTTTTCATAAATGCTTTCCAAAGTCCAAAAGCATATAAATCTAGTTTTAAAAATATGAGGAAATTTATTCAATAAATACAATATGCATAATGTAGCTAAGGCACGTGGTCAGTAAGAAATATGGATAAATTATCTGGATGTGTACCTGTAGCATTACACTTCCTTTATAAGCATTTTGTCTTCATATGACAACAAAAGAAACCAAATAAAAACTAGGAGTTCAGTTGGCCCTGTAGTGTTTCATAGCCGTTCAGGGACGCCAAATATGTAATCATAGTGGCTCTCTGAAGGCACCAGTTCTGTAGGGTTTGGGCATTTACTGAGACAATTTTCAATTGTAGCAGTAAATCACAAAGTTGATTCTTTTGATGGCTTTAGAATCCAACCATGCGATATAACTCAAACAACGCACACACACAGGTACTAATACACGAGGATACATTTATTAATACATAGAATATGCATGTAAACCTAACAGATCTTATCGAGAGGGTTATCAGAATACAAAAGATATATATTCAATCAGTTACGAAGTGTTACACATATCAAGAGGACATACGTTCAGTATATCATTCATTAAGACCGTTTCGTAAAGTGAACTTGGTTACAACTTCTACATTAGATACTCAAAACAAGTACATAACTCTTAGGAATTAAATTGATATCAACTGGTTGGGATAACAATTGAATTCTCGAGCTGTAATGCATTGAAGTTGAATACTCATCCAATTTCTGGGGATTCAGATCTCCTGCGGGCACAAAGAAACAGTTGCAGGCTGTTGCTGTCCAATCCGCGCTCTCTGGCTCGGTGCCAGGCTGTGCTGTGCGGCTTGCGACGGTGCGCTGCAGATGCTCACTGGCCGGCTAGTTAGTGTTGGTTTTAACTAGCAAAGTTTGTGCACAGGAGAAAAGATGACTGTGGGTCCCAGCAAGTCAGGAAGAGGACCGGTTCGTTCCTGATGAAGCGCTAGTTCTGAATAATGATTCAGCTGTCCACAGTTCCGACCTGTTCACGAGGCGTGCTGCTGGTTACTCTCTGGCAACCTCCACTCTAGACTCTTAGAACAAAGGAAAGTTCTGGCACTCGGACACACTGGCCGTTCCGTGGTTGTCCGGGCTGAGTCTCAGGATGGTCAGGAGGCGCGCTGCGAGAATGTCCTGCCCTTGGGAGCCTTCTGCTCCTGGGCCGTCCTGCCCTGGAATTCTCCTTTGAATTCCCTTTAGAACAGTCCACAGAATCCTCTCCAGAATCTTACTGAATCTCCCGAATCTGAATCTTGTTGAATCTCTGAATCTTGTTGAATCTTTCAGGCTCTCTGTGTTGCCTGTTTTTACCTGGAGGAACTTCAGCTCGTTGATTGGCTGAAAGTTCCATGGGCATCAGAGTCCCACGTGGGTTACTCAGCCCTACCAGTCCCTGATTGGTTGATCAAGGTGAGATATGAGTCACTTAGTCCTGACACTTAGTAATGCAGTCCAGATGTCCATCCGGCACTCCCTAGACTGATAGGCGCCAGTGGATGACCATTGATCATGATAGCCAGACTTAGCTAAGTGCATCCCCCTTTGGGAGCTGTCCTAGGAAACCTTAAATCATCTTGCACTAATGGTCTCTCTGTGGCTGCACCACAGAGATGAACAGAGAAATGGGGCCTCATTTGGGAAGCTCAGAAACACTTAATTCTGCCTTATTATTAAGCCTCGCCGCTACAGCCCGTTTACCCCATTTGGTTGCTAGTAACTAAAGATCTAATCCAATCAATTTTTGAAAGTCGATAAGTTGTTGGCTTCAACAGAATGACTGGCTTAATTTATCTAGACTTCCACTGTCCTTTATAGACCCCTTACACAAGCCTCTATACTGTAGTTTTCAATGTACTTCCAATAGTTTCCATTTTTATTTTCTGGTTCATTTCACATATGATTTCCATATGTTGATTTCAGTGAAGAAATCAGATTGGGTTCTAATATTTTGTGATTCAACAGCAATGTAACAGATTAAGTTAAAAACATATATGGAAAAATCTTAGGTATTGTGAATCTGTAAAATCTGTAAAACCTTTATCATGAAAATGTTTTACATGAATACGATTTGAAGATAAGGAACAAATGGTCCCACATTGATAATGGATTGGTAAACATTCTCTCTGAATGACTTAACTTGCCTATTTTAATTACAATCTTATCCATACAGAAAAGTACAGAAGTTCATGTCCTCGATGAAGATACCTTTAATTTTCTTTCAAAGATTTTATTTAAAATTATCATGAGAGAATTTAATAGTTTTTTGAAAATCACTCTTAAAAAATGTTACATTTGTTTTGAATACACTGATCATCAAAAGAAACTTAGCACTAATAACTACATAGTTCATGAAGTTACTGCCAGGAAACTGACAATAGTTTTTACAGTAGCTGTGCTGACATTTAATTGAACAGACTTGACGTTGGTAAATTCATTATGCTGATTACCATTTGCTGCTCACAGGGGGTCTATTGTGAAAGTCATAGGCTAGTAGCTTGGAAGGAATACAAGCTGTGCACCAGCAACACATGCTTTGCACTAGATTGCAGATGCTGGGATTCTATACCTTTCCTTTCGTACAGCCTGGACTGCTCATTGGTCTCTAATCCCTAGATGACAAAACATCACACCACATCCAACAGATGTTCAATGGGGTTCAAAGCTGGTGAGTAAAGCCTCTGAAGCACAGCTGTCACATTCTCTTCTGGCACAAAAGCCATTGTTACACTAGGAGCATGAGGATGTATGTAGTCAGCACGAATCTTGACACCTCAGGATGAGGCTGCAGGAATGGCAGCAAGTGAGGTCCATTAATCACTACCAGTGGATTTCTTATCAGCTAGACAGTCCTGCCCAGACCATCACACTCTCCATCGACTGATCTGTTGTGCACAAGTATCATTCTGCAAGTCTGCACCTTGCTCAATGATGTTCATCAGCGGAATCCAGGCAAAAGCTTGATTCATCAAAGCGGACTTTGATGAGTCCACCAGAAATGTTGCACCGATGAGCATATTTGAAAAATGGGCTCTTGCGATTGACAGTTTTCTGTTCATTCGGAGGGTGTGGTTGAATTTGCAGTAAGAAAATTATATGAAGGTGCTACATGACAATGTCAGTCCTGAAGAGGTGTCGTAACTTGTGGTCTCCTAGATGGTGACCTATCATTGACAGACTGTGAATGGCTGCAACGCATTGTCAGGTTTGAAGTTGCTTGTTGTAAACACGTCAGATGGCAAGCAACAGTGTGCTAACTTAGTATGACCACCAACATACTGATGGCACACTATTGTTGTTATCTTTAAAAAGAAGGATTGTTTTATCTCTGTTTTTCCTTCTTGATTTTTACCAAAATTGACACCCAATAGGTTAATATTGATGCTGATACAGCAGTCAAAGTCACTCAAGCCCAAAATATTGTATTATATCAATATCTATCATATGTACACTTTGTATACAAACATATATACTGTATATAAATATATAAAAAAACATATGCACAAAGATTGATAAGTTTCTTTTCATGTTCAATATATAATTTCATGTCCAAATTCAAAAGAACAGGAGATCCTTAGTGATTCAACTCTCCAGGGAATTCTTGCCATATGGGACTCCCTTGCTCTTGAATATCTCTTCTCTTCCATTATATGTTGCCTTTAATTTTGGACAAAATGGCATGTTCAGAATTCAGAACATATGGGGTAGGTAGTAAATGGCTCGAACATCAAACATGAAAAAAATCTGAAAGAAATACAGTCCTCAAACATTTGACATGAGAATTGATTTCGGTGTGTAAAGTTTTATGGCTGCATCTTTGTGTTTGGCTACACATTTTACCACACAGCAACATTTCTTTTGCCTGTTTTGAGAATACTATTAGAATTGGATGGGGGACTGTTTGCTGGTGATTTGTTTACATTACCACCAGTAGTGCCTCATAAAATCCTCTACTCTGTAATTTAACATCTTCCTCTGTGCTGTGTAGTTTTTAAGAGCCTTGCTGTTAGATTCAAGAACTTTCTGTCTTTCACTTTGCTCTCTCAGCCTTGTCTAAAGAAATACACTGCCATCTTCTGATGTGAAAGAGTATATTTGAAAATAACACTTCCATCTCACAAAGAGGGACTTAATCATTTATCCAGGGTGACGAAGCTTTAAGCGATGCAGCATTTCTCTGAAGACTGTACCATGTATTCTTTAAGTATTACATCAAAACACCTCGTTCAAAGTTATCTTTCACTTTTAGGCACAATTCTATTCAGCTCTCTAGGTGAATATACAGTATAAATGATTGTTTTTTTTTCCTGTATTTTATTTGTTCATTCTTCTTGTACAACATTTTAACTTGAAACATAAAATAGTACAGGTATACATTTAATTAAATGGCAACATGTCAGTGGATATTTTGTAAAGGTTAGTTTAGAAACAGTCAAACATCATTGAAATCCTTCAGTTTGTTGCCTGTGATAAAGATACAATTGTAACCTCTATCATGCCAAAGCCCCCAAAGGTGGATATTCCCTGTACAGTATTATTATTTTATCATTTTTCTTGAAATCTGTTACAGTAAATGGTTTCAAAGTGCAGACTGAACGCTTGCAATATGATTGTTTTCAATGCACTTACTGTACATTGAATTATTTTAGTGAATCTACTGTATATATGGAGATGATTCTAGCCAAACTTACAAGTACAAATATACTGTATCAACAAAATAACATTTGTCCACATTTGCCAAATAATGATTAATTTCCTTTCCTGACATACAGTTCATTAACTAGCAAATATATTCAGATTTCCCTGACCTACTGTATAGCCAAAAGTGCATTTAGCATGAAAATTATTCATGTGTACCTAAAAAGAGAATCTAAGAAAAATAAGTACATATATTTCAAAATGTTTTGTGAACCCTCATCTGGCTTTAATAACCCCAAGGTAGCTGCAGTCTTTTAAAACTTTCTTAAGCTCTTCAAGAGGAATATTCAACAACTTCAATATGTTGAACCTCTCTAGCCTCTCATATTGTGCTGGGTCTGTACTTACAGTCTGCTTTTCTTCAGTTTGTGCCATTAAAATTCCACTAGAGACTGTGATGGTCAATCAAGAACACTGATTTTGATGTTGTTTTAACCATTCGCTCATTGATTTCCATACAACCTTTTGTATTGCTACCTGTATAGTCCATTTGAGACCAAGCGTGACCTTCTTGTCAGAAGACACCATTTTGTTTTTCTAAAAACATCCTGGCAATCATTGGAATCTGTCTGTCCCTGCGGTCTAACTAGGACATTAGGGTGAGATCCAGAAAGGAAGTATTGTATCCTGACGGTGCCATAGGTGTTTGAAAACTCCCAGTTGCTGACACTAGGTGTGAGCCTTCCAAAGCACAATTCTAACCATGGAGTTGAGTAAAATCTCATATCCTCTGCCTGGTGGGACAACAACTATATCATCAACCTTGAGTTTCTTGTTTATGGACACCACAATCGAAAAATCTATATGATACACTTATCAGGGCTCCTAATTCTAATACCAATTTGAAAGTAAGGAATAAGTAAGCTGCAGTATAGTACAGTGCTATCTCAAACAAAGGAAAGAAGGTCAAAATGAAGATACTGTATATTCAGATCTTTTTATTGCAATATCCTTAAATGAGCACTGTTCATATTTTGACTGGAAGAGACAGAATCTGAGTATTCAAAGAGTTGTACAGTTTGCACTGTACAGATGGAGGAGTTGGTATTTTATAATAACCCAAATTAACTCAATTGACAGGCTTTAGCAATTGTCCATGTTAGTTATTTGATATGGACTGTGCTCAAGGACGTCACAGATCACATTGATGAGAAGGGTTTATGAACAGAAAAAAATGCTTTCTTTCCACATTCTTCTTTAATGTAATGGTGGTAGAAAATATCTCAGACTTAAAATATGGCATATTTGCTGTATCATCCAATAAAGGACAATGTACAGTACAGTAGTTCTCCCATCAATACATAAACAGTGCTTTGTACCAGTCTTGTCACAGTAGCACAATGTGTTAATAATAATAATAACAACATTAGAAACAAGGGTTTCCAATTTAATAAAACGTTTTTTGAAGATGAAGGTTTTGAGTCTACATTTGATAGTGCTTAAGGAAGTTGATTCCCTGATATCCTTGGGACTAGAATTTCTAGAGCTTTGGGACTTAACAAGAGAAGTCCTTGACACCCACAAAATGTAGACGAGGGTCAAAGAGGAGACCAGAGTCAAATGAATGAAGGTTGTGAGATGGGGAGTAGGAAGATGATAAGTCAGATACTGTACAGTAGGTGCTGAAGTGCCAAGCCATGTAGAGCCTAATAGGAGATCATGAAGTTTTTCCAGTATGGATTTAGATACCTCAGCAACTAGGGCAGTAATCAATTGGAGAGAAGACAAATGTGTAGACCAGATTTTCAGCTACTGTCCGAGACAATATAGTCTGGCAATATTTTTAAGATGGGACAATGATGTTTTTACAATATTTTGCACATGTGGGTCAAATGTCAAACCTGGATCAAATATCACCCCCAGGTTGTTCGGTTTAGATTGAAATTAAATTACAGTGCCATCCACAGATGGGTTTATTCCATTGGCTTTATACAGTTGATGGAAAGTACTGACAAGTATAGTTTCAGACTTGATAGAGTTTCCTTCTGACAAAAGTACAGTACCTGCCAGTCTCAGGAAATGAGAACTGACAAGCACAATGAGAAAACTGATAAATCAACGAACCACATCCTGTGTCAAATAAATGAAGTAAAAATTAAAACAAAATATTAAACGTAATAATGAAGGCATTCAATCTGTCAGCAGCTTCTGTGCTCAGAGTAGAATTAGAAAGAGAGCTCCTCAACTTCCACCCCTATTGGGCTCTTCAGAAGGTCTGCTGACAATGCAACTTTTAACTGTCTAGTGTAACGTAAAAAGGTCTGAGCAGCAACTAGAAGATTGGAAAGCAGGGGTTTCCATGCAGGTCATTACATTTTCTAACACTGGCAAAATGTGACCAGGAACCATTGGAGGCCAGAATGGCATTGAGTAAAGAAACTAGTTTTATTCTGCATTGATTACTAGAGCATGCAGTCATTTCAATGGCCCATTGACCAAGGTCCCATAAACCATCCAAGGGTGAAGGTCTTATAATGTCCTAAAATGTTGCTCATTAAGTTTAGTGTAATTTCTAAACTTTCTTATTGCACATTTTAATTATAGTCCCTGTTGATTTTGTTCTTTGCTTAAACAGCATTATCTGTTAAGTTCCTACTTTGTTTGCAAAAGGTATATGATCCTTTTGTCATTAACTGTCTAGTTTTTATGTAAATCATTCCACTATTTCTGCAAAATACAGTATATCTCACTTATCTAACCAGAGCCTTTCCATAATGGAAAAATGAATCTGGGTCAGGATAAAATGAATTAAAAATTAAAAAGTGCAATAAAGGAAATTAAAATTTTGGAAAGGCATCGAAGCATTTACAGAAGCATTACTTCTGCAGTTTAAAATTGATCAAAATTGGTAACTGTTATCTGTTGACACAGAACATTTGCTATTTTCTCGACTTTACTTTAGAGCATACTCACACAAGTGACATACATAAATTGTTTAAAAGTTATTCCTTGACCTATACCATCTTCAGACGGCCATGTATGAATTGATTTATTTTTTGAAGTGACCTTTAAGATGCATTTAAAGGGGATCACCCAGGGAGAGGTGGTTTAAATGTGTCGGAATTGATGAAAAAGATGTATTCCACTGAGTGTGCAAACATGGCCAAACTGCACAAATGGGGTTCCTTTCTTATCCTCCTGTGAACAGCTGTTAAGGGTAGTGTGTTTTCATGACAGTGTGATGAAAGAGATCTCACTAAATTATATTTTTAAAGCAATCTAGGCAATCTCACTCAGGTTCTTATCTTTGTCTCTTGAAGATATCTGGTACTGCTGTGCCATATCTACATCCCAAAATGCCGGTATGCACTAATTAAAATTCTATGTCTTTGTATAACTGTTTCCTCTACTAAGTAAAATTGCCATTTATTTCAAATATATCACTGTATACTGCATGAAGTTCGTATGTTTTCCTTCAGTTTCCTCCCACAGTGCAAGGAGGTTAATTGGCTCATAGAAAAATTGGCTCTGCTGTGAATGTGTGTGTGTACCCTGAGATGGACTGGTGTCCTGTCCAAGGTGTATTCCGTCTTGTATACAATCTCTTCTGGGATGTGAAATGATGATATCACCATGAGTTTAAAGGGCTGCAAGTTGTGTGGGTGATAAGTAATTGAAGTAAGTGAACCTTTTTTACAAGATGAATCAAAGTATTTTTTCCCCCTTGAAGTAACACAATACAGAGATACTGAGAAGTATCAACACATCAGTGCTGTAAAGTTCTGACTATGGTCAACATAGTCAGCAATTTGGGTTTCCCAGAGACACTAAAAGGAAAAAGAGATCTGTAACCTTAAGTTACAGTTGCACATTTAATGCATACTTCATTTGTGTGATGGATTGATTTTCTATTATCGTAATTAGTAACCCATTTAACAAGCTTATTAAAATGGTTACACTTCAGTTGGAGATACATAGAAAACCATCAGCATAGTTCAGCCAGGGTGAACTGTAATCTGTTCTGGCAAGACTGAAACCCATCCTGTGGACAGCACACCCCATGAGACCTCCACATAAATGAATGTTTTCCTCATTATAATCTTGATTTTAAATCCTAATGGAATATTTTTAATTGGCTTCAGGTACAGAAAAGTGGATTTTTTTATTTTTATAGGAATCCTATGGTTTAATTACATGACATTCCTTAAGAAGGGTTATGAGGTTTTGAAGGAATAGCCTATGTAAAAAATACCTTAAAATAAATATGTTAATACGGCAATCTTGGGATGCAGTCTAGCATTTTTTTTTGTGAGGAGGCTTCTTGAATTAATGTAGATTATACTAGAAATGCATATTTTCATATTTTCACTTGAGGGTCTTTTATCTTCTAAACACGCATAACCCTTATTTTGTAGAATTTCTCTGACATCTGAATTTTCAACAAAGACAACTAGACCAACTTCAGCTCATGAAAAATGAGCTTTTTCATGAGCTGAAATCATGAAAATGTGGGTTTATCTGTGTCCTTGTTCTGAATTTCACATCCTGCATGAAGTGAAAGGGTGAAAAGTGGTGAAACTTTGCCAAAATTTCAATCCCATGTCCAAGAGGAACCTTTGAAACCAAGCAGACGGCAGATGCTGTCATTGGTGATCTTTTGAAACTGTGCACTGCAGCAGAAGGAGGCAACCAGATGTAAGATTATTGATCTTGGGAGAAGACACTTCAGATGCTAACAACTTTAGCCTTGGTAGAGCAGAGCCCTTCGTGTTAGATCCAAGTATGAAGGAATCATATAGAATTCTATTGAATAAGCCAACGTGTGGAAGCTAATTGATTTTGCTTGAATTGTGGGAGGATATATGAATATATATGTCCGATCTCTGTCAAATTGTTTTCCATTTCTGCAGTGCAGAGGACATCACCAAGAAGCTAACACTGGACAAGTAATTTTTCCAGATTTAAAGACTTTTAATTTTCTTATTTTTTCATAGAGATATTCAATTATTCACTTACCTATACATGCAGCTCTTGCAGCCTGGCTTTTTAAGCAAGAAATGTCTGAACCAGAAAATCTTTGGTTTATTCATTGCATTCAATAACAATGTAAAACAGCAGGCTCCATGCCTTGGGACCAACCAATATAGCCCTAGGCATAAGAGTGAGCCCTAATTACTAAAATTTACTTTTGTTATTTGTTATGCATAAGGCATTCAGTTCTTTGTAATTAGTAGGTAGTGCAACAATTAATCAATGCACTGATAGTTGAACATCTAAAATTCCCTGAGTTTCAATTATTTTTTAGTTAGTCAATGCATCAAATTAGAATCCACTTTTCCGCCTCCTGTTGCAGATTTGCATTAAACCTTAGGAGTTAGTGTGAGAATACACTGCTCTAAGTGGTAATAGGGTAGCTAATGTAGGAAGGTGGATCTCATATGCAGGTTTGACCTAATTTGCATATGGAATGCATATGCATCAGGTAATTATTAAAAATAAAACTAATATCTGCATGATGAGACTGAATATACCAAACACAATTGCTTTATGCAAAGTTGTTTAAAATAAAATAAGGAATATTTCCAATGTGAGAGAATGTAGGAATTTGGATTGTTTGCAGGATTTATATACAGAGAAATATACTTCTCTCCTATTGTAAAATGGGTTTTAAAATGAGCAGCTCTTGTTAAATTTAAATGCTTCTCTGTAAGTGTCCACACTTATGTGATGAAGTATTACTAATTGCTCTACTGTCTCCTGTTTTCTGCTCTCACCCCCTACGTTTTCTAGTTCTCTGTATTTTTTTTTTGCAGAGTGCTTTTCCGCATATTCAGAATCTCTTTAAAGTGCAAAAATACACTGACTCCTTTGAAGACCTAGCCTGTCTGAGAGAGATAAGAGGCTTCTGAAGACAGTTTTTAATCATTCTTTAATAGGTTGGGAAAAATGGATGTGCAATCCTCTATCTGGGAGAAATTGTACAGCTCTTGCATGCTTCTGCAACTAGGCTGCCTGTGCTTATTCAGATTATTGCTATATTTCTATATTCTATTGCTTTTTCCCCCCAACCTATTTGATATCTCACATTGCAGAGATTATCAAATGATTAAGCTATTTTCATGCCACTTGTGTGAGTAGGTGTTTACACGTTTATTCTTGCTGTGCATATACAGATTTTTTTTAATTTACATTAATATTGATATATTTAACAGTTTTATAGGGGACCTGAGAAAATGTAAGACCATAGAAAATTTAGTAAAGTTTCTTACTGCATCAAAACAAAATCTTCAGAGTCTATACATTTTCACATTAAAAGCTCAGAATGCCACTGAGCTTGATCGCAGCATGCAGACAGAAATTGACGTGTCATATTAAAAATAGGGAAACCACAATTGTGCTGTTTTGCTTTCCTGTTTTCGCATTGTCTTGTTTGAATTCACCTGCAGAAACATGCAATTTCTCTTAGAAACACAATTACTAATTCAAAGGCCTTAAACTGGACTTACAGTACGTACAGTAAATCATTGTATGTGGTTGATACATTAAACATACAAGATGGAAAAATCTGAAACTGCCTTTGTATTACTCCATAAATGCAATAACTTTAATATTCAAAAGGATCTCCAAAGTTGTTAACTGGAAAAGAGAAATTTATGTCTTGCTTTTAATGGGCTAACAAAAAATACCTCCCTAAATGGTTGCTGTAAAAGGTAGATTCTTGCAGATTGTTCTACAAATCCAACACTACATATGATTTAGATTTATTGGATTAGCTGTACAAACAAACTGAAGTATGTCTTTAGGTAACAAGATTTTCTCAAGTTAAGAGAAACACATGAAAAAAGTTTTAAAATGTACAAACAATACAAAAACAGATCTTTCTAATCCAAAAATGGGCAAATCACTGTGTTAAAAAACAGACAAAATGAAAATATGATTAAAACATGACAATCTCTTCTAATACACTACAGTAAAAGGCTCATCAAAATCATGCCAGTACATTAAATAACCAAAAAATGCTTATGAGATTTATGGAATTAAATTTTAAAATAGTTATTCAGCAACATATTTATGGATCAAATATAACAGGAACATCACTTTACATAATTAAAATTGGAACCATGTACCTAATCCAAGTCCAGTCCAAGTCACTCACTTACAGCTGTAGGAAGGAAAAATGGTGTATCCGTTGGTAAAATGGGGTCTATAATGAGGACTGTTACGGTTGACATCCCTCCCCTAGAGGGCGCTCCATTTTACTCCTGTCAATAGTTCCCTGTGATTGTTTATGTGTTCCAGGTGTGCCTTGTTGTGTCTCCCCTTATTTATTCTTACAGTAGCTCCTCCAGGGCCCCAGGCTCAGCATTAGGGTACGGTTGCCGCAAGGCCCACCTAGCACCAGGATACCATACGTCTGTCTCCTGAGGGCATAGGCCTCATCCCCAATACCTCACGTTTTTTGAGCCCAGGGTCTGGAGGAACTCGCCCTGTCATCCTAGGACCTCCATGTTTTCCGTGTGTTCGTGTTTTCCCCCTTCCTGGGGATTTTAACCTTGTCGCGTCAGAGGATGGATCTTTTGTTGATGGACTCACGGCCTGTGCCCTGACCTGCCTATGGACCTGCTCGGATTTGGATGCCTCTTTGTCTCCCCCCGTTCACCATCTCACAGACTATCACTGTTACATTACTGCACCATTAAACACCTGTGTGTCTTCCCGTACTCCGCCTCCTGTCTCCTGACAAGGCTTGAAAAGAGGAAGAAGAGGTTTTTTTTTCATGTTAGCTCCTGTAATCCTGCACTACTGTATGGTGTGACCTTCAGTCATGCCTGTTCTTCAGTTGGAACTTCAGGTTTGTTGCTTTTGTCATTATTAGTACTGTGGAAAGTTTTGATTGGTTTGATCATTGAGTCCTGGTGGATGCTTTAGTTAGCATTATTTCGATTGTTAATGTGTAATGGGCTTTTTTGGTTAAATATTGCAGTGTCACTGCAAATGTCTGTTAAATGAGGCCAGAAGTACAGTAAATATGCATGCCTAGGAACAACAATACAGAAAAAACCTAGGATTTGTGCTGAAATTCAGTCCAGTGTGATATTCATCTTTCATGGAAGATTTTTCAAAATGTCATTTAAATACTTATAGTATGAACAAAGATGAAAGATTTCAAAACACTTCTGATATCTCTAGTAGTTGGTGTTCTACTGTAGTTCATTCATTTTAAAATGATGCTTCTGCCGTCATCCTGCGTCATTATGGGTGTCTACACTGGATATGCCTCAAGAGTTTTTTTGTGACGCCAGACTTGAAAGTAAATTATTACAGAGTTTCAAATTCCAATGCATTTCATGTGCCAAATGACCTTCTCTCTTCTATGGCTGTTCTGAAAATGAACAACATTGACTTAATGGTGTGTGATTCTGTGTGGGTCCTAATGCCCCAGAATAGTGATGGGGACACTATATTGTAAAAAAAGATGCCATCCTTAGGATGAGATGTAAAACAGAGGGCCTGACTCTCAGCAGTCATTAAAAATCCCAGAGCATTTCTCAAAAAGAGTAGGGGTGTTAACCCCGGTATCTTGGCCAAACTCCCCCCTGGCCTTAATCCAACATGGTCTCGTAATAATCCTCGCCTATGAATTGGCTTTATCACTCTGTTCTCTTCCCCACTGATAGCTGATACTGGCGCACTTTGGCTGCCACACAGCTACCACAGAGATGGATCAGTTACAGGGCTATATCAAAACAATATCATTCATGAAACACTGAAATTGCATACACAAACAGCAGGGATTACAGAGATTAAGCTGTTAAGGCAGAGGTGCTGATGATTTTAGAACTTAAGTAGAATCTGCAGTCTTTCTAGTGGTCAACTGTCACTGTCCATATTCCAACTCAAAAGTAAAAGCAACAATAGTGGGCCCCTTGCTCTTCAGCATTTACATGTTCCCACTTGGTCAGCTTTTAAGATCACATGGCCTCAGCTTTCATTTTTACGCTGACGATACTCAAATATACATCCATACCAAACCTGACACTGATGTGGCTGTCTCTATTCTATCTAATTGCATCTCTGACATAAAAATTTGGATGACTCAAAACTTCCTTCATCTTAACTGTGACAAGACTGAAGTCATGCTTATTGGTACCCCCCATCAACTTCGTAAAGCCAGTCCTGTAACCCTGTCTGTAGATGGCTCTGTACTTGAGCTTCAATCAGAATTGAAAAACCTTGGGGTTATATTCGATTCTGGCTTAACATTCGACCCACATGTACAGCATACTGTCAAAACATCTTTTTTTCACCTTAGAAATATCGCAAGACTACGCCCTATGCTATCATTAACTGTGGCTGAAAAGCTGATCAACATATTTGTATTCTCTCGAATTGACTACTGCAATGCTCTACTCCCTGGGGTATCTAAATCTACTCTGAACAAGCTGCAGTATGTCCAAAATTCAGCAGCCAGAATCCTGACCAGGTCTAGTGCAAGTGTTCACATTACTCCTATCCTGGAGTCCTTGCACTGGCTTCCGGTCAAATTCCGCGTAGACTTTAAAATCCTCATGCTCACCTATAAGACTTTACATGGCTTGGCACCTCAATACCTGTCTGAACTTTTATCGCCCTACTCCCCACCTCGCAACCTCCGCTCTTCAAATTCTGCCCTCCTTACTGTCCCCCAAGCCCGTCTACATTGTATGGGCGACAGGGCCTTCTCCTGCTATGCCCCCAAGCTCTGGAACTCTTTGCCCAAGGATATTAGAGAGTCACCTTCTCTAAACTCCTTCAAATCCAGACTCAAAACCTTCTTCTTGAGAAAAGCCTTTACTTAACTGGTTCCATTCTTCACCCCTCTGCTCTTCTTAATACCACCTTCCACGGTCTCCTCTATTGTTATTGTTGTATTGTTGTATTTATAATTGTGTCCTGTCTTGTGAAATCTTCTTATTTATTGTTGTAGTCTTCTTATTTATTGTTATTGTCATCCTGTAAAGCGCTTTGAGAAGCCACCTTTAAAGGCGCTATATAAAATAAAGTTTATTATTATTATTATAACAAAATTCAGGGCCCCATGTGACAGGCTCCCCATTACAGTTATTTGAATGAACCCACGGTCTTTTGAAGCAAACTACTACTAGGAGGGATCCGGTCTCTCTGAAGAGAATTCCAAACTCACAGGTGGTTAGCAGACAGCCCTGTGGCTGGAAGTTACTTCCGAGAGGAACATTTAGTATGAGTAGAACTTTAACTCGATCACCTGGAAATTGAACTTCCAAAGCTTGTATAATCTCCAAAAGCAACTGTGAATGGTTGTTATAGTCATGGAGGACAAGGCTTGGAAAAAGGAAGAAGAGATTTTTTTTTCTTGTTAGCTCCTGTTATTCTGCTCTACTGTATGGTGTGACCTTCACCCATGCCTGTTCTTCAGTTAGAACTTCAGGTTTCCTGTTTTTGCCCGGATTAGTGCTGTGGAAAGTTATGACTGGTTTGATCATTGAGCCCTGGAGGGCACCTTAAGTTACCATTATTTGGACTGTTAGGAGCTAAAGTAAGGAGCTGTTAAGTAAAATAGTGTATTAATTTAGAGCTTCAAGTTCTAGATGAAAAAAAATAATCAGAGGAAACGTATGCTTCTCTTAAACGTTCAGACTAGATGGAAGTGAAATAAAATAAAAACTAAGAGGATAATGAAATATTGAACAGGCTTTTGCGCAATGAAGTGACTGGAGTTAATTCAATGCAGTGTAACTGAAAAAAATGAAAGTATTGACTTATGTTGCCATTGGCCTCTTTTGAAGTCTCCTCACAAAGCCAAAGCAGCAGCAGCAAAGTAAACATAAAAGAAAAAATCTCTGTTGCTTTTACCGCTGGACAGAGACATACTGTAGAAATATGCTCATCGAACACAGAACAGAATACAGAGTTTTCTTTAAACTGTGAAGTCTGTCAACAAAAATAAAGTTTGAATATGAAAAGAGAAAGATTGTGCTTAATCGACAGAATACTGTATGTGAACTACAAGAATATTTCATACTAACAAAACTTTAAGACTATTTGAGTAACGGCTCTTGTTAAATTCACAAAAAATTGGTACCTCTTTGTGAAGCTTTTAATTATTTATTGTTCATACTCTTCATGTTGAAAAATTATAGTTCTTCGATGAGTTGATTGATCTTTCTTTAAAGACATGGTGAATGTCTCCCAGCAATATTTCTCATTTTTTATTAGTTATAATTATATACAGTATATAAATATTATATATTATATTTTTATATATAAAAGTTATAGATCCTAGTAAAGGGTGATTTTCATGGTGTTTTAAGCGCCTTCGGGCAACCTTGTTGTGAAAGGCGCTATATAAAAATAAATTGTATTGAATTGATTTGATGACTACTCCTACTCTCTTGTTCTCACCTTTGCAACAGGCTCATTCAGGGATGTTGTCACTGTAGCTTGCTGGTATTATTGCTGTCTTTTATACTGTTTATTCTTGTCTAGTGTGACCAACAGGCAGTGTTCAAGGTCACCTAGGAAATAAATGTTAAAACAAAGTTTGCTCTTTAACTTTTCAAATTCATTTCAAACTCAGGTTACACCCATGTCTAAAAGTAAGCACCAGTAAATCAGAAACCAGATCAAGCCCCCTCTGTAAATGAAACAATTGTCTTCTACTTGGAAGGAGGTCACCTGAATTAAAGCTGGAGAAGCCAGCAGGTTGATCATCATAAAGAGATGTTGTTTTAGCCTCAGATAAAACAAAAATTGTGGGCGGCCTCTAACTGCACAGAACCTTTTTGTGCCCAGAGATAAAATGGAGAGAGAGACATGTTGTGCCTTGACATCTGCTTTTTGAATCATTTAGCTGAAAAGAAATATTTTTAATTGCCTTACACGAACAGTATTTAACAACATCAATTAAGTTCCCTCCAAATTATTTCTATTGATCAGTACTCTCCCAAATTGCAATTAAATGACTTTCCATGACCCTCCAAATGAAAGCCTGTGTCAGGCTATCAACACAAACTGCATTTCCAGCAGAATGCCAGGTCCTTCTCATTTCCCTGCCTCTTCCTGGAAACAGGAATTTGTTTTGTTCTTAATGTTTAATTATAGTTACATTTCACCTTCATCTGGAGGCATCTTTAATAGCAAAATGAAATTGAATGAAACATATTAATTTGACTGATTGTTTTCATTCAGTTTCTGCTGAGCGAGAATTGAGTTAATTCTATCACAGTCAGTGTCAAGGACAATACTGTCTGAGTCCTAGTTCCTAGGGTCTAACCAGATAGTAAGATAGTAGAAGTGATTAAAATAGTACTATTCACATGAAAAAAAATAATAATAACTATACATAATACCCAATCCTTTACCTACTGTATATAATACAAAATAGAACATATCTGTGTATACTTATGGGTATGTTAAAAAAACATTGGTTGATGACATACAGATCTGTTTAGCATACAGATCAGTGACCTGCATTATTAAAAATGCATTAATAAACACACCAAAAAATTAAGAAGAAATGAAGAACAAAATGCTTATTTTTTACTTCTCTTTTATTTTTGTTGGCTGGTAGTTGAATCTACAGGAGAAGTGTTGTTTGGATAATATCTCAATGATAGTGTACTCTATGTTTTCTGTGGATGCGGGATGTATTAATCCTGCATGTGACTTTCGATCTACCTGCAAAATTAGGACTATACTTAGTTTTTTGCTTTTAAGAATTTGTACTTTTTTTGTGCAATACTCCATTCAGCATACTAATGAGGTTTCTGTGTAAAGTACTTCTGGATGTGCACTCCTTTTATTGATGTCACAACGTTACACCTCTCCTTAACTCCACTAACAAAGTAGCTGGATCTATGAAAGCAAACCAAAGGTTCCAACTTTTTCCTCTTTATTTTATTCTTACCTTGACATGTATCTTATTGGTCATAATAAAATAATTAACTGATAGTGGTGGAATTTTATAAGTAGGCCCCTGCTTAATGTGTCAGACCAATTACTTAGTGTGGTTGCTTCTCTCTTAACGCCACAAAGTATCTTTGCTGTATTGCACAATGACATTGGCTTTAACCCTTTAATGGGCAAGTGCCAAAAAACTTAAGGTGTATCCGAGTGCTGCTATTCTATCAGTCAATCAAGCCTGCTTTGGTTTCACAGGTCATTCTCAAGTTGCTCTTTCCTGACAGTTCTTGCCTTGTTTGCCTTGAAAAACCTCCACAGTAAGACGCCTGATTTGCTTTGATCTCCTTCTTCCTACAGTACTTTCTTTGCTTTTCCAAGATACATTTGAAAGTACTGTATGTCCCATCCCCAGGGTTTAGGGATTAAAGTAATTGATCAATTAAATAAAAATACAGTAGAACCCAGTAATTGTAAGACAAAATGTGTTCTATTACTACATTAAGAGCAGGTTAAATACTTCTTTTTTTACTTTCTAAAAGCTGTAAAAGTTGTAAGCATAATTACAAAAATATTGGCAAGTTAGTGCCACTAGCAGCTGAAACATTTCCATTGACTGCAGTTCTGATTTGAATACTTTGTATTTAAAAGCACCACTTTTCAGGCTGATGTAGATTTCAGTTTGCTTGTACTGTTACATTAAAGATCTTTATTGAAACAGGTTGCTGGAACAGGAGTCCTCAAGCAAGAAAGCTAGAAGATGCAGAAAACCCCTGATGTGCTCTTGTGTGATCATAGGGCATGCTGCCCTCTGGAGGACTAGCAGGGTAACCTGTTCAATTTTGTATTGTGGAAACTGCTGTGTTTGGACTTCGGTTCTGAATACTATGATAATAATACTGCTACGTTGTCTATAGTATGCTCATGTAGTAATTTATGTTCTTTTTGAGCAACGAATCACAAAGTTCCATGTTTTAAGAATGTTTCATTATGAAGACATATACTAACAATGAATTATTCATGATATTGCTTTAGAGAAGTTACAGTTTTTTTGGGGTAATAGAACAATATAATCTAAAATCCCCTTTTATTACTTTTAAGGTGGACCTTAACCCTCCATATCCCTTTATTGTTCTATTCGTAAAAACATCTCAAAAATGGTTACAACTACTTAATTATGTGACTGACATGACAATATTTTAAAATGTTTCTGCCTTTGATAAAACAAAGAGTGACATCTCACAACATCCTACAAACTCTGCTTGTCTTATGTCTTATGTTTATCCTAAAACTACAGTAGTAGTAGTTGTAGGATGAATATTGTTATTTTGAAGTTGAATGTCCAAAGTCTTCATATGATACTCTATGTGACAATACATAATCTACCAATATCTTTCGACATACTATGAATCTGGAGCCAGTCTAATCTTTTTGGGAAGTGCATTATAGTTTTAACGATGTTAATATTTCACTATGTTAGTTGATATTCAGACCAGCTATAACAATGAATAGACCTCTTAAAGTCAGTCAGTCAATTCAAAAGTCATGTATCCTGAAAGTACACTCTGTACTTCTTCAGATACTGTATATACTGTAACTATGAGTAACACATACGTCAGACAGTATGAACATAATTTTGGGGAATGGTGTCTAAATCTTGGTAACTGAGTGACTAATAATAGTAATAAATGTAAGTGTATGGAGAATGGTTTCTGCCTCTCTCTGTTGTCGTTTAGTTCAGTCATTTAGTCATGTTGGTTTTTGGCATTATTCTACATATCACTAACTCCTGTGACAGGAATACCACCAAGAAAAAGCCTACCCTGTAAGGAAATTCATGAAATATTATCACCGTTTTATCAGCGTGTTATCAGAGAGATAGCTTTCAGCATAGAAAGTAACATTGATTACACAATTCATTAGCGAAGCCCAAGATTACTGAAGAAAATTATGAGGCACCTCATGCATTCTGACTAACTATTGTTTAGATTTATTGTTAGATGAAATATATATTATACTGCATCTGAGGTATGCGGTATTTAAGTTTAAGTAAAATTTTCTGCTACCAAAGATACTGCTCTACAAATACATTTTATCACTGCAATTTTCATATGATTGTTCTCTTTGCTATTTTGACTAATTTCACCTGCTTTTCTTTAGGCTGTAGTTACTTAGAAAAGCAGGATTCAACACTTTAGCGCTGATACATATGCTGTATTCTTTGCTTTTTAATCCTATCTCCTACTGCTTTGTGAAAGTTTTTATTGGTGGAAGTACTCTCCATACTTAATGTAACAAATGCTGCAATTAAGATCTAAATCTTTAACAACCTGAAATGCTCACCAAATACATTATTGGTCTGTTCTAGAAATTTTGTCCTGTGATTTATCTAACAAGGAAACAGAAGTATTTCTGGAGGCATAATAAAAATATGGGGAGAGAAATTAAAGAGGTGGTCTAGGAAAACCAGAACAGGTTACAGCCAAATTACACTGTAAATCAATAACCATGTGTTGGCTTTTTTTGCAATCATGAACAGTGTTCATTTTGTCACACACATCTATTAACTCCTCAGGCTAAAGACAATGAGTTTTCATCAGCTGTTTTAATTTAATGGAAAAACTGTTACGACCCAGCAGAAGGACCCTATTCAGAATCCTCAGAACTCTATAGTACAAGTAGAGGTTTGTCCAGAAATGTGGGTCAGGATGTCAGGTTAGGGTCAAAAACCAGTAGATAAACAAAGAAAGTTCAGGGAAGCTGACAAAGGAAGCAGAGTCCAAACCAGAGAGATCCACAAAAACCAAGTCAAGAGCCAGAAGACCAAGTCAAAAACAAGCCAGGGGTCAAAACTAAAAACCAAGAAACCTAGTGGGAACGGGGAAACGGGGAAACGGGGAACAATGCAACTCTAACTAGGTAAAAACCTCATACTGGAATGGTGTGTCAGGCTGGTTTAAGTAGGCAGGTGGGAGAAGGTGTGTCTGATTAATTGATTGGAAACTACACTGGAATGTGAAAGAGCTGATTGAGGGTAGTGAGTTCTACAGGTACGTGACATAACATAAACTCTATTGGGTGCTGCCAGGAACAAGGTTTGTAACTTTCTAGTATTCTGTCCTTTAAAAGGCAATCTGCAAATAACTCTGCATCAGTGACTTTGCATACAGTACAGTATCTAGTAGCCTTTATACTAAGTGTCTCTGAATTTGGTTATCTACAGTTTAAAGCATTAAGTGCAGAAATGTTTGAGACATACTGTAAAAGCATTTAAAGTGATGATCCCTTGGAACAAAGGGCAATCAAAAGAAAGAAGATTCCAGCTGGTGAAGAGACTCTCGCAACTGAATGACTTGGAAATGACTCACTGGTCAGAAGCACAGCACTGGTGCTGCCAGCTTAATACTTCATCAAGAGGTCTTGTATCTTTGATAGGTATAAATGTACTTCTGTTTCCTACTTCCAACCAGAAATGAGAGTTATTTTCAAAAATATTTTACTCTAGAGCATCTAATAAACTTGGCAAAGAACAAGCAGAAACAGAAACTCACTCAACTTACTAGGTTAACTAGAAAAATGCTGATAGCACCAGACTCAGATACAGGCCTGTGGAAATAACAATTCTGGCATTGTATTATGTGATCATTTTATCATTTTGTTTCTGTCAAAAACAAAATTATCTGACAAAGAAATACATTTTGCTGTGGAATTCATTTATGATATGTTAGTTATTTCTGATAACTTTCAAAAGGGCCTACGCATAGTCTCAATAAAATTTAATGTGTGTACAATTTTTTTGGTTGTTTTTATTGAGTTGTTCTCTAAAACATTAGCATCAGGAGATTAGTATATTATTCTAAGGAAAGAATCAAGGCCTTAAAGTAAAAAATGAGTTTAATAAAACACTTCTATTTACATAGATACATGTTTCATGATCAATTTGTGATTAACAGAGTTTGGAACCCCTTTTCTTTCATTTTGGGCTGTATTTCTTAGAGAATAGGATTTTATTCTCCTCATACTGTATATACACGGCAGACATGCCTTAATGTTTACTGTACATTGAAACAAATGCTGTTGTTTGTTTAGTCAAAGAAATTGATATTATGTATGTCCCTTAAAGAAAAAAACATGTACCTGTATATAGTTTGTTTGAAATGGTGTTATAAAATAGAAAATCTTTAACTTTCTTTTTGTTTTCCATTATCTCATGACACCCTTGTTTCAATTAATTATTAATTGAACATTCTGTAGCTCCTTTGGATAATAACCAAATATCCGGTCCTTCCCCCAGTGTTCTCTGCGCCTGGGACTTTATGATCACTTGTACCTTTCATGAACCTTAAAACAGCAGTCACTATGCAGGCCAGCCTCACAGTTGCAGCAATGGTAACAGGATACTGAGCAAAAGCACACAATATGAAAGGGAGAATTGTCTCATTGCTTTTTTTAGCTGTACAGTGTCTCTCTGGAACGGCAACATATGAAAGGTAGGTCATAGTGAAGATCACAGTGGCAAAGCTAAGACTGCCTCTTTTGTTTTTTTTTTTAGTTTTCTTTACATTCCCAGGGGACTATAATTTAAATGGTTGCGAGAATGTGTTTTGTTTTTTGTTCATTAAAATCACTGATCTCCCCACATTTCTCTTGTCCACGTTCCTTTACTTTTAGATCCAATTCTGCTTTCTTCTCCTCTTCCAGATTTTTAAAACTTTTAAGGGGATTCTTCTTCATATTTAACTTTTACTGCTTCCATTTAGTGCTTCTGCAAGAGTTGCATATGATCAGTCTAAGCTATGGTCTAGCTTGTTCTACACTTTCACTCTTTTCCCAACATCTTTATTGTCCTTCATACCACAGTTGTTTGACTTCAGCATGGTTTTCTAATACCAAACCTTATACTGAGCAGCACTGTTTATATCAGATTTCATTTAGGGCAATGATTTTGTTTTTCTTGCAGACGTATTGGTATAAATTCATCAGTCATTCCACTGCCCTGGAATCCAAATGCAGGTACTGTAAAAGTTTAAAAACATCTACCAAAACCTTTAGCTTTATTTTTCTCCTTCAGTATTTTTTCTTACTTTGTTCACGCTAACTTTTAATTTATTTCGCATTGGCACACCTACTAAATGTGTTTCTTTTCTTAAACACACATGTGCAACTTGTATTGGTGAACACCACCTTTTCAAAGTAGTTAAAAACTGAAACAGTGATTTATTTCTTAATGAGGATTAATAAAGCAAACAAATAACATAATGTGTATCATTTTAAATTTGATGAAATGGCCCCGATGTTTTATGGATATCACCCAGTTTTATGCTAGGTGATATCCATTACTCAATGAACAAGGCGATGGTGATATGAAATTATACATTATTTCTGGTATTAATCATTGCAGTTCAGGGAAAATTATTATTTTCCTTAGTTCTGTTAAATAATGAGCACTTACCAATTGTTTTAACTCCTTAAAAAGTTAATAATTAGATAAAGTATTTTCACTATGCTATCAAATACAAGGACTACATAGTATTGTGGAGGATTTGTAGCTAGGATTGAACGTTATGCCCTATGACCTGCAGGTGACAAGCTCAAAACCTAAGCTAAGCTGCTAGCTCATTGTGGTCAGCATCCTTTTGAACTTAAAAGATGCCAATGTCAGGAACAGTTGTCTATTTAGAACTAATAATACTGATATTGTACTGCATCATGATTTATAGTACAGTACTTAAGCTCCTCGTCTGATTACTGTTCTTTTCTCACTCAGCTTTATCGCTGCAATCTCTTTATCAATGCTTATTGGTAAACCCTTGTCCATTTCTTTATGCTGAGTGCGCAGCAGGTTACTGTATGTTGTTTAAAAATCAGTCTCCAGTTACTGCTGCAAACTGTAAGACCTCCTTAAATCTGGGCATTTCTAATTAAATCCAGCATTTTAAATCAGTTCTAATTCATTTTTTTTTACCAGAAGGGCTTATAAGGTTAGGCAGTATGATTGATTAAGAAAAATAAATAATAATTATACATAATTAATATTTACTTGCATTTGTAGAGAAAAACTTATTATAAAGGATTCCAAAGCATTTCACATATAAGAGAAAGTCTGCCTCCACTACCAGTATAGTGAAATTACTTGTAGAATTAAATGGGGAATTTAGGAAGGCAGACTGTGCAAGCCCAGAGTGGACTTTAGCCAGGACACAGTTGTAAACGCTTCTACTGGTACAAACACAGCAAACTCAAAATGACCAATTAATCAGGATATAAATTTAACATCGTGTTCCAAGGATAGCATCTCTTACAGTATAGCGACTGTAGCCTTGCTTATCTTAGCTGCTTTCGATGAGGGATGGTAGGAGGAGGTGGACTTCAGGACTGAAGAGGTTAACAAAAAGATAATAGCAATCGGAGTGTAATACTAATGCAAAGCCACTATGTATAATGTACCTAGAGGCATTCAAATTTGATATTCTTTATCTTTATACAATTCAACACCATTTGTTTGTATAGATACAAAACGCAACTCAAATATCTCTCATATTTACAGCACTTAATAAACTTTGTGTTTCAACACTTCTTGCTCTTTTGCAGCAGTGGACAACTGTAAACCTGAAATAAACTGGTTTTTGAGATAGAATGGAATGTGTTGAGATCTCTTCTGCACTTTCATTTCCTTGCAGAATTCAGTTTTTTTTTTGTCAGTTTTCACGCTTGGCTTTGTTCTGTGTTTCAGTTTATGCTGCAAAGTGTGACTTCAATGATGAACAGGCTCCATTTTGCAATTGGAACTGTAGCAACTGGATAAGGATGCAGCAAACTATATCCACTCCAGCGTCACATCCAGCTGCTCTCCATGTTCAAAGAGGTAATAATCAAACCTCTTATTCATTATTTATTATTGAATCTAAATGGCTTGTTCTTAGGCCTTAGAGGCTAAACTAGCTCACACTTAATTATCAGTGGGAGTACACCTATTAGGATCACCTTAATCTGAAGGTTATGATACTGAAGGAGAGAAACAACCAAGTGGATCTGTTCCTCTTTACTAGAGTCCATATCAATAATCCAGCATGGCAGTAAAATCCACAAAACGTGAACAGAAGAAACTATTCAGATAAAATGATAAACTAATGTTCCACATACTGTACAAAAGATGAAAATCTCTTTAGATTTTTTTTCATAAAGCTACAAACAGCTACAGTAATGTCATGGCCACATACAGTGAAAGTTACTAGAATGGAATATTCAGATTAGCACTAATTAATTTCTGTACCTAAAAATGCATTATAATCCATTCTCTTAACAGGAAGCTTCATGATGGTATGTGGTGTGTTGGCAGTGGAGTCACTGCACTTTCTCAGTAAAAAAAAAACTAACAGATTTAATTGGGTTTTCCAAGGTATCTTTTAATCTGTGGTTTGGTGGAAGCAGCGATGGAATTGGTGGTCTAATAAATATGTGGTTACTTTTGTGGTGTTTTTTTTTTCAGTTAATGACATTTCTATATTGTGCTTTGCATTGTGTTTAGGTGATTACTATCTTTATCACAAAACCAGCCCTTTGAATCCTTCTGTGAATGCTCGTTTGGAAAGTCCATCAATCAGTGTGCTCGGAAATGTCTGTGTGGAGTTCAGGTACCTCCTGCTTGGGCCAAACAGCACTAAGCTCAAAGTGCTGACCAAAGATACTTCTGGAGAGAGAGAGATCAGCACTATGAGTGGGAGTCATGGTTCATCATGGAAGCAAGGTTTTGTTCCTGTGTACTACCTTACAGAAACCACACTACAGGTAATACTCCTTGCATTTCTTTGTTGTACAGTATGTAGAACATCCACACCTGAACTGAACTCTTTAACCTCACAGTACTATGTGCCATGTCAATGATATAGTGACTCTGATATTATTTTGAAATATTTGCTAAGTAGTAATTATGTTGTGGGCTCGTGCCCCATCCACAAATGCCCTCCTTTTAAGTTCACCACGTTATAGGAGGGAATGCCTATATTCTTCAAAACAGCCTGAGGTGGAGTTAGATCCCAGCCAGCGGTAGAGTCACAGAGTGCTCTCTGCCTGCCACACAGTGTAGAATCCAGGATAAGCACTTTGTCTCATTCGTTCTTTCGAACTAAACTCTTATGTCCTTGAAATTTTCATCGTACTCTAAAGTGTTTATTAAATCTATTTAATAAAATATTAACTGCAGTATAGCCTTAGTATGAACCTTAATTTCACAGATGTTACTGAAGTTCTTGTTTTATAAATTAAATAAGCACTCCTGCTGGGATAAAAGATTATCATGTTAGGGGAAAAGAATGCAGTCCCTCAAGATTGTAATCCGGAATGATATCTGGAACCAAGGACAACAACAAAGACATGAATAAAGCATTGTACCATGCTTGCATTCTGATTTTTAATGGTTTTGTATGTATGCCTAACTGATAAGAAAATCACCAAGAGCCATCTTCTGTGTCATCAGTATTATTGTGAAGGTAAGGAGTAAGCAAAAAGAAAAATTGCTTTTAATTTCTCAATTCATTATCATAATTGCCTGTCCAATCAAGCCCAACATTAAACTATTAAAAGTAAATTAAATTAGATCTTATTCTATTTAATTTGCTATGATACCTGGACAGTATTTAATCAGGGCAATCATATGACAAATATTATTTTTCCAGGTGATTTTTGAGGCTGTGCAGGGGCTGTCAGGATTTGGTGATATAGCTATTGATACTGTTGGGGTCAGAAATGGATCATGCAGTAAGTGTTATTATTATTTTCCTATTTAATAATGATATTCTTTCATAAATATTGAAATGGTAGACGGACTCTTTCTTTTTGTGTGAATGTTCCACTTGGTGCTACTGTTTCCTCCTATGTCCCAAAGACAAGCTGGCTGGCTTATTCAGTGTCTTTGGATTGTCCCTGTGTGTGTGCCCTGTGATGGGCCTGCCAAGGGCTCAGTCATTTTGACACTGTGTCACATTTTATAATGAAGACTATTCATTCTTTGATTTGCATTCTTGGTGATTTTGTCAGACATCTCAGTTTAAAATGTTCTGCTAATCTGTTATATTTGTAGGTTGTGCTCCTTTCATACATCAGTATATGTATATTGTAAGGTGTAAGTAAGGTACAGGTAAAGTTCATATACCATAATGATCATCTTTGTTTATAATTGATCTACTTATGGCTTCCCTGACACTTTTCAGCAAATGTCTGTCTGGGCTATCAATATCGTGTTTGCTCCTGGAAACTTTCATTCTGCCATCTTTCCAGAGGCCTACTTTCTGTTTGCTCTTTTTTCTCCTGGTATCCAGTAATTACTGTACATGTACATATTGTTTGGGCAGCATTAAATAAAAATTTCTACCTACTGTACCTGCTAGTTGCACATTGCAAACCAGGTGCTTGATGGTAGATTTCACTATGACGAAGCAAGAAGCCTCTGGCTAATGAAAATGAGAGGCAGTTCAGAGTTTATTGTTATGAAGTTGGTGTATTATGTGTTTTATTTGGTCTCACTATGTGTAATGTTTTACAAGGTGTAGAACACTTTGGAAGCTCTTCAGTATTCAAACATGGACCGAGAGGCACATTAAAACTCAGCTACAATTTGTTTTTGAACAGACTCTCATTTTTGTCCCTTTGGAATTTACAGATGACCCTGTGTGTACACCAAACAGCCACTATGACTCCTGTGCTTCAGCATGCCCTGCCACATGTTCTCTGCCAAATGCCCCCTTCTCTTGTGAGTGGCCCTGTGTTGAGGGGTGTGTTTGCAACACAGGATATCTCCTCAATGAGGGCAGGTGTGTGCCCAGTAACCAGTGTGGCTGTTGGGATAATGGAGTATATTATTCTCCTGGTTCGGGATTCTGGACAGACGATACTTGTTCAACTCGATGTACTTGTCCTTCTTCGGGTGGACAGCTGACATGCTCTTCAGCGTCCTGTCCAAATGATCACTACTGTGGGATATCCAGTGGTGTACCTGACTGTTACCCGTCCACCTTTGGCATCTGTAAGCTTCACAATGGCCCCCACTACAACACCTTCGAAAACACTCTCCATCAGTTTATGGGAACATGCACCTACACACTGGCTAAACTTTGCATGAAATCTTCTTCAATTCCCTACTTCAGTGTTAAAGTGAAAATTGAAAATCGAGGCAATTTCTCCAATTTCTACATCCAGGAAATCCATGTAAATGTCTATAATTATATCATCTCCATGTTTAAAGAGTTGAGAGATAAAGTCATGGTGAGTGCACCGTTATTTCTTCTATCTATTTTTTAAAACATTCATCAGAAAAAAGTGATTATAGAATCGCTGCTAAAAGGAGACTTATTTCTGTATAAATATTCTGTTCAGTTTATAGATGTGTTAGGCAATGGGTTGCAAAGTGCATCTGACCATTGTGATTCTCCGATCGGAATTAGATCACAGTCCCTCATGGTCCAAAGTTGCCCAATAGACTGGTCATGTGATACAGACAGTTTGGCACTCCTTACCTCACCATACAAGCTCATATACTGAATGTGCCCCTTTGCACATATTGTAAATAAATTGGGAATACATTAAAGATTCTGTTTTGCATCTTTGCATTAAAACACCTTAATGATAATCTTCTTGCTACTGATTAAAGTATTAACAAGTAAATTAATCTTAAAATATATTATATTAATCTAAAATATATTAAAAGGTGCTGCTAAATTTCACGATGACATGTGACTTTCAAACATGCCCTAATCATCATCAGGTGGCTGCTTGCCAGTTTTTACGTTTAACTTTATATCTAGATAATAGGGACCATATTTCTACCTACACTAAGTGCAGAGGAAAAGCATGGAATAATGTACAACCGACACAAAGAAAGTCATTAAAAAAGGCAAGAAGTTTAAATTAACTATTGCCTTGTCATGATGTGTTTTGTGCATCTTTTGTATGCTTTCTAACTCTCTATCTCCATGTCCAGGTTAATGGTCTTTGGAGAAGACTGCCTGTGAGTCTGTCTGGAGAGTCAGTGAGGATCCACAAGAGAGGAAGGTTAATTGTTTTGAAGACAGGTTTTGATCTGAAGCTCTCTTACAATGCAGATTATATGGTGGAAGTGAAAGTCCCCAGCTTATATTTCAACAAAACGTGTGGCATGTGTGGCAACTACAATCATTTTAGACAAGATGGCTACATGATGCCTGCCGGCTTTCAAACTAAGGACAAAACTGAGATCCAAAGCAGCTGGCAAGACTCACCTGGAGATCTGACTTGTGAGCCAACGGTGGCCCCCCATCCATGTCCCCACAGTAAAGAGCAAAATTACAAAGGCGATCAAATGTGTGGTCTGATTACATCAACGAATGGTTACTTCTCCCAGTGCCTTTCTGTCGTCAATCCAGAGAGTTTCTTTCAGCAATGCGTTTTCCACATGTGTGCTCAAAATGGAGATTTGAATGTTTTGTGCAATGTCTTACAAGCTTATGCGGATGCTTGTCAGAGTGCTGGCTTGATCCTGCCAATTTGGAGAAATGCTTCCTTCTGTCGTAAGTATTTGCTGTTGGCAGGGATGATGGTATTCTCTCAGTTATCTAGCAGCAGTTCTATTTTTCAAAAACGTATGAGCTCTCTTATGAGTCTTTTGTCATAAGTAAATTATTTTTAGAGGATCAGAGGACAAAGTATTAGCTACGTTTTAGGTGCTTGTTAGTTTGTAACCTGCTGTGGTGACATTAAAGGTAGATTTGGAATAGGGAAAACACTAATCTAAAAAAAGTTCATGTTACACTGTATCTCTTATTCCCTTATAGTTTTGAAATTCGAGACTCTCTTGTGATGTGCCATCAATTTTTTTTTCTTTCCTAGCCCTTACATGTACAGCAAATAGCCATTACAACTCTTGTACCAGTGCCTGTCCAGAAACCTGCATGGATCGTGATGCCCCAGCAACCTGTAAAAGACCCTGTGTAGAAGGATGTGAGTGTGATGATGGCTTTTTGCTCAGTGGAGGGAGGTGCATTGTTCCTGATAACTGTGGCTGCTGGGTGAATGGTCAATATTATGAGGTAAATAAACTGTAGGATGGGAAAGAGCTGGAATTGCATGCATCTGTGCTTAAAAGTGTGGAATACAATATTTTCCTCCTTTGGTATCATAATATACAGTATAAAGTAATCAATGTTAAGACTTTCTCCGTTTCTTTTTGCTATGAATTATATTTTGTGAGTTTGTAATCTTGAAACAAATCAGTATGGTCAATAAAACACTACAGCATTTGCAGCCAAGATGTACCTTATTATGAAGATTTTTGAGTGTTTCGCTTTGAAAGGTGAAGTAGAAACAACAGTGTTGATTCAGAACACTAATGATCAGTACGTCACTGCAATCTATAAAACAAAACAGGAAAATATCAGGTATGTACAACATACTGTTCTCTCTAAGCTCTTGGTGCTTTCTTTTCTCAAAGAAGGAAGACACTTTCATGGATGGAAACTGTGAGAGCATGTGTCGATGCCTGGGAAACAACAACATTACCTGTTCGCCAGTATCTTGTCGACAGGACGAAGTGTGTAAAATTAAAGACGGCTTCCTGGGCTGCTTCCGTACCAGTGCAGCTACATGCCACATCTTTGGGGACCCACACTACTCCACGTTTGATGGCAAACTGTACCACTTACAGGGTTCCTGCAACTACACTGTGGTTCAGACCTGTGTCAACAGCTCTGTCCATTTCACCGTGAGCAGCAGAAATGAGCACAGAGTGATCCCTGGATTATCTGCTTTGAACTCTGTTGCCTTAGAGGTCCAAGGCCTTCATATAGCACTGAGGAAAGACAAAAAGGTTTATGTGAGTATATGATGCAGTGCTTCATACTTTGATATTATATCATAGAGTGAAGGACTGTCTGTGTGGGGTTTTCATGTTTCCCAGGATTTGTCAGCTTTCACCGGGTGCTTCTCTTTCTATGGGTTTTTTCTAATACCATACTGCTTTCTTAATAACTGAAAACCATTACATGTAGAATACCCAATGAAGCAAGCTAGGTAAATAAAAGCATTTCAATGATTGTGAACTTCAAAGGCAGATCATTAAGATTTTAAAACTGAGATTAAATTCTGGCAATTGAAACACTCGAGACTCAAAGCAAATAATTCCCATCTGTAAGTGTGAATTACTTTTAACCGAGTGAAAGATTAACTAGAACGCCCTGTATACTGTATAAATTTCTTGAATGCATTAGTATTGAATTACATACAGCTAATTATTTACAGTATTTTCATTGCTTTATACAGATAAATGGAATGTTAGCGACACTGCCAGTGCTGGAGAGTAAAATAAATGTGTTTTATGAGGGGTCCTATATTCATGTGGAAACTACCTTTGGCCTTCGGCTCTTGTTTGACGGAGATCATAGCCTTTTTGTTCAGATAGATGAAAGATACAAGGGTAAGATTTGTGGGCTTTGTGGCACCTACTCAGACAGCCAATTGGATGATTTCATGACTCCAGATGGCACGCTTGTCCACAGTCCTGAGGACTTTGGGAAGAGCTGGAGAATTCAAGATGATGAGTGGATGTAAGTGTAAGAGTGACGTCTGTAAATCTCTTGAATTTTTCTTTTTTTGTCTGTCTTTCCCTTTTGTAGGTGAAGAAAATGGATTTTCATGAGATGTTTATTGGCTTTATGAATCATTGATTAGCAAAGGCTCGTAAAATATATATATATAGAATGCAATAAAATCTAAACAAGAGAATTTTACACCTGTTATGCATTGAGCAATATTGATTGCACAAAGTACAAACATGTCGTGATGATTTACAGCTAAGTGTAAGAAAATTCTGCCTTTCAATTAATATAAGTGTTTGTGTTTTATTGCAGCTGTAATTCAGATCCTCCTCCTGTGCTTCCTTGTAATCCACAACTAGACAGCGAAGCCTTCCAGAAGTGCAGTGTACTTTTTGCAGCCCCTGGACCCTTTGAAAAATGCCATTGGTTCATCCCACCACAGCTGTATGTGGATAGCTGTGTGTATGACCACTGTGCTACAGGGGGTGACGTACGCCAGCTCTGCACTTCCCTGGAATCCTACGCTGCTGCCTGTGAGGTGGCCAAAGTTAATTTAGGGAACTGGAGGGAGAAGACAATTTGTGGTAAGTCAGTGGCAAAGCTGTTGTATCAAACTGCAACATTTGTGCATTAGTTACATCAAGGAGCCTGCTCTGTGTTTTATTTCCTTCCTTTTGAAGATTAGGATGAGGACTTTATCTTGGAGGCTATCTTGGAGGCTGAATCCACTTTATTGTTTTTGTCCAGGGACCAAAAAGAGGATGGTGTAGGTCCGCATCATGGAGGATGATTTGGAGTTATTAGACTTTTTTCTTACCTTGGGCTACAATCCCCTGTAAACCAACCATATTTCTAAGGATTGGGTTCTAAACTATTTCCATCCTGCAGTTCTGAGTAAACTGATTTCTTTTTTTGTGGATGTTTTACCATTTAGCTTGTCCTTTGAATTGCAACTTTGACAGTGATCTATGTGGGTGGACTCAGCTGTTAACTGATAGCTTTGATTGGACAAGGCAGCACGGACCCACACCTACTGAATTTACTGGGCCTTTACAGGACCACACCACTGGAGGTGAGAGTCCAGAACTATTACATGAGCTGCAGTGCTTTCTTCACGCTGTGCAATAGACCATAGAAAAGAATGTTGTCTGTATTGTTTGTACAGTATAATTGTCCTTGTATCTTTGTTTATATACTACATCAGCTTAGTTGTATTTGTTAATTCTATGGTAAATGTTTTCAAAGTTATTTGCAAAAAGATGTCTTACTATATGTCATGCTAAAGGTTTGATAGCATTTATAATGTACTGTAAGTAAAATGTACAATCATTTAATCAACACATTTCAGAAATGGATTACATGAAGAATAGATAAAAGGATTCAAATAGTAATAAAATTAATTTTAGAGTGAAATATTGTCTAATACAGCCTGAAAAGTATGACAATGTATAACATTCAGTTTTTTCTTTCTGATATTGTATTTTATTTTACATTGTTTCACACAGTATCTGGTTAATGTTATAAGTAAGTCTGAGCTCAGGAACCTTTTCTCCTTAGTTTTAAAATATTACATTTTAATCCTAATGAATTGTTTGATTTCTTTTCAGATGGCTATTATATGTATATTGAAGGCGACGGCGTCTACACTGGTGACTCAGCTCGAGTGATCAGCCCTCAGTGCAATGCTACAGGACAGCTGCTGTGTCTGCAGTTCTGGTACCACATGTATGGGACAGCTAATGCAATGGCACTCAATGTGTACTTGCTGAAGGACAAAAGAGCTATAAAAATCTGGTCAAGAAAAGACAACCAAGGAGACATATGGCATAGAGCAGACCTGGAAATAAAGGACTTGGGGACACTACAGGTACAGTATCTCTCTGATACAGATCACATGCACATTTGTAATCTGAGTTTGGTCAGTTAAATTCTGAAATTCCCCGATTTCACATTTATTTTTCTGAAAGGAAGTTTTTGTGGTATTTTAACATACTCTCTGTATCTAATTTTCCAGTTCATCTTTGAAGGAATAAGGGGAACAGATACTGAAACGGATGTTGCTGTGGATGATATCTCAATAAAATTTGGACCTTGCACTGGTAAATCAACAGTACTGTATATTTATAAGCAGACATTATTTTACTCTTTCATACTGTACAGTGTGAAACGTGATGAACTTACTCTTGAACTCTTGAACTTGATCTCTTTAGCCTGATCCCTAAAACTACACTGCACTGGGAGCTTACCAACTCCAGCTTCTTCTGAGTTACGCCTAATGTTACATTTTTTTCACATATAAATCACAGAGGGAAAAAAAAACAAATTCTCCTTTCTGTGTGTCACTATATTTGTGTCACTCGGTCTTCACTTCTCCTTACTCTCGTTCTCTGGCTCCAAGTCCGAGTCGCCATTTTCCATGTTCATTTATTAAAATGCAGTATGCTTCTTATTTATTAAAGAAGCATATCTTATAATTATAATGCAGGTAAATATTTCATTTTTACCAACAGATTCATCACACTTTGAGATGAAAATGATGTCAACTGTAATTCCAAAGACATCAACTTCAGCTGGCAAACCAACAAATAAATCAACAGCCATCGTAAAACTAGTAAAAGCCATGCCAACCACTTCCTCTGTAATGCACACAAATGAAGTACCTGGATATGTACCTTCAGGTATAGTAAACCATTAATTATACTCAGAGCAGCTTAGTAGTGAAAACATAAGAGTCAGGATACTAAAGGCAGTCATTTAAATGTACAAAAAATAATAAAAGTCCTAACAATATTAATTTGCTCTGTAATTTTAATTAATTTTTATTTTTGATTGATACTCATATTAATAATAGTCAGGTTGATGCAGATAACCTATTGACAGGTTAAATATAAATATGTTAATAACTGATACTGTATTTACACTATACTGTATACATTTAGGCAGGACAATGCAGTAGCAGTTAGTACTGCTAATCCAAAGCTCTTTGGTTCTGGATTCAATGCTGGGATAGAATACAGTGGCTATCAAAAGTACTCATCCCCCTTGGACTTTTTCACATTTTACTGTGTTACAGTATGGAATTACAATGTATTTATTTGGATTTTTGCAATTGATCAGCACAAAACACTCTAGAATGTAAAGCCGAAAACAGAATTCTACAGATCCTCCTAAAATAATTAAAATATAAAAGAGAAAGTAAGTGATTGCGTACATAAGTATTTACCTCTTTTACTATGACACACTTGAATAGGATCTGGTGCAACCAAATGCCTAGATGTTGCATAAATTGTTGAATGGAGTCCTCCTGTGTGCAATTAGGGTGTTTCACATGAGTTCCAAATAAATATCCCTATCTCTGGTAGGTTCCACCGTTAATTAGTATGGCAACAAACAAAAACAACATAATGAAGGCAAAGGAATTTTCAAAGTAAATCTGGGATAGGATTATTGAAAAGTGCCAAACGGGGGAGAGTATAAATAAAATCCCAAGGCATTACATAATTCACAAAGTAGAGTAAAGTTCATTTTAAAGAAATTTACCAAATTTGGCTTATATCTTTGATACTGTGAAAAAGAGGCTGTCCCTAAAAACTGAGTATCCAGGCAAGAAGAGCACTAATCAGGGATGCCACCAATAGACCTGTGACAACTCTAAAGGAATTACAGCCTTCCATGGCTGAGATGGGAGAAGCTCTGCATATGACAATTGCCTGGGTGCTTCACAAATTTGGGCTTCATCTGAAAGTGACAAAAAATTAACATCAAATCTTGAACATACTTTGCCAGGAGTCATATGGAAGACTCTAAGACCAAGTTGAAAAAGATTAGATGGTCTGATGAGACATAAATGGACCTTTTTGGCCTCAGTGGTAAGTGTTATGTTTGACGCAAGCGTAACAATGAACACAGTCCCAAGAACACCACCCCTACTCTGAAGTATGGTGGTGGCAGTATCATGCTATAGGGATGCTTTGCTACATTAGGTTCTGGAAGACTAATGAGGATAGTTGGAAAGATGGATGCAGCAAAGGACAGAGAAATGCTGGAGGAAAACCTGCTGCAGTCTGTATGAGACGTTGCAATTGGGAGAAGATTCATCATCCAGTAGGACATTGACCCAAAACATACAGCCAAAGCCACACTGGAGTGGTTAAAAAAGAAAAATGTTCTGGAATGGCCCAGTCAAAGCCCGGACCTCAATGCAATCAAGAATCTGTGCGAGGAGTTGAAAATTGCTGATCACTAACTTTTCCCATCCAACCGTGAGCAACCTTGAGTTTGAGCAATTTTGCAAAGAAGAATGGGCAGTCATTGTAGTGTCAAAATGTGCAAAGATGGTAGAAACCTATCCAAGAAGATTTATGGCAATGTGCCTCTACCAAATATTAAAAGAGGATGAATACTTATGTAATCAGTTATTTTCCATTTTATATTTTATAATTACTTTAGGAGGATCTGTTGAATTTCGTTTTCACTTTGACACTCTTTAGATTGTTTTCTGTCAATCAATGGCAAAAACTCCCATTCAAATACATTATGATTCCATATTGAAACACAATAAAATGTAAAAAAGAGCTGGTGAATACTTTTGATAGCCACTGTATCTCCTGTATGCAGTTTCATGGTCTTCCCATGCCCACATTTTTGTTGAAGAAATGTTTAATTATGTTTCACCCTTTGTATTTAATTTTTGTTTCATACAATGTTTACAAGTAGGAAATTGTCTGTTTATTCTAAACAAGAACTGGACCTGTAAATGCAGAAATGATTTGCCAACATGCTCACTGCCCCATTCATAGTGTTAATTTTGATATTTGCTTTGCTTATTTATTTAATCGCAAAAATGTGTTTAAAAATGGCATTGTCATAGTCTGCCTTTTGGACTGCAACTTTGAGACGGACTTCTGTGGATGGTCCCAACCGCTGACAGGCAGCTTACACTGGAAAAGGCATCTTGAGGCTACCTCTTCCACATTCTCAGGACCATCATTTAATCACACTACCAGAGGTAAGGAAATGTGTGTATTCCAAAATCTGCTGGTCAATTAACTAATTGCTCATTTTTAAACACATTGTCAAGCTTTTCCACCCAATCCACCAAATGTTTCTGCAACACAACCTTTGTCTAGAAGAACTTTGCATCTGTATCGTGGGGTTCCTTTGATCTCTTTTGTCTTTTGTCTGTCATTTCATTTGAGTCAAATAAGATATCAAGGCATTATCCTAATAAACTTGATGAAGATTTGACCAAACTATTAAACTGGTAAGTATACTGCATTGACCTATGTTATTGTCTTTTCAATAAAATAACAATGCAACTGCTACTTTCCTGATAATATCTTTGTGAATTTGTTGCAGATAGGATAGTGATAGATTTATGTAAGGCTCAATATACTTTGGGACTTTCATTTAAGAATTCTTGCACTTAGTTCTCCTAGAGTGTCTTGGATTTGGAGTTGTAGAGATATTGTAATCAATTATTCAGGACAATATTTAGTGCCTACTTCCCAAATTTGCTTGTTTTTACTTCTTTAGATGGCTACTACATGTACATTGAGGATGATGGTGTTTATAACGGAGGTAGAGCTCGCCTGCTCAGCTCAGAGTGTACAGATCTCAGGCCTCAGTGTCTGGATTTTTGGTATCGCATGTATGGTGTGGCTGGCACTATGGCCCTGAATGTTTACTTGCTGGAGAACAGAAGCACTGTCAGGATATGGTCTGAGACAACAAATCATGGAGATATGTGGCACAGAGCAGGAATAGAAATAAAGTCCCCTGGACCATTCCAGGTAACTTACTGTTGCTCGGGTGTATGCAATATAATGTTAGTAATTTTTTTCTTAAGAGTCTCAAGAGCTGTAAGAGTTTAATGTGGTTTGCAACATATTGGTAATGAAAAGGACTTGGGTAGTATATTTTACTTCCAAATTGAAAATGACCTATACTGTATGTCTTTCTTTTTATTTATACAGTATACTGTATGACAGATGATTCTATATTTTCCACTAGGGCATCACAACCATCTAAACTGTTTCCATCATGGCAAAGTGGACATACAGTAGTTTGCCCTACAAATACAAAAGGACCTGAAGCAGTACTTGAAGGAATTAAATGCTGTTTCTAGGCTGTGTTTTATTGTACTTTTTATATTACAGAATGTGGCTATTTTCTAGTTGAGAGATTATAGCACTGAAAGAATTATTTTAATTAATATGAAACAGCATTTCTTGTGGGAAATATAATTTATGTACAGTAATCTGGAAGACCAATTTAAAAAAGTATTCTTGTTAGTAACATTCAAATTAAATTAAATAATTAATTCAAATTCTCTGTTTAGTCTCTTTTAAAATGCCATGGTTTCAGAGAGCACTATTTCCACTCTATCTTTCTAGATTATTCTTGAAGGACAAAGAGGAACTGGCTCAGACATTGCAGTGGATGACATAACTCTTAAACCTGGAAAATGTGCAGGTATTCAGATAAATCCCAGGCTTAATCATTTTAAGATGACAATGTAAATTTGACAGTTCGGATACTTTTATTAACTTTTAAGTAATGCTACAGAGCATTTTTGAGATTCTGAAACAGTAACTATTGTTATACAGTACAAAATACTTTTCATTTATTATGTTTTAATAGGTTAATGAAAATAAATCTATTAGTAATGTTTTTTAAGAAGATCTATTTCAAGAAAACATTAGCACTCTGGGAAACTTTATATGCAACATTTTTGACTTCCTATCATTCAATTCACTAATAATACCAATATTTTTTTCCTTTGCTCTATTCACAGATTTAATAGAGCCAGTGAAAATCAATATTAAAGATATATTAACAATCACAGAATCCCACAAACCTATGCAAACAACAACTAAACCACCCCACCCCCCAGTATCAACAACTAAACAAGCCATATTCCAAGTAATAACAACTGTAACACCCCAGTTCCCAGAATCAACAACTAAACCACCCCAACTCCCAGTATCAACTACAAAACCATTGAAACCGACTACCCTTTTGTCAATATCGGAGACAACAACCGCAATATCAGCAACTAAACTAGTCCAACTCCCAATATCAACAAATAAACCAGCCCCACCCCCAGTATCAACAACTAAACCACTCCAGCAACCAATATCAACAACTAAACTTACCCATCTCCCAGTATCAACAAATAAACCACCACAGCCCCCAGTATCAACAACTAATCCATTGAAACCAACTACTTTCTTGTCAATATCAGAGAAAACAACCACAATATCAACAAGTAAACCAGCCCAACCCCCAGTCTTAACAACTGTAACACCCCAGCTCCCAGAATCAACAACTAAACTAGCCCAACTCCCAATATCAACAACTAAACCACTCCAGCAACCAATATCAACAACTAAACCACCACAACTTCCAGTATCAACAACTAAACCACTCCAGCCCCCAGTTTCAACAAATAAACCACCCCAACTCCCAGTATCGACAACTGAACCACCCCCACCCCCAGTATCAACAACTAATCCATTGAAACCAACTACTCTTTTGTCAATATCAGAGAAAACAACCACAATATCAACAACTAATCCAGCCCAACCCCCAGTATTAACAACTGTAACACCCCAGCTCCCAGAATCAACAACTAAACTAGCCCAACTCCCAGTATCAACAACTAAACCACCACAACTTCCAGTATCAACAACTAAACCACCCCAGCCCCCAGTATCAACAAATAAACCATCTCAGCCCCTTGTATCAACAACTAATCCATTGAAACCAACTACTTTCTTGTCAATATCAGAGAAAACAACCACAATATCAACAACTAAACCAGCCCAACCCCCAGTATTAACAACTGTAACACCCCAGCTCCCAGAATCAACAACTAAAGTAGCCCAACTCCCAGTATCAACAACTAAACCACTCCAGCAACCAATATCAACAACTAAACCACCACAACTTCCAGTATCAACAACTAAACCACTCCAGCCCCCAGTTTCAACAAATAAACCACCCCAACTCCCGGTATCAACAACTGAACCACCCCCACCCCCAGTATCAACAACTAATCCATTGAAACCAACTACTCTTTTGTCAATATCAGAGAACACAACCACAATATCAACAACTAATCCAGCCCAACCCCCAGTATTAACAACTGTAACACCCCAGCTCCCAGAATCAACAACTAAACTAGCCCAACTCCCAGTATCAACAACTAAACCACCACAACTTCCAGTATCAACAACTAAACCACCCCAGCCCCCAGTATCAACAAATAAACCATCTCAGCCCCTTGTATCAACAACTAATCCATTGAAACCAACTACTTTCTTGTCAATATCAGAGAAAACAACCGCAATATCAACAACTAAACCACCCCAGCCCCCAGTATCAACAAATAAACCATCTCAGCCCCTTGTATCAACAACTAATCCATTGAAACCAACTACTTTCTTGTCAATATCAGAGAAAACAACCACAATATCAACAATTAAATCAGCCCAACCACCAATATTAACTACTATAACACCCCAGCTCACAGAATCAACAACTAAACTAGCCCAACTCCCAGTATCAACAACTAAACCACTCCAGCAACCAATATCAACAACTAAACCACCACAACTTCCAGTATCAACAACTAAACCACTCCAGCTCCCAGTTTCAACAAATAAACCACCCCAACTCCCAGTATCAACAACTGAACCACCCCCACCCCCAGTATCAACAACTAATCCATTGAAACCAACTACTCTTTTGTCAATATCAGAGAACACAACCACAATATCAACAACTAATCCAGCCCAACCCCCAGTATTAACAACTGTAACACCCCAGCTCCCAGAATCAACAACTAAACTAGCCCAACTCCCAGTATCAACAACTAAACCACCACAACTTCCAGTATCAACAACTAAACCACCCCAGCCCCCAGTATCAACAAATAAACCATCTCAGCCCCTTGTATCAACAACTAATCCATTGAAACCAACTACTTTCTTGTCAATATCAGAGAAAACAACCGCAATATCAACAACTAAACCAGCCCAACCCCCAGTATTAACAACTGTAACACCCCAGCTCCCAGTATCAACAAATAAACCATCCCCACCCCCAGTATTAACAACTAATCAATTGAAACCAACTAGTCTTTTGTCAATATCAGAGAAAACAACCACAATATCAACAACTAAACCAGCCCAACCCCCAGTCTTAACAACTGTAACACCCCAGCTCCCAGAATCAACAACTAAACTAGCCCAACTCCCAGTATCAACAACTAAACCACTCCAGCAACCAATATCAACAACTAAACCACCACAACTTCCAGTATCAACAACTAAACCACTCCAGCCCCCAGTTTCAACAAATAAACCACCCCAACTCCTGGTATCAACAACTGAACCACCCCAACCCCCAGTATCAAAAACTGAACCACCTCTACCTCCAGTATCAACAACTAAACCAGCCCAAAACCCAGTATTAACAACTGAACCACCTCAGCCCCCAGTATCAAGAACTGAACCACCCCAGGAATCAATATCAACAGCTAAAACATCTCAACAACACCCAGTTTCAACAGCCAAACCACCCAAATCCCCAGTATCGCCACCAAAACCACCTCAACTCCCAATATCAACATCAAAACCAAACATTCAACCATCAATATCAGGGAAAACAACTCAACTCCCAATATCAACAGCTAAACCATTGAAACCAACTACTCTACTGCCAATATCAGAGAAATCACCCCAACCACCAATATCAACAAATAAACCAACCCAACCCACAATATCAACAAATAAACAATCTCAAGAACCTCCAATATTAACAGCTGAACCAACCCAGTCCCCAATATCATCTACAGCTCAACCACACCAACCACCAATATCGACAATTAAACCATCCCGACCCCCAATATCAGATAAAACACATCAGCCCCCAGTATCATCTACTACTACATCACTTCAACCCCCAATATTGACAGGTAAAACACCCCAGCCCCCAACAGCACCATCAAAACCAACTACTCAACCAGCAAAATCAGAGAAAACACCTCAGCCGCCAATATCAATAAATAAACCATCCCAACAACCTCCAATTTTACCTACTAAACCATCTCAACCTCCTATGTCAGCAAAAACACCTCAACACCCATTATCATCTACAACTAATATGCCTCAGCCTCCAATATCAACAACTAAACCACCCCAACAACCCATAACATATACAACTACATACACAACTAAACCATTACTACCAACCACTAGACATCCAGAAGTGGCAACACCTACATCTATCACAGCATCCACAGGGGTTACAACCAGAAAACCTGAGCAAACAACCAACAAAGCACAAGGTAAGAAAGAATAAGAAGTCACCATTTTAAGATACTGTATATTAGTCTGAAGTACCAATATATATATATACAGTATATCAATACTTTACTGGTAATATATGCAAAGGCAAAATACAGTATATGTTTCATTTCCTTATTTTGTTGACAGGGATAACTATTGTTGCAGTAGTTCAGTCATGTTCTAATGAATGTGAGAGAGAGAGAAATATGTATAAAGTATTTGGTATGACTCCCCACCTAAGGGAATAATAGCCTATCTGAGGCTGGGTAGGCTGCCCCCACTCCTCTCTCAGTATTGCGAGGAGTGAGGTAGGGAATTTGCTGCAAGAGTGTAGATGGGGAGGCGGGAAGATGAGATAGATGCACAAAAGAAAGTCCTGGCTGCAAGAATTATTTACTTAGGCAAGTGGAAGTGTGAGAGATGAAGGTTTAACCTTCCTCCCCAAATTACTGTATAAACCCTTTTTTTTTTGCTGATCAACTGATTGTATTTCCAATCATTGTGATTGTTTCAGGTGCCTCTTTTTGCCACATTGCTGGGGACCCCCATTACTTTACCTTTGATAAGGTCATGCACACTTTTGTGGGTGCCTGTGCATACACCCTGGTAAAGGTTTGTCAGACCGATGGCAGTGTTACTCCAATAACTATCAGTGGTCTGAATGAAGCCCATGGCCAACCAGAGGCCACATACCTTAAACAGGTGGATATCACAGTGTACAACAACAAGTTGAGTATTCTGAAAGACAAACAGCTCCTGGTAGGTTAAAAGCAACATTATTTTTTGTCTTTGTGAAAAACAAATATGTGTAATAGTGCATACAGTATACTGGATTTTGCAGGTGCAAAGAGATATTGATTTCTTTTGACTAAGGTACTGTATAAAAGACACAGATCGTAAGAATTCTATAATTCTAACTACATTTTCAAAAATATCTGTCATTAACTTTCAAGTAGAACATATTACAGAGCAAGAATATTGCAAGATGATCCAAGCAAGCACTTTTACTAGTACTGTATATAAACCACACCTGGAGTTATGCAGGATATACTGTACTCAGTTGGGTTAGAAAAGTAAAATCTAGTTTTATTATTACTGTGAATTCTGCTGATCAAGTACATACTGTAGAGTGATCTTGAAAAATCCACAAGGGTACAACATGTAGATATAAATTTGTGTTTGAGTTTAGAGGATACCAGTAAACTACTCCATATTCTGAGCACAGTGATTTTTTTTAATTGGACACGTTGGATTGTAAGGGAAAAGAACTGCATTGGAAACTACGTAAAACCCAAAGCGATTCAGAACATGTTTGTTTTTCTTACGTTTGTGTTGTGACAGTTGAATGGCAAGGAAATCAGCAATGTGTATCAGCCAGTTGCAAAAGGAATTACTGTCACCTCCCAAGGTCTGTATACTGCAATGTTAACCGACTTTGGAGTATCTGTGAAATTTGATGGAAAACAGCACCTTGAAATCAGACTACCACCTGAATATTTTTCAAAGGTACAGTATGTCAATATATTTCCTGTACATATCCTGACAACCATTGTAGGAGGTTTGGCACTGGTGTACAGTATATTTGTCTTTGCTAACTTAGTTGATCAAGTGTAAGTTATGTTTGGTAATAACTCAAAACACTTTCTAACATTTTTTTGTACTGGAAGAAAGTGTGCTCTTGAAACATGAAGTGAAGAAGCTGTAAGTTGTTGGGTTTTTTTTCATATTTGTGAAGGTATGTGGCATGTGTGGAAACAACAACAACCGTCAGGATGATGAATTGCTCTTGCCAGATGGGCAGCTGGCTCACAACGTGTCCCATTTTGGAAACAGCTGGAAAATAGATGAAGACAGTCCACCCGAGTAAGAAGTTATTATAATACAAACGTTCACTAAACAAACAGAAGAACACCTAAAGTGCAATTTCTACTGCAAGTAAAGAGAACTAGAAACAGAAATTTAGCTGTCAAAGTGTCAAAGCTGTTTAAAAAAGGCATTTTTTTCTGTGAAAGTATGTTTATTTCAACTGACTACAAGCTTCGTGACGATGTCCCATTATACAGGTATGCATGCTGTTGTATGTGTATATGGAAGAGTGAATGATCTAATTGTGTTTACTTTTGAATTGCCCTAGGTGCCTTGCAGATGAAAGAGAAGACTTAGGCTCTCCCTGCAAGACTGATCAGAAACCTGAAATTGAAAAGCAGTGTGAGGTCTTGCTCTCTGAAACGTTTAAACCTTGTCATTCTGTAATTCCACCTGAGCATTTCATTGAAAGCTGTGTTTATGATATGTGCAAGTACCTCGGTATGATATCGACTCTGTGTGACATGATCCAGGCCTACGTGAGTGCTTGCAGAAGTGAGGGAGTACACATCAACTGGAGACGTGGGGACTTTTGTCATAAGTATATTTACTCATTTATATAGGTTTTTTTTATAAAATAGAGATTTTCCACCTGGAAGCCTTTAAGATTTCCATTGTTTCCAATGCTTCTCTTTGCATTTCTCACAATCAAAATTTTACCTCAAAAGTATGAAAATGGAATAATATTCCCATTCCACTTGTTTTTGTTTTCTACCATTAGGATTGCATTTTTCCTACACCTGCATTAAATATGTTTGGGAACTGGTTTTCGTTTGCTTTAGGTGACAGTATTATTTTGGTGAATGACATTAAGAATGAATTAATAATTCCTTGTGTTTATAAAAAGTTACATCCAAAAGAATTCCCAGGGACTTTATATATACTGTAAATGTACCCCTATTTCATCCTCCACTGAAGTGCAACACCTACCTGGTGACGTATGGCAGCCATCATGCAGCAATGTCACCACTACTCAATATATCAGGTGGAGATATTCAACTTCACCTGTTGAATTAAGGAGGAACCACAGATAAGATAAACTGTGCAAGCACAACTTAGAATGGAGCCGGGACACAAGTCTTTATGTCTCTAGCTTTCCGAATACTGACCAAGCCCACCTTTGCTTTGCTTGTAATATCTGATTAGATCAAGATACAAGCTGGTGAAGTTGTTGCTAATATTAAGAGTGGTTAATACATGCAGCAGAGCAAAAGTGGCATTGCTGCTGGATTTACTTATTAATTTAAAACCTGCCAACAAATGTAATTATTTTTTCCTCATGCACTTTCTTCTCCTACAGCTCTCTCATGTCCAAAGAACAGCCACTACACAGTTTGTGTCCCTGCTTGCCAGCCCACCTGCGCAGATCTCCATGCTTCAGTGCATTGTGATAAAGTCCAGTCTTGTGTGGAAGGCTGTGTGTGTAACAACGGCTATGTGCTGAGCGAAGACAAATGTGTGCCAATAAGGAAATGTGGGTGCCAGGACAAGAAGGGTAACTACTATAAAGTAAGTATTTTTCTTCTGCAGTTCCTCTCTTCCCATTGATCTTTTATTCTTGCCGCGTATGGTCATGAATATCACCTCTAGTCGATATACACATAGCCACTCCAACTTAATTCTGCTTGGTGTTTGATTTTATTTGGAGCAGTGATCCAAGGATGAATATTAAAGAATGTAAAAATCTGTCAGAGTCTCGTTCCATTGAGAAACTGTATTGTGAGAAACCTGTAACAGTTGATAGGAAATTTACACTACAACAATGTGAGTTGATGGAAACTACAGCATTTTATAGATACACTGTGTTTATGCAACTATCAGCTAGGTGAGTCTTGGATCACTGACCACTGCTCTGAGAAATGCAAATGTGAAGAAGAGGATGATCATGCAGAAATTGACTGTGACGACTATGGCTGTGATGATGACTCGGTGTGTGCTCTCAGTGACAATGGGGAATACAAGTGCAAGTCTACAGGTAAGCTGTACTGGCACAGTTGAGAATCTAATCTTCCCTGTAGATGGAGGTTTTCTACATGTTATGCTGAAGTGTAGTTATGCAGAATTGTAGTATTTGTTTCGTTTCATCATTGTAATAACTCTTCTCTTAGGTCTTAAATATTTTGTCACTGCAATATTTATATATTGCATGCAAACTACAGGTAATTTTCTTGGAAAATGTAAAGACAGTGCTGTGGGAGTTTTCTACTTTGGATAATGGCAGGCAAAATGTTGTTCTTTATTTTTTTATTTTAGAGAATAGAGAAAACCCTTTTAAATACAGATGGCATTGTAGAATAACCATTTATAATACAAATTTACCAAAATACATCATACATGGAAAATTTAGTCTTTTCTTATCTATCCCCTTAATATTTTACAATTATTTTACTTCTATCCAAACTGTATACATTCAAAATAGAAATAATTCATGTTTTTTATGATTTATGAAGTGGGAAAAAGAATGTACATATATATTCTTAATTCTAGTTTCAGTTATTCTGTATCTCAACAAATTCAGACTTTAAAACACCTTAATGTATTTAACCCATCTAGACCAATATTTTACAAACTTGTTCATATGTAATTTAAGTGAAAATGTTCATTTTTCCATTATGTAAATTTCATTTTTTAATTCAGTCCAAACATTCATTGTTGGTAATTCTGAAAAAAATAATATCTTAAATAATAATATAAAAAAGTAATAACAATTATTGTTCTTTTTACAGAAAACATATCTAGTGTTGTGTATGTCTCATTTAGCTCAGAGTAACTGCAGTGTGCTTTTCCTTCCAGATTTCAGTGAGTGCTCGGTGTCTGGAGATCCCAAATATAAAACATTTGATAACATGGAGCATCATTTTGAAGGCAGACATTCCTACATTCTGGTCCAAACGGTTCACATTCCAAAGGATCTTCCAGTGATCTATATTGAAGGCATCAATAAACTTGTGAAGGATGATGATGATGAGGATGACAAAGATGATGATGATGAGGATGATGATGATGATGATGAGGATGATGATGATGATGATGACGACAGTGACAATGAAGATGATGAAGAAGGCCTCACAACCCTGAAAGAGATCAAAATCAGAGTTTATAATCATACAGTGAAGTTCAAGCATAAAAGAAAGCTTGTGGTAAATAGGTTTCACCCTTTTCACCTTTATATCAAATCCTATAGTAGGTTTAAATTAGTTGTGAGTTAGGATGCATTTCTGATTATGTTATTTCTGGTTATGTTACATCTTACACCTGAAGAAGGCTCCACATCCAAAACGTTGTGTTTTCTTTCTTCTCTTTTCAGCATGGAATAAACCTATTACTTGGTCCTTAAAAGTCTATCAATGTTTGTATTGTTTTCTATACTTTTTGTTCTTGAAGTTTTATTTTGAAACTAGATCCCCAATCTAGATAAAAATGTTATATTCTGTTGTCGTGGGAAAACCAGCCATTAGACTAAATTATAAAACACTGTAAATTCTTCATTGTCGATTAGTGTTTCTTTTCAGATAACAGAAGCCTTCTAACTAAGTTTTTAAAGATATTTTTTTTCTTTTGTTGTTATAATATTTAATGAAACACATATTCAGCTGGATGGTGAAAAAGTAAAACCACCAACCATTCCTCACAGAGGAATGAAAATCACACAGCGGTCCTCACTCCTCTTCTTGGAGACAGACTTCGGATTGTCAGTGAAATTTGATGGACATGACCACGCAGGTAGTATGGAATTCTGTGGAGACATTTAATTTAATTTTGCACCTCAATGAAGGAGAGTGGCAGGTTCATTACTGGTTCACACTGTGTCAAGATGCAAAGAGGATTTAAAATGTTCTTATTACCATTTTTATTACTTATTGAGTGTTTTTATTTTGAATAATGACACCATATCACACAAAAAAGAACAGGGAAAATATATATCCTGAACTGTTAAACTATATTTTGTCTGAAGCAGTTTAGGTGTACAATATAAACTCCTTTTTCATTCTTTTAAATGGGTATTCATTTAGAGTTGAACAATAAAATAATTCAAATATCAGAACAGCAACATTGATGTAAATACACAGAGTCATCCTACCTTTTTAACATGCTCATTATTATTTTTTAAATATCTTTGAAGAAGATAAATATTCAGATATTTCAAGTTATAGTAAATAGTTCAGATATTAATGTTTCTGTATGTCTACTAATGCAATTCCATGTAAAATGTCATCATGGTATATATTATTTATCTTTTATCTCTTTTATTTAGAGATAACTCTTCCTTATACATACCAAAACAAGATAGTGGGATTGTGTGGGAATTATGATGGAGATAAGAATAATGATTTCATGAAGCCGGATGGAAGCCAGGCAAAGAATATAAATGAATTTGGAGAAAGCTGGCGAGTACAGACAAGCAAGTTAAATTACAGAGAAAGGTATATCTACTCCAACTGTGTGATTCATAAATGTGACCAAAATACTGTAATTTATAGCAGTAACCCACATACACCACTGCCACCCAAACTCCAACACAGCCACCAACATGCAAAACTGAAACCAGATCTTTCTTTTTCTACTGTTCATGGTGTATCCATTCACCCCAGGTCAATTGAAGATAACAGGCCTTATTGAACCTATATATATAAAGTAACTTTTGTCACTTTGTTTTGGATAAGCTATTATGTCACGTTTACGTAACGGAATCTAAAGATACAGTACAAGTTCTCACCATATGTGGATAAATGCAGCAGCTGGGACATCTTTATTAACAGAAATGTGTGGGTTTAGCTAAGCATTACCTCTCTCTATCCTCCCATCTTGTAGAAGAAGTTTCTCAAGCCACAGTGATGCTGCAAATCAAGACTACAATAACACAGGTGTGAGTGCTACAATATCCTTTCAATGCACAGAGCAACAGAAGACCCTCCTAAATAGCATGAGTTTCTGTGGCATAATTTCTGACCCCCAGGGACCATTTTCCACTTGTCATGGTGCCATTCCACCTGTAAAGCATCTCGAGTGAGTATATTTTCCCATCTTTCTGTTCTACTTCAATACTAGTCCTGTGGGATTGACAGATGAGCCATTGAATCGTCAGCTTCACTTTCCTTCCTTTGAATTCAACCCACTTCAATGTTTTTGTTTTCTTTTCTTTTTTTAAGGATCTTGTGATCACTGTGCCGTGTGTATAATATGGTGTGTATTGCACCTCCACTATCTATTCAGCTTTGTAGTAATTTGATCAAAACAGCTGTGAGTTTGATCATTGCTCAACATTCTGGAACTGTGAAGGTGGACACAAGTGTGAGAGAAAATTGAGTAAGAGCTTAAAAGTGACTTAAACTAAGCTACTCCTTTCCTCTCCAGAAACTGTGTCGCTGACCAGTGTTCATCTTTTAACAACACAAGCCTTCTGTGTAAAAGCTTGCAACGCTATTCAGAGGCCTGTCAGAAAAGAGGAATCTCCATTGGAAACTGGAGGGCAAGCACTCTGTGTGGTAATAAGAAATCACTCTTGCTGAACTGACAGCTCGTGGGGGAAACTGACAAACAGCATTTTGTATGGACTGAGGAGTTGATAAGAAATTGATTGATAGTCTCTTTAGAAAAAGCAGTAAAAGTTTTAGGTTAGCTTTCAGCTCTGCAAAAAAATACAATGGTCCTTTGGAATGTTGATTACATTGAATGCTGCAGGATAGCGTCCAGTGCATTTTGGGTGACAGCCTGCAAAGCAAAACACCTTTGATGAAAGTCAATAACTGCCAGATGAGTGCCAGATGAATTAAAGAAATGTTGCTTTTGAATCTGATATGAAGAAATTTGGGGACAATTTTGGTTATATGTAATCTTATTGATCCATAGCCATCACATACACTACAGATAATGAAAATGTATTTGTTATATAATATCATATCATATTACAGTATATTGTATTACAGTTATTATATTATACAACCAGCTCTATACTAACATAGTGTATAAAGCCAGCCCTATGCTGGAATTAAATGGGAAATCCTAATACCAGCATTCAGTGTCAACTCAAAGACAGTAGAAAATGGGAAACAGTTTTCATGACTTCAAAGCAGGTCGGTACTCATTTACTTTCATGGAGTGAGTGCAAGTGAGTGCACTGCGAGTAAATTAAGGGGAATCTAGAATGATGCCATCCAAATTTGGAGCTTCTTTGCTAAGCATGTTTTGCGGTTAGTAGTATAGCATCAGGAGTGAGGATACTGCAGGTGTGGTTTGCTGTGGCCTGTTGTGAGAGCAAACAGCATTGCAGTATGCAAGGTTTAAGTCTGAAATACAGTAGGTTTTACTAAGAACAAAATGGCAGTAGTTCAGCCATTTTGGCATATGCAGAAATAACAGCAGGTCAGATGTTAATGGTGTGTTCATTAGAAAGATTCTAATAATTTTTATACTTTTTGTACTTGTAATTAGTGTTATGGGTCAAGTTTTAGCAGAAAAAAAACGAATGGATCTTGTTTTATGCAAGTATCCTCATTTTCACTTATATTTGCGCTGTAATTCTACCTATAATTCTTGGAGAGTTTGGAGTTAATTTTGCAAACTGTTTATGAGCAGGAGCATGACCCCTTTGTAGGTGTAAAAAAATCAACGGATCCACTTTTCAGTGAAAACTTTACAAAGCTTCAGTTGTTGATAAGGTTTGCCAAGTTTCAATTCAATGCGTTCTGCAGCTCGAAAGAAGAACACTCTGAAAAGGTATTCACATACACGGGTCAAGCTATCATCTTGGATAACACATTTTTTGTCACAAATGTAATAGCTTATCTGTTCCGGTATACCTGTCTAGTATTACATTCTCAGGCTGCCCAGTCTGTGAACACCAGCAGTTTAAAAAGTGAAAAAAAAACCTCACAATTGCAATAGGCTTCCAGCTACTGTCAGGAAAAAAAAACAGAGTTTTGTTGAAAATAATTAGTAAAATAAAGTAAATGACAGCTCAGATTATCCGTGCATTGAGAAAATGCAGGAGATCAGTGAACACGTAAGCCAAAAAAGAACCTGATGTGACATAAATGAGTTTTTGATGCCCTTCAAGTTAAAAAAAATATATTTAAATGGATGTAATAATTCATCATTTGCCTTTTTCAGAGTTTGTAGCTAAAACAATGAGTTTGTGAAGGTTGCTCTCTGTTTTCCTGACACAGAAATGACGTGTCCTTCACACAGTGAGTACCAGCTGTGCATGACAGCCTGCCCGCCATCCTGTGGCAACCCGGCCAACCCTAGGGACTGTGAAGCCCCCTGTCAAGAGGGCTGCCAGTGCTTGCCAGGTTTTGTGCATAGCAACTTTGACTGTGTGCCCTACAAGGAGTGTGGCTGCTTCTACCACAATGTCTACCACAAGGTTAGATCTATCTGTCATCCTGTATCATTACTGTCCCAGTGGCGTGTGAGAAATGTGCTTCCTGCATTAGCTTCCTTTACTTGTGGGCGCCAGCTATTCTCCATTGTTTAACTTCTACTGGCTTTCTCCTTCAGGATGGTGAGACTTTTGTCACGGAGGACTGCGCACAGAACTGCACTTGCTCAGACACATCTGTCACCTGCAGGCCAATGAAGTGTCCCTCAGGGCTTGTGTGCAGAACTTCAAACATGATACGAGGCTGCTACGAGGCTTAGAAGGTTCACATCAATGTTTATCTTTACACATTGTATAATGATAAATTGGACATTCCGCCTGAGTTTGTTTTCTTCAGAAATTGTATGTATTCTCAATCTGTGTTTGATTCCTGAGGATCATGAAGTGAGTACTGTATAATGTTTTTTGCCTCTTCTAGTAAAAGCCTGCTTTGCAATCATGTGGTTATAACTCCATTATTGGGTTTGTGTTTGTTTTGTAGCCTGTATAAGATGCAAAACCTCTGATTCTTTTTGTTCCAAAGCATTGGGGAATTAAGAACAAACTAGCTCCCACTTTATGGAGATGAAATGCAGTACCTTAGGTTAGGTATCAGGTGAAGTATCAGGTGAAGGCCACCTATTTCGAACAAATCGTAACAGCAGATTTCAGCAGTCACATAAACTTCCGGGAATTCCAGATACCTCTTGCATTGCCACGTTTGAACTAACAGAAAGATTTCCTCTATCATTTAATGATGTTTCTGTTAGTGATAAAAGCCAGGACAGCATGATCTTAGCAGTGTGTTTTCCATTTCATTTCTATAATAGCTTATTCTCAAAGCCACTTGTGAGGTATACCAATAAGAGTATAATGACTGATAGATCTCTTTTAACCAATGGCTGCATCTTTTAAAAGGAAATGATTAAACAGACAAAAGTTCTTTTGATTTTTGGACTTTCTTCTGCTTTTCAAAAGACAGAGATTTTTACAAGTAGAGATGTACATGTACTGTAGCTGTTTGAATCAATTGGTAATCTGTCACACAGTCTTTGTGGTTAATAACAGGTTTTACAAGATATGGAAGATTAAGTTCAGGTGTGTCACAGACAAAAACAATGAGGAAACTAATAAGGGTGGTTAAAGTTCTGATGCTCTCAAAATGTGCATGAAAAGAATTAATAGATAAATGTATGTTTAATGAAAAGGTAACACAATTGTTTTTGAAAAGTATGTGCTCAAAAGGGTGTCTAAATACCTGTACCTGTTTGCATTATTTATCACACTGAACCTTACACAGGAGGAAGCAGGAACTAAGAACTATGTTATATTAAAATATCGCATTTTCATATACATTTTATTTAGTTTTTTGCTCTAAATTACTGCACTGATCATTAATAAGGTCTACAGAAAATAACTATTCTGCTTTACCTTTTGGCAATATTAAATCATTTTAATGTCTTTGTGAACAGTACGCAACATTCATTAGTGGAACACTAACTCTTACAGTAACAGTATGTTTCTGTGTAGCAGGTCTGAAGATGAGGCATTAAAGAAAATAGTTGCTATCCTTAGAGACAGTGAATGACAACCAGAGTAAAGATATGGAAAGTGGGTTGATATATTAAACCACATGCACAGATCCCTCCTGTTGTACGGAAGCTGTACTTAAACAATATACTGTTCAGCAGTGACAGGTTGTACTACTGAGTTTATGGTAAGGTTCTACCTAGAGATCTGATCAATCCAATTAAGAGAAGTAAACTTCTCTTTAAAATTGACTGGGATAGCCACAATTACTGAGAAGGAATCCAGTATCCAACTTAATGTTGCTGTGCTTGATCTTCTAGAGCAGTGAAAAAATGCAGGCCCTGACTTGCAATACAGCATACATACAATATTTAAATTCCAATATTTAATAATAATAATATAACAATTGATTATTCCAAAATGGTCATGGGGCTTAGGATATTCTAAGAACATTAATATTCAAGATGTTCTGGTTTAAAATCCTATCACTATGGAGCACACCACTCTCATTGTTGTCTATTTACACTGAGAAGTAAGTGTTTTATATACAGTAAGCACACATTCTGAAAGCAATTTAGATAAGGAACTCATTGGGATACAGAACATGTTTTTTTTCAGATTCTGTGACATTTTGAAGCTGATGTTAACTGACTTAAAACACTTCTCTACGTTTGACTTAAGTTCTAGAGAATGATATTATATTTACTCACTGAAATTTGAGATTTGAAAAGTACCATTCATTTCACAACTCACCTTTTTGGAAAAAGAAAACAGCATCAAAGATAAGGGTGGGTAAAGGTTGCCTTTCACAAATGGCTTACAGAATCTGTCACACTGTAAACAGCTCCCAAACACTGCCAGCATTTTCCTACGGTCTAAATGGCATTACACTTAGTCAATAACAAAATATTATTTTAATGACATACATTTTTCAGGTGGAATACTTTCAGTACATATTATAATACAAACATCATCTTACTGGCAAGAAATACAGAACAGTTAAGATAATACTCAATGCCTGCAATTCGCAATGAGAACTTCTGGTGGTTTCAGACTTCTTTTGTCCTTTCAGTTATTTGGAATACCTTGGTTGTATCAATAGGAGGATAAATGGAACTCACCCGTTTAATAGTCTGTTAACGCAAACTGACACCACTCTGTGAGAGGAGGAGTAGCAGCGCATTCTCAGGTGATATAAACAGGTTTGTTTCCGAAAGCCTTCACAATGCACTCAGTGTTGGAAAGCAAGGATGCCTTCTTCCACTTCCACCTCGCTATGGCTGTTGCTGCTCCTGTTGCTCATCCAGTATATGGAAAGTCAGAGATCTACAGGTATGGAAAAATGTACCAATGTCTTTATAGAAAGTATAAATATCTGGGGGGGGGGGGGGTTAGAAGGATTTGCAGTGATATTTGAGCAACAATTTTAGAAAAATATAATTTCACAAAGAAAAAACACTATTTAATGAAACAATAATTGGAAAATTTTCCCCCAAACAAGGACGTTAGTATGGATCTTGGTACTGGTCTCAAAAGTTTTAGCTGTGATGAAAAACAGAATTAACTCTCGTGTTTTCTAACAAAAAGATTATCACCTTTTTTGTCATATTTTAAAATATTACACAAACAATTAGAGTGGGAAAAAGTAGTAGCAAACCCTTGTAGTAAGTCAAATAGTCTGTAGATGCAAATCTGAAACTCATTAAAGGATACAAACACAAGACAGCTGAATGGTAACAATCATTCAAAATAAATAGGAAAACTACAGTACATGAATTCAGGGAGAGTATCCATAATTTCACAGTGTTGCTTTTCTTTTATTCATTCAGGAAAATGTTCAAGTTACCCCCCACTCTGCTGTTCTGGTCTGAATAGCAGTTGTAACAGACAAAACTGCTTCTGTGATGCGTTCTGTGTTGTGAACAAGGACTGCTGCCTTGACTATCAAAGCACTTGTCTAGGAGGTAAGGATATTGGTTTGCACTAATCATGTTATTAAAGTAGATCACCTCTGGATATGAATGGCATTCTATAATTTTGCTTACTTAAAGCTTAACATTGTTAAGTCAGAAGTAATGAACAATTGGATTGTCTTCAACTTTAAAAGTAAGATCAGCATTTCATTTAATCTAAAAGTTTAACACCAGTCATTTAATTTCTTTATATGTTCCTTTTGTATCGTGGAACATTTTATTTCATTTTAATATTTCAGAGACGTCCTGGTAGTGCTGGCTGACTTGTCATTGAGATAAACAAAGTTTATGCTTTTTTAACAAACTAAGAAATAGCAGGACAATAACTGATGATGAACGCTAAATGAGAACACATTACGTACATACTGTATGCTAAGTTTACATGCAATGCTCATGTTATCTATGGAATGTGTAATTTCAGCATTTGAAATACGGATACTGTACAGATTCTCTAAACCTTAAGTGAAAAGGTCATTATTGTAACTAGACTATACATCAGATTAAAAATAATTGTGAACACTTCTGCACAGATACAAATCAAGTGCAATCATATAAAATATAATCTGCCAAGTTAGGTAAAGATACATTATTTATTATTTGATTTATATTACTATACATATGTTATGTACTGTACAGGTACAACATATATTGCTGATATATATATATGAATACTTAATGATTGGTTACATTTTTTGTGTTAATTTTAAACAAAACATATTACCTCACCAAAGTCATATTTTGGAGATATTATGGTCCAATTCACAATACGTATTATATTATTATTGAAATAGTTACTAACATAACCATTATGGTCCAATACACAATAGCTGTATTTTATGATCTCTGCTCTTACTGACAAGCATCTGACAGGATGTGCTTTTTTTTCAAAAGTCATAAAGACATTATTGTTTTCATCCGGAAACTGACAAGAACAAATGGTTGTGTCCTGAAAGGTATGCATTTTCCAACAGCACAACAATTGTTCTGTAATAATTATTAAATGTAACATCACACCTTTTGCACACAAGACATTTATCGTCTGGTTAAGCTGACAAGCATGTTTTTCTGCTTAATACCGTACATGAATGCAATAGGCATTGGATTAAATTTCTTACCCAAGTATGTACAGTAAGATGCCTCATAATTTTTCATTGCCTTTTCTGCAGATTACAATTGCTGAATGTTATTAAGGTGTACAACTGATATGACGATTTGGCAGTATTTTCATTCCTTTATTTTGTTTTCTTGTTTGTTTGGTAATATTTATTGTTTTTAAGTTTGATTACTTGTTAACCACCTCCAAATATGAAGTTTTTTTTTTAAATCTTAGAAACTAATTCTACCATTTCTGAGAAATGTTGTCATTCATGTTATGTGCAGTATATTAGTTGTCACAGTATTTAGCTGCCTACAAATTTGTGAATGCAGTCTCTGATTTTTGAATGTGGAGGTATCATTTTGAACATCACACGGGAATATTTTAAATATTGATTTCTCTTCTTGTCTTCCAGATCTAGGGACCATTAGTACTAGCACAACTGCAGGACCACCAGCCACCAACAGCACTCCAAACACCTCACCAGTCCATACGGAAGCTCTGAACTCCAGCACATTGGCTCTACTGACTGGAAGGACAACCTCTGGCTCTACTAATGGTGTACTCTTTGACTCAGCAAAAACTGCCACCTCTGAGGCCAATACGTTCACTGTCAGCAATGGAAAAGAGTCAGTTGAGACCAGTAGCTCAGCCTCCACAGGTTCAATGAGCTCAACAAATAATTCTGTGACACATTCTGTGAGTAACTCAACATTGTCACTAACGTTGATTACCACAGAGAACATTACACTATCAGAAAGTACTGTCTCTGCTTTTACAGGTCTATCAGGTGTCACTGACATGTCTATCAATCGGTCTCTGCCCAATGTATCCATACTTACAGAGACTATAGATGTGACTACTGTTCAAATGCCACAGAATGGTACACATCTGGCAAACAGCACCACCCCAATTCCATCTCAGACAGCCATGTTTTCTACAGAAAATAGCAAACTGCTGCATAACAATTTAACAACAGAAAATGTGATTTTCACTGACACAACCACTACTGTGGCAGAGTTACAGACTACGTCTGCAGAGTTTGACCACACAATCACAAACAGGAATGAAACAGAAAATTCTGGACTCTCAGAGAGTGCTACTCCTGCTTTATCAAGTCTACCAGGAACTACAATCATGACAATGAATCCATCTCTGCCAACTGCAACCACACCTGCACAGAACTCACCAGTAACAACAGCATCAGAAAATTATATCAGCTCCTCTAGGACTACAATTGTGGATCCAGCATCTGATACTACAGGAGGTACCAGCACCAGCACCCCGGTTGATTCAGAAAGGACAGCTTCTACTGTTGTCTTAACAAAAACGAATGGACCACAGATCTCCACAGTTTTGACAGAAGATGCCAGCACATACAACATCAAAAATGATATAACTTCAGCTACATCGATGAGCCCCATGCCCAATACATCTCCATTTAATTTGGATCTTACTAACCAAACTAATACACCACCCAGTTCCAGTTTCCAAATGGATCTGTCACCTTTGCCCACTGTGTCTGAAACAGGAAGTACCTTTGCTCCTGAAACAAGCCATATTTCTTCCACAACATTACATCAGCTGTCCACAAACATTCCTTCTAGCACTTTGATGAACATAACAGAATCAGTGACATCAACTCCAGTAAAGCCTCTAACCTCTGGTTCTACAAATGTCAATACAACAACATCTGGCCAAAACATGGCAACTAGTACAGTACCTACAACCGCAGAGGATACAACTAACATCTTTGGGACTGCACCTTTTCCAAATGTGGTGAGCAGTGGTTCACTTATGACATCTGTCACGGACACCACACAAGGCCCAAACACATCAGTTAATTTACTTCAAAATATTACAGATACACTGGAATACATTACTTCTGTAGAGTCTACAGAGTCTACAGAATTTAGCACATCAAGAGATGTGTATTCTTCAGAGTCTACAGAATCTAGCACATCACAAGATGTGTTTCTAAATATGTCATCTAGAAGTATAAGCTTATCTGTTGCAGATGAGACATCTTTGCCTTTAAAGAATTCTTCAACTCCTGTAAATCCTTTACATATGTTTAACAAGACTGCTTTACCTCAAGATGATTCTGCTTCTCAAAATGACTACACCATGACAACACCTACTCCGGTTATATCAACGTCCAATGCATTTACTACTGTTTCTCCTGAATTGCTCACTGTAGCTAACATGACAGTGGCCTCCACTCCTTCCACTCCTCAAGCCGATACTGCTAAACCATTTACACCTGGGACACCTCTCTCAGAAAGGTCATCATCAGACCCTGTATTGGAAAGATTCACAGGCATTATGATAGGGCAACTGTCAAGGAATTTTTCAAACTCATCATTGTCATTTACTCAACCAACCACTGACGATACAAGTATGACAGACTCTGTGACATTAATGGTTTCAGAAAATATTACATCTCACACAGAATTGCCAGCTTCACCGGCAACTTCTTCAGCAAGGATAGAAATTGGATCTAGCTCATCTACAACAGAAACACTTTTTAGTGGCAGCATGAGAATCCTGCTAAATGCTTCATCTTCAGCTACTGCAACACCTCTAAACCCCATTGCCACCAATGTCAGAGAAGTCTATACAGATAAAGGGACATTACTACCAAACAATACATCAATCAATCCAGAGGAAGGAAGCAGTGGAGCAGATTCAAGTTTTACCTCCACATCTTCTGTAAACCCTACCGATGCACCTGTGCTTATTCCAACTTTACCAGTCAGTCAAGCCAGCACTTTGGAAAACAAGATCCTTGCATCTTCTGGAAGAAGTGTAACTAACTCAGGTGCCCTCCATAATCTTTTGCCAACCACTAACTCACCTGTTTCTGCTCCACTGGAACCACAGACCAATACAATCACTGGAGGGATAGATTCAAATGGGAGAAAAACAACATCTTCTATCTCATACCCGACTACAACATTAACTAGCACTGCAGTGTCAGACACAACAAACGATGTGATTGAAATGTTAAAGACCACCATAAAAATCTCAGTTTCACACCCCCAGGTTTTGACAAGTTCGTCAGTGAATATATCACCTTCAAGTGTCTTTTCTGCAGCACCAACAGTTCGGGCTTCAACCTCTGGGCAAGACTCTGCAATAGCTGTATCTTCAAGTGAAGATATCCACATCACCTCCAATGAACCTTTGGCAAACACAAAAACTGCTACAGAACCTTTAATGAACTCTAATTCGAATTTTGAAGCATCCTCTGTAAGAGCAACAGAAAATTCAAGTTTGACAAGTATCCCAGAGTTGACCACTGTATTCAGCACAAATAAGGAAACTGCAACAGATGGTTCAGATATGAAAACTTCTATACATAATGTACATCTACATATCACTACAGTAAAGACTTTATCTGCAGATGCAATGACAATTAATACAGATACAGTACCTACATTTGCAAATAAATTATCAGCTTCCTCAGATGAAAACTATGCAGAGACTACAGACTCCACACAAACCACAGAAATGTCACATTTGACACCTAAAATTAAATTCATCACAGCTTCAAGTTCAGATACTTCCGACAGCCCACATTCTCTAGTTACAGAAAATGCAGTTTCATTAACAGCCACAGCACACACTGCCACTGATGTTCCTACTGATCTGCCTATTGTGGAACAAAATAGGATACAAACTGTTTCACCAGCCAGTATCACTGGGAATGGAACCTTCTATGTAAACATGACAGAAGTTACTGTAGGTTCAAATACTGCTGTTCATATGACAGAACCAAGCAGAATTTCTTCTTCTGTGCCCCACACTTTAAATGATAAATCCATGGATGGAGCTACTCACTCCACGACTGACAAAAGCACACATTTTGAAGTGGCAGACACTACAAATGTGACAGAACTTGCAATCACGCACACAACATTGAATATAACTAATACAATTAACGAAAAAACCTTAACACACATTACTACGTCCGCAAATATTGGTGTGACTCTTGAATCTGCAGCCACAACAGCAACGTCTACTGTAATGGGAGTTAATAACAGAACAGTTACATCTACAATGATCCCAGATATTATTCACACTCCACCAACAAATCTGGTCAATTCACCCACACTCAGTGGCTCATCATTGCCAAGTGCAACCCCTCCTCATACAAAGCAAAATAGCACATTTCTAACAAATTACAGCACTGTGATCCCATTCTCCCCCACAAAGTCATTATCTGCAGGCGATACCACAGTAACCCATACTACCTCAGCAACAACATCACTGAAATTTGCTGATTTAACCACCACATTACCACAGTATAACTCTACACAGTCTGTAAAAGTAAAACAAACCTCACTAGCCATGACTATTCTTTTTCCAAACAGAACAAGTTCTTCGGAAAGAACAAAGCCTACTGTTTCGTCAATAATATCTAACGTAACTGAAACCAAGATGGCCCTAGATATGAAAAACACAGCCCAGCAAATCAAGGCAACAGTGCTTCCAGATGCTGAGACCCTCACTACAAAAATCCCAGTATCTGTTTTGAAGCCACGCACATCCATACCGAATGGTACAACATTCCATAGCCATGGTACAACAGCCCATAAGCCATTGCATTCTACAATTGTACCAGTCAATGTGCTGCCCAGTGTGCCAGCTAAACCCCAGCACATCAAACCAGAGACAACAGCTCCTCCTGCACCCAGGACTGAAAAGTCCACATTGGCTATGACCGCCAGAGATGAGCAAACCCCAAGAACTGATCCAAAAGGTACAACAAATCAATAAAAAGATTTAGGAGGATTAAAAATGTAGTTATATTTGACACTGACGCCGTTGCTGAACTTTTTCAATATCACAGTATATTCTATATTATATTAGTATATTATATTGAATGCTAACAATAAAATACATTTTCAACTTTCCAATGACAGATTCCTACCGTACTGTATGTTGCTATTGCTATATTGAAATTAGATTTAGTAAGCCATTCTTGCTCATTTAAAGACTATTAGGGGAAATGGGCTGTTTTCTGTGCCAGAAAAGATTGCTTTCTTCATGAAGATACAGTGTTTGCATTTCTGTACACATCGTTGTGATGTGACAAATGTGAATTGAAGGATATTTGTTTTATAGGCAAGCAGACACTGATTCTGCGAATGAACGTGTCTCTTCTTACCCCGGTGTCTATGGAGAATAAAACAATAACAGAAGCTTTAGAAAATGTAAGTCCCACTGTTTCTTTTTTGCCTGACAAAACCCATATGAACACACATTATAATTTAATGAGCCATGACCTTCAACAGGACAAGTGGATTGAAATTAATGGATATAATTTAATGAAATGTACTGTAAAACATGATGTCTTAACCAACAAATCTCACATTTTTAAGACGAACAGCCACAAGGAGGCACTTACTATATATACAAAAAGCATTTCTATTAATATAATTTGCAGTGAAAAAGCAAATTGTTTCTTCTGTATTTTCATGGTATTCTTCTTGTAGATAAAAACCGGAACCTTCCATCCTAAACAGCTTCTTGCAGAAGTTCTTTTTTTTTTACTTTTTATTTGCAGATGCACAATGGATTCAAATCGACATGTATAACAAATGCTGAATCTAAGAGTAAAAAACCTGAAATATTTAAATGTTCTTTTTCTTCTTTGATGGGGGAAGAGAAACTTGTGAAAACAGATTTTTTTAAATCAGGCAAAGCTTCCTTCATACAGTAGTTACTTCATCCATCCTACCTGATGAATTTATCTGGCGAACACACTTACAGTGTATTCATATGTACTTTTATTTTCTGTACCTTTTTCTCCAGCTCATTAGCGTCATGCAAAATCACCTCAAAGATGAAGAATGTTCCTTCAAGATTGTGAAAGTCATCAAGAAGTGAAAGCACTGGCATGACTCAGGATCTTACCTGCTTTTTGGTTTTCTGCTGTGCAGACTCTGTTCCAATAAGTGCTTCATTCTTTTTTTACCGGTTCCTTTATTCAATGACACATAGAAAACAAAGACCCAACTGCATTTGGGACAACAGCCTTCACTGTGACTATGAATGTGGAAACTGGTGGTATACTTTCAAATATGCCATTCGAAAAGAAAGCACAACACATGTCCCAATGCACAATCCTGTAATGTTATTATTGAGGAATCACACCAAGGAGAAGATGAAATATGTCTAGTCCGCAACCCCAGGACGCAGGTGTAACTATGGAAATTGAAATGAAATGCAGTGTTTTGAGCAGATTGCACCCTTTAGCCTTGCTCTCTGCTGGAGCGATTCTGCCATTCACAGTGGATAAGACCAGTCGGCCTTTTTAGAAAGGCTATAAAGTGAAAACTATCAAAAAGCCATGATCAGACCAATGTGTTATAAAAAGAAACATTTTTATAACAGTTATTCTTCCTTATAATATTAATTTCTTCTTCTTATTATTATTATTATTATTATTATATTGCATTGAAACAGCTTGATATAACTCTCTGCTGAGACTGTTCCATTCCACCAACAAGCCTGCACTCTGGGATCCAATAGTTATAGATTTCTCAATACTTTAGTAGTGTTGTGAAATGGCAAGCGCTAATTCCTGTAATTCGTAGCAACTTCTATCTCTTAATAACCATTATTTTTGAAGTTTTCCTAGATATGTGGTTTGAAACATAAAACTATGCTAATTATATGAGATGTTATTTTAAAAACATACTCGTTTTTATGTTCTTAATCTTCAGTATAACTACAACTGAATATGGAGTTGAATTGTTATAATTTTCGTACAAAGCAAAACCCAGGGAAAATGTGTTGTTAATGTAAACTGTTATGGAAAAATAATAAATATGTGTTATCATTGGCTTTAATGTATTTATTAAATTAACTTGAACAAATGAGAGGGAAGGTATTATTTCATTTTATTAAATGGATAGAAAATTTGCCTTTTAAAATAAACATTAATGTAGTTCACACAAGCAAAGAGCATTTCAAAGTGGTAAATTTGAAAGCACTTCTACTGTACCATTTAGGCCGATGTGAAAAGCTAGGTAAGGCTGGGATTGTTGAGTACTGAAATGGAGGACCTCCAAGGAAAATCAGATTGCCCCTACAAGCGAAGCTGGTGGACAAGCAGGAGAAACTCTTCTCTCTGGGCTACGGTAGCAAACCAATATGCAAGTATAATGAGAGGAAACACTCTCCGTACTTGGACAATCTGGTCTTACTAAAGTTTGCCTTAATTAGTAGGTCGATCTGATACAGGTGTATAATGGCTATCGTGTCACCCATCTGAGTACTGCACCTTAACTTGTGGATAAAACGTACATCCCCTCTTCACCAAGCCCTCTGGGAAGTGGGTCCCAGCCAACATTTAACGCTTTTTAGGATTTTGTGGAATGAAAGGATGAAAAGCATTACGTACTGTAAATGTAAAGAATGATTAAATTTCCTTGACTTCGCGTGCAGTTCCGTCAGTGGCCACGGTGTGGCACATAAACGTTTATCTTGCCGCATTGGATGGGGGCGGCGGGTAACGTCATCAATGAAGAGCGCTGTGAGAAGCTGAGACACATCTTGACGGAAAGCAGATGTCGTCTTTTCCTCATACCTTCTTCCCGGAAGAAAACAGCCTGAAAGGTCTGAACAGAGAATTTTCACTTGCTGGTATTGTTGACTGGTTTCTAATGTGTGCGCCTCGTGCATTGCAGAATAAAGCAACGCCGACATCGTTGTCGGATACATTATACTAGCTAAATTACAGAAAATGCATGACTGGTAATTCATTCTGTGCTACACAGGAAACTCACGATTAATCTGTGCGTTAATTTCCCATGTATCTGCACAGGGCAATGTGCGATATATTGAGGATAAATTCTGAAACATCGCTACTTCTTTGTTGGTACCCACTAAAAGGGTAGCTAGTTGCTATCTGTTCCTCGTTCTTCAGTGTCTCATGTGGGGCTTACTGACGCCTGGTGTCTGGAACATAGAGCTGGTATAAAATCTAATTCTACTGAAGTACCGTCAGCAGCGCTTGTTTTAGAAATCTGTTGTACTCGAAGAATAACGCATACAGTACGCAAGCTATTCTCAAAGTCATCATGTGATTGTCGCAGCTCTTAAACCTGGTCTGCATAAACAGCTTACATCGCAGTGGTTTATATGGAACTTCTTGTACCGAGTGACAGTACACTGAAACATCATGGGTTGTCTCTGCACACAACGATAATAACAACAAAAGTCAAAACGTAAGATTTGTGTCTTCAAAATACAGTACCTGTGTGGTGAAAACGTTTTTTAGAAAAACCTTTTGCTTAGTAAATTTCCATTTCAATTAATTGAACAGCTTGCATGCATAATGTGGAGTGTCGGTCTGATGGCCTAAATCATCTCCGAAACTATAGAAATATGAATATAGGTCTGTTAAAAAAACTTTATTTTTTAATCATACTGTCCAGAAAAAACGGTGCTGTTTTCGTTAAGAATGAGATGGCAAACTATGTTGTGTAACCATTTTTTTCCACGCAACAATAACATGTTTAAAAATTATTCTTGTTTTGGAGTAGGACTTCCTCTATAGATTTAATGGAATGAGAGTTAACTTGTTTTTTATTGCTTTCAAATCTTGGTACAGTACCTTTTGTACATCTGGTTTGTTGGGGTAAATGGGTAAACAGCCTTGCTCAAGGGTAGATAGCAAGAGGCCCACCTGGGATTTGCACCCACAGTGCTCCTCTCAGAAGTCCAGAGCCCCAGACACATCTCCACAGTTGCAAGAAACAATTAAGCAATGAGGAGTAACGCAGCAGGCAGAGTGAAACTCGTGTGTTTTTTGCCTTTAGGAAATGCCAGCACTATGAAGAGGCCAGGGTACATGGCGGCCAAGAGCAGGACATTGTAGGCGTTCAGGGGAGACCCAGGCTGGCGATGGAACGTGACGATGGGCAGGGACTCTTTGAGGATCCAGACTTTCCCCCACTGGAGTCCTCCCTCTTCTCCGACTACACCACCCCCATCTCCAAGTTCTGTGGGGATATCGTATGGATGCGCCCGCAGGTGGGACTTTCCCAACGTGTGTCGAACATGTACTTCCTAACTGCTTTGGTCCAGGTATTTTCGTGTCAAACAAAAGACGCAAAAGGTTAAAAGGCAAAGGGCTGTTCCCGTTATTCAATGGAGTGAGAAATATGCATGGCGTGGATATAACAACATGGATCTTTTACTAATAGTCCATGTCAGGAGTGAAGCCTGAGTTCTGTGCTAAGGTGTAATTAAAAAAAGTTGGCTGCAATTTTTTTTTTCTGAGGGCCATATTCTAATTCTAGTTGGTTGCAGTAAAATTCTTTAATGGTTGTTATTCATTCTGTTGTATTGTGCTGATAGAAAACATACAGTATATTGCCGAGTCGTGACAGCATGTTGTGTTCTGTTTGTAATCCAGGCAATCTGTCAGTCACCCAAACTGTTTCCTGAGAATCCCAAGGATGGCCATGCAAAGCAAGGGATTTTGGGAGACTGTTGGTTCCTATGCGCCTGTAGCATGCTGCTGAAGAACAAGCTCCTGATGGACAAGGTAGGGGAAGAGACGTCTGTGCTTGAATTCTGTTCTTTTTATTAGAATGAACAGTTCAAGTCTATCTGAAAGGTGGATGCTGTGTTTCAGGTGGTCCCTTTCGGGCAGCCTCAGTGGGGAGAATGTGGATACACGGGCCGATTCAGATTCAGCTTCTGGCAGTTTGGGTGCTGGATAGATGTAGAGATAGATGATCAGCTGCCCTGCATTGGTGCCAGACTCTGCTTCTCTCACTGCCAGTCTCCCAGTGCCTTCTGGGTGGCCTTGCTGGAAAAAGCCTATGCCAAGTAAGTGTGCATTGAAAACGGAGATGTTATGAGCCGCAAAGCTTTATTTTGTAGCTTGTTTGAGGAGCCATCATTATTTTCTGTGTTAGAAGCCAGATATTGTATAACCGTGATGTATTATGTCATATGAAGGGGTTTTAAATAGTACACGCAGGTGTTAATGCACACAGAATAAAGGCACACTGTTCATTTTCCACATGCAACTAAAATCAAAACCTTTTCCAGGCTTCATGGTTCGTACGAGAAGCTCTGGGCTGGGCAAGTGGCAGAAGCTCTGGTCGATGTCTCGGGGGGACTGGCCGAGCGATGGAGCCTGAAGGAAGCGGGGAAGGAGCTGAGACAGCAGGGAGAGAATGACAACGTTCAGGAGAAATTCAGTCTGAGCAGCCTGGTGGGAGTGGGCGACAGATGTGTGATGAGCTGCTCAGTTCATAGCTCTCCGGGAGGTGAGTTGAATAACTGGCATTGATCTTGGGATGTCCTGTAACAATGCTGTCTCTACTGTTATTTCCCTCCTCAGGCTACATGATTTACTGCTAAAGGATGTAATGAAAAGGCCTCTACAGAAGGCTTACTTGGCTTCAAAGTATTTTACTTTCTCTGTTCCATTTATGTAAAAACGGTGCTTTCAATAAAAGAAGATGCATGTAATTTCTGTTTATCACATCTATCCTTCTGTTTGTGCCTTTTACACTTTTACACTTTTGTGACACTTTTACATAATTCCTTTTAAGATGAGAAATTGTGTATATATCAGCAAGCAGAGTACTCTAAATGATACTGGAATCTCAGGAACTCCCATTGTCTTACACTAGACAAATCTTATGACTGTACTTTGTGACTGCTGGAATGTTTGTGCTATTTCTGAGCACAGCAGATACTGTAATATGAGGTGGTTTTATTATTAGGAAGGAATATAGGCCTGTCTAGTCTTTCATTTAAGAATCAAGAGGGTACTGTATTTGAATATCATGTACTGTAAGTGAACCTATAAGGATTTGGGCATCTTTTTTCTTAAAGAAGCTTTATCCAACTATTGTACTGCTTGCATCCTGGATATATGCTCTTTGCTCCAACAGCTATGGTCTAAAGAAACCAGTTCATAATTTTAAGTATCAAAGAAATGATGTCAGAAAAATATTTAGCAATTTTATAGAAGTTTTTAACAACTATTGTACATTTTTAGATATTGTATATTTTTTATTTTTATTTCCTAATATATAAATATTAGTTTATCCTTCTTATTTATTTACAGTAAATTTTACTGAAAACCCAATAGGATGTCCCCTCCTTTCTGTAAAAAAGTATCTTTGAGAGTGTTTCTTGGCAGTTTGCTTGTGGGTAATTTGGTTCATAGATTGCACCACTGTATGAGCTTACACAAGAATGAAATACTTGAGCAGAAGTCGGAAACTTGAGCTTACTGCAGTCGGTGAGCATTTGTAATTGGTAAAGAATCTGAGTAATACACAAGGAAAAGACAGGCTATGCCTAAAATAACATGTCTCTTCAAGCCCTGTTGAGAAACAAACGAGCTTTTCTGTTGCATCGGTGTGACGCTCATGTGCTGTGTGTTTGTGTGTCGGAGGTGCCGGTGAGCTGGGGCAGTTCCACGCCTTCAGTGTGATGGAATGGGTGGAGGTGCAGAGCCGCAGGATTCACCTGTTGAGGATCCGAAACCCCTGGGGCCGCCGCTGCTGGGGTGGTATCTGGAGCGAGGGGTCAGTTCAGGGGCTTCGATAGGAGAAAATGGACCCTATTGTATCATTTCTCCTGTTGGAACTCCTGCAAAGTTTCAGAAGAAGATCTTTGAGTTTTATTAATTGCTGCCCGGCACAGTATCTAAATGTATTAGTGCTTTAAGAAATTCCGCCTCAGAAACGCAGAAAGGCATGTTGTGAGCAATAGTTTCTTCACTGCAGTGCGAGGACCTACAGTAATGTACTGTAGCATCTGACCAATACTGAAGATCAGTAATGTGGATGTACATGTACTGTATGATTTTCATGAGGCCATGAGGCCATTCACGAGCAGTGGTGTACAGTACATTATATTCCGAATTTCAAGAGATAATATGCAATGTGTTGCGTTCAGAGAGTATCATAGATAGAGTAAATGATAGATACATACAAATGATGAAAATCAGTAATACCGTATCAGTTAAATTTAGTGGCACTAAAATATGTGTGAGAAGATCAACTTTTGATCTACAAGAAGGTGATTGTATGGTTTTTCTCAATGCCCAGTATGCCTGCTGAAAATAATGCAAGAGTGCAATGTAAACACTGTAGGGAAAAGTAAACTGTAATTGCCTGGATCTGGGGATGTGTTTTGTTCACAGTGGTGAGGGCTGGAACCAATTGGAACCAGACTGTACTGAAGAGCTCTTAGGCCGTACTGAGGAGGGGGAATTCTGGATAGAAGAAGGGGAGTTCCTCAAGGAATTTGATGAGGTCACAGTGGCATATCCAATCAGTGAGCAGGGATTTCTTCAGAGTATTCACACTGGTAAGGTTCCATGGAGGGTAACATAATGTGCAGATTGCTTAGGGTCAGAATTTTCATTGGTTGTTTTTTTTTCTCTCTGAGTTTTTTAGGTCTGAAATGACCTATGTTTTAGCTGAGTTATGAAGAAAAATATATTCACTTTGACATACAGTAGTTGTCATTTCCACATTATGTATTTTTACTATTCATTATGTATGTATTACCTTTTTAAAATGGTTTCAATTTGTTTTATTTTAAAAGGAATCAGATTATTATTATTGAAAATCTGCAGATCTCTTTGGGGTCAGCTGGATTCTAATTACATTACTAAACTTTCACATCTTTTAAATCTTTTAGAGCAAACTATATTTAGCTTATAATAATAATAATTAATAATTGCTTACACTTATATAGCACTTTTATGGACAATCCACTCAAAGCACTTTACAGGTAATGGGGACTCCCCTCCACCACCACCAATATGCAGCATCCACCTGGATGCTGCTTATACCCATCTCATGGGGGGAAGTCCAGTCTCAGCTTCAAAAGATGGGCTATTAGTTCTCTTTAAGATCTCAAGACATACAGTAACTTTATTGAACACATCTTTAGAGTTTCAGAGTAGGAACTGTTAAATTGAGATGGTGCTTAAATCAATTTCCTATAATAAATTATGGTTAAACAGCAAGACTCCTGTTTGGTAATCTGCAAAATGTATTGAAATGGGCGCTCTCTGATGGGATTGGTTTTGACGATTGATTGATTACTCCTCTGTGTGTCTCACAGGAAAGGAGTTAGTTCACTCCCATCAGGTGTGTGGCTCCTGGGTTAAAGGTCGTTCTGCAGGTGGTTGCCGTAACAACAGCAGTTTTGGCACCAACCCCAAGTTCTGGCTGCGCATTAGTGAGTCAGGAGAAATACTGCTGTCCCTGCTGCAGCACCAAAGATGGAGACTGTCTGCTCTCAGTGTTAGGGGCACTGCCCGGCCTGACTTTTGTTCACTCAACTCTCAAAGAGAAGGTAGAGAGGAGAATATGCCGATGGACAGTCACAAACAACACCACCTCCAAGCTATAGGCCTGCATTTATGGAAGGTAGGTTAAAGCTACAACACCCTATGAGTTTTTTTAAACACAATATAAATTACATAAGTACTGCTGTGATTTTTTCAGTTTACAGGTCCTTTTAACATGTGTCTAAACATTCATGTGTCACATGTCCAGGTAGAAAAGAAGCGTTTTAATCTGGCAAAGACCCTCAATACACCCCCCTGTGCCTCTACACACTGCCATGCCTATGACAGAGAAGTGACACTGCACACCCAGCTCTCTGCCGGATTCTACCTCCTCATTCCCAGCACTTTCCTGCAGGAAGCAGAAGCCAGCTTCTTCCTGCGTGTCTTCTCCACTGCCCCCGTGTCTCTAAGGTGGGTGGGATCTTTAATTTCCTAAGAATTATGAGGGCAACACTTCACTCCACAACAGTGGTCACGGAATGACACTAATGCAATGTCCGTTAAACCTGCTTGACAAAGTAAGGTTGGGAATTGCAAGGTTGTCTATTCAGTTATGTTATTTAGGAAATGTAATGTTGTTCTCTGCAATTTTAATTAAAGTTGTCTGTTGAATAAAAATGTATAAAGTAAATCCTAAAAAGGAGCAGCTCATTCAATACAAAGGATGGGATGAAATTGTGAGCTTGATTGTTCTGAAGAGGAGCGTGATGTTTACCTCACTTGCCTTCCCTTCTCTTCCTAGTGCACTGAAAGCCCCCCCTTCCCCTACAGGGGACCTAGCAGCCTCGGTCCAGGAGGGAGAGTGGGAGACCAGCTGCTCCGAGGGCCAGTGGATCCCTGGGGCCACTGCAGGGGGCAGCAGGAATTTCCCCTCTCACCTGTCAAACCCCCGTGTACCGTTTACTGTGAACTGTGAGCCCAGAGGGGCCAACGTGAGGATCACTCTGCAACAGCACTGCCCTGCCAAAGACTGCCAGCCCATTGGCTTCCATGTTTATCAGGTGAGGGCTGCAGTCTTGCTTCTGACGGGGATAGGGTATGAAATACTTCATATTAACCTGACCTAATCATCCTGTGACATTCTTATTCAAAAAGAAACTAGAGGATTTCTGTACAGCTTGTGGTAATTTCATTTGCACATCTTATTTTAAAATACTAAGGATGTGTGGTTTCGTTAGGCCTAACAGCACTGGTTTTGCAAAATGGGAAAATGCTCCATTATGTTATGTCAGCATCACATCCGTTGGTACATATGACTTTGTAAAACCGATGTATTATTCTACTTATGGTTATGTTCTGGGATGAAGATTTCAGAAGAGAGCAGAGAACCACAAATCTCCCAAGATCAAGAGCCTCAGGCCAGCTGTGTCCCCCATCGCTACACTCAGGAAGTCAGCCTACTCTGCAGCCTGGCCCCAGGGCACTACATCATTGTCCCCTCTACCTACCAACCTGACTGCCAGGGCTGCTTCACTGTCACTGTGGCTCGCAAAATAGACAGGTACCACAGCTTGAGATGGCTCCTCAGGGCAGGAACGTACTGCTCAGAAGATAGATTAGCAGTCAGTCCAGTTCCTTATTGGGGTCAATTGTTTTAAATTTTAGAATATATTTAAGTTCTGCAAAATAAAACATTCATGTAATTTGTTTGTGTGTTTATGGAAAAATTCAAATAAGGGTTTTTTTTTTCAATAGTATAGAGTAATAGAGTGTAGGTAAAATGTAATAGTAAAGCACAGATGTTATATACTATAACTGTAGAACAGTCCAAGCAAAGCTAGTTATGGAGACAAACATTTGTGCATCATGATGCATCTTATTTTACTTTAACACATTGCAAATGCCTGGACTTTCACCTGCAAAATGTGAAGAAACCAGTATCACATAGTTTTAAGTAATTGGGCACAAGATAACGGAATGTTTTTTTTCTGTCTGTTTAGAAAAGCAGTGGAAAGTAAAGAGAACTTGGGCAGAATCATACAAGAGGTATGTCCATCTGTTTGCATGTACATTGTATTTGTACTATTTCTACAATATGTAGAGATGAACAAATCTTCATTTTATAAATATATATAAAAGTTTGTGGCAGATAAGAACTTGTTACAAAGAATATCCTAAATTACAGGAATCTAATTGGTGCATCGAGTTTGGAATATGGCTCTGCCTTCTTATTTCTGGAATTTTGTTGTCTTTGGCTTTAAATATTAACATATGTCAACCTGATATTGTTGTTGTTAATTTCCATAAACAGCTATTCTTCTGTGAGCTGCATTGGAGTTCTTGTTTTTATGTTGAAAAACATACAGTAGTTATCCTTCTCCATTAGTTGTTTTCTGCTATTAAGAAGGGTTAAGGTGTAGAGAAAACTGTACTGCAGTAGGTGGCAGTATTGACCAACCGCACGTGGACCACATTCTCAGAACCTACTCCTAGTGAATTATTTAAAAAAAAAAAAATTTAATTCATACAGTAGAATTATTTTCCAGTGAAATAGAATGAGAATCTCTGAGATTTGCAAATCTGATTAATGTTATTCCTTTTAGGTGCATTTTGTAACTTGGTGTGGTAAGCTTGTTCATTAAAGCAAAATGGTAGTAATTGACCTTTGAAACAGGATCTATTAGCAAGGTCTTTTTTTCCAGCTATTGCTGTTTTGTCCCAGCTAAGGTTACATTTCTGTTTCCTGTTTTGTGACCATTTTACACCCATTCTGATGGGCTGCCTGTAGTGTAGCTGCTATTGTCTGTCCCAGTGTAGTCACTGTTTCTTGATCTGATTGGCTGCATTACATTTAAGGACTTTGTGTTGCTGAATTAGACATTAGTGAAAAGATATTAAATAGGGGAGGACCTTCCAAGCCATTGCATGGATCTTCATAAAGAAGCATAGTATGAAGTGAAAAATGATTTTTTTCATTCAAAATAATACATTCCTTTTGTCACATCAGATTCATGTCATAGGTCACATACCTTTACTGTATGTACTTAAGGCAGGCTAAGGATAGATTGTTGCTTATAATGTGAATATTCCTAAAAGCAACCTGTCAACAAATGCAGCTAAACTGAGCTGTTAGTAAAATGATTATAATGAGATAAAAAACCCTTTGAGGCTAGTAAAAGCTCCGTCATGTTGTGTGAGCACTATTGTTTAACCCATGCTTCAGAACAGCTACACATGGATTGATAAAAAAATCTTAACGTGCTATACAATGCCAGGTATGTTTTACTTCACTTTTCTACCTATCCATTTTGTAACCTCTTCACCCAATTCAGGGAGCCAGAGTATATCCAAACAAGGAAAGGGTTCAAGGTGGGGCACACTCTGGACAGGATGAGACACACACACACACACACACACACACACACACACACACACACACACACACGGGCCTGTTTTCCCAGTAGCCAATTAACCTACTATGTCTTTGGACTGCGGGAGAAAACCGGACCACGTGGAGGACACAAACCAGGGAAGAACATACAAACTCCAGACAGCAGAATTGAACCCTACCGCAGCAAGGCAGCCACCCTTTCTTATTCTAAATATACGTTCTTCTTCTTATACAGGTCGTGTGTACAGTATATGTATATTTCAGTAGCTTTCCACCTTCTTCTGTAATTCACAGAAGTAGGGCGTTCCAGAGAGTGACTGGATGTAGCTTCTCCTCCTTTTGCCGGCAGGTTTCCTACATCTCTGTGATGCGCAGCTAGCACCGGAGCACCAGCGCGCCCGGCCGCTGACGTGGGCTCAGCCCTCTGGCTCGGGATGAAAGGGAACTGGGCCAGCGAAGCCGGGAGCCTTTATTTGCTGCCAAGGTCCGGCTGTAGCGATTAGCACATCGCAGGCCCGTCCGTTGCCCTGGCACTAATCTGAGGCGACGTGACTCGGTGGTGTAAACAAACAGCCCCGATTGAAGAGGCCCGCTCTGCGCTGCTCATCCGCGACCCGAACAAAGGCAGCACTCATGGAGCGCCCAGGAGCTTAAAACAAGAGCGAGAAACCGCACCCCTGGGCTCCTCAATCCAAGCGATGGGACACCCCCCTTTACTGAACCAGAGGGAGGGGGGGCTTTCAAGGCACCGCCGTAGGGACAGATGACAGGCAGAGAGTCCGGCCTCCGGCACTCCAAACGGGGCCGCCACGCTTGAAAGTGGCCGCCAGACACTGGGTGCCGCACGCATTGGTGGAAAAGGCGGCAGTCATCGATGGGAATTTTCCATGTGTGGCTGGAATTTACGTGCAACTGCAGTGAAAACGCTTCCCCCCCCCACTTCTCTTTCATTTCAGATGTTGTTTTTTCCATGATGAGGCTCGGGATGCAATACCTGCAATACCCAGGCCAGTTTTAGAGGTTCCCACTCGGCTGAAGATGATGCTGCTTTATTTTAATTCAGCTTCTACAGTTTACCATCTCATGTTAATTAGGCTTTGTAAGGAGCTCCATTGCCTTTTTGACCATTTTTACTGTGTTCTTTTTCCTTTGTGTTAGGTAATGTATTCTTTAGTTTTCTTTCATCTGTCTTTTGCCTCTTTTTCTTTTCTGTCGGAACAAGATAAGCCTTAATTAACTGGAACATAATAAAAAAGGAAGTTTCAAAGAGAATTTCACACTCTTGGCTTTTGCGTTTGTGAGCAGGTCTCCTCTATGATATGATGTGTCAAAATGCAAAAATGAAAATTTTGTTTGACATTTAATATGCATTGATATTTTTGTCACTTTTACAACTGACAAATAGTTTGTTGTACACTTTCAGAATATTTGCTGAATATTCTGTATTGTATAAAAGGACACTGGTGTGTTTTCTCAGCATTTCATGATGGTCAGATAGCTTATGTAACAGTGCAGCCATATCAAGGCAAAACAGTTAAACCTTAAGTTTTCAGAAGTTTGTGGAACATTGGTTGATCTGTATTTGTACAACTTTACAATAAATCTCTGAAGTTTTATAGTGTTAAATTTCTTTCCTTAGATCTTAGGTCTTGAGTGATTATTAATGGAGGAGTATTAAACAAATAGATCAAGGTTTATGCAAGAGTAACTACTTTAAAAGAACAATATAGCAAAACACCTTTTGTTTTTAAGTGGTTCGTTTTGCTTTTCAGAATAGAACTGCCTTGTGGATATTTTTCACTTTATTCCCCATGAATGCAGACCCTTTAGTCATACTGAGAGTCCTGAAGCCTTGAAAAATTAAGTGACAAACAGAAACTGAGATTATCTCTGGGAGTTATAAGTGGAAGGTGCATAAATTTCAATTCTCAGGACTTAACTGTCTTGTTACTTAAGGGTTTAGGATCATTTGCATTGGCAAATTTAGGGATGTGGGGGGGACAAACAGGGAAAATCATTGTATTAGACAGTTTGTAGCTTACAAAAAAGACATCTGCAGTGTTGAAGAGCAGAGTAGCAGAGGTGGAAAGCTTCTCAAATATTTTATGCAGAGTATTGTGTCAGTATTGCAGTTAAATTTCTAAAGCATCACCAGTGCTTTCATAACATGACACGACTGACTGTCATTCACTAAACAATTCCTTGTTTATCTTTGAGAAGCCTTTTAAGGAGATGGTTTTGATAAAATAGTCATTTACAGTATATTGGCAAAGCTAAAAGTAACGAAAACCAAAGCAAAACTAAGAGAAACAGTAACTCGATCAAATGGAGCATAAGAGGAGATAAAACATACCATATTAATTACAGAAAAAAAACATAAACTACTATATTAAGGAATTATTTTCCTACTAGAAATAATCTTGCTAACTCCAAAGTTAACAAAGTCTTTGAACAGACAACAGTAAAACTTGTCTAACCCAGTCATTCCAGAATAACTGTGCTCTGACCAGTACAGTATAAGCTTCTACTGAGACCGAGCACCGTTTGAAATGTCAGAAGTGTAGTAGTGCTGAACAAAAGCATACAGTATACTGTAAAAGACAACTTCCAAAGTATTTTTACTCGGAGGGAAAATTAGCTTCACAGATTTCTTTCTGCAGAGAAACATTTAAAGGTGCCAAACTATTTTTAATTGGGAAAACATTCGTTTAGTTGTTCTCACCTACTGTAGATTGATATCTTCATACTTATAGAATTTCTTTCAGTCTGTAAGGTCCAAATGTCTGCTCTGGAGCAGGAAGCTCACCGTGTACTGTATTTCTGTCTGGGAAACTGCTGCACCTCTGTGGTAAACTAACAACATGTTGGACAACACATGCCACCACACTGAATTTCCACTAGTGGTGTAATTCTTTACCTTAGGTAAAGTCTAAGGACTGCCAAAGTTAAACAATAGTTTAATAATTGATAAGGTCATAATTATGGCCAATATGGATTTAACAGGAACTCAAATAATGTGAAAGTAAAAAAACAACATGGAAAGTAGCTGAAATGTTCCCATTTCAAAATAATTTCATTTTACTGATTTCCCTAACTAGCCTTTTACCAAGGGGTAAGGAAGGCGGACTGCTTAGGAGTTTTGTTGAAGTGAGAGAAGTTTATTAAACTTTCTGGCTTTCTAATGGGCAGTTGCTTAACTCAGTGTCACTAATCATTGGAAACCAATCAGGCACCTACAAATTATTACCTAATATCCTGGGACTTTTTGGAGCTTTGAAGGCTGTTTCTGGCTTCTTTTCAGCCCGAGCACTGTTACTTAATAGATATAATTGTTTCTTTTGCTGGAGACATTTAACATTTTCCAATTCACAAGTGAAGGCTACAATCTTGCATTGTTTCATAGTCAGTTAGCTGAACAAAAGTCCAAATAAGAAAATTACTCAATTAAAAAGAAGATTTGTTATACTTGACTGTTAAAAATTTTGCTGTTGCTCATTATGGTAATGTACTTTATGTGGAGACCTCTTGGCATAAATTGCTGCTAAAGTTCACTGCAGTTCATGATTATAGATTGTAAAAAGAATCCTCTGATGACAGCTGTCAATTCCAAAACAAATTAAATCATTTCTTTGGCAAATCTTAATTTGTGCATGTATACATTTTATTACTTGCTATTACAAATGAGTATGTATATTTAGGACATAGATTAAACAAACTCAGACTGTCAGGAACTGAACTTGACACTTCTGCACAAAGGTGAACAGTGAATAGTGAGTTTTTATGTTAAAGAGACGTTTATAATAAACATTGTTTAAAGCAGGCTATTGCTTTGCGCATTTGCAATAAAAACAAACCTATACGGGTTCTCTTCAGATTTTAGTTCACGTACTGTATCTTGTTTTACCTTATTTAATTGGATGCAGAAGGAGTCAAAATAAGAGAATAAAACGTATGAAAGCTGAATAATGATGATGATGATGATGATGATGAGAGAAACCTAGAATGCACAGGTTTGCTAAGCAACCGCTTGAGATAAAAAAATGCTGTAGTTAGTAGTACAACGTGACCTTGAAATGCATGTTTTATGACTACTGCAGACTAGTGAAAGAAAGGCATAGCGCTTCCTACAGGGTGTAATCAACTCACAATATTATTAATCAAATTACTACTGTATATTTTAGGCATTATGTTTTTTATTTCTCGTTAAAATCGGACAATGATATTGCCATACAGTATTTACACAACTATTACAACAGGGAAAACACTTTCACTTTGTCCATTCATTCTAAACGTTTTAGCCTTACTACTTTAAATTCAGATTATTGTGATTACATATAATTTTTAATAAATGCTGATGAACTGTTTCCACTCCCACAACTCAGTGCGCGCTGACAGTGACACCGCTCAATGCGCGTTCCCGGAGCCCGCTGTGCACGTCGCTGGTCTTGCGGAATACAGGGGGCTGTATTCAGATTCCGGAGACAGAAACCCGCCTGGAAAATAATGAACAACAAATTTGATGCGTGAGTAAATATATCCACCGTTGGGGGGATGTGCCGAAGGGGGTCCTCCATAAGAGCTGCACAGTTGTTGCTGAGGTGTAGAGCAAAGTAGTTGCTGCTAGCTGCTGCATTAGCAAAGAGGCGTGTCTAAACGAGTCCTGTACGAGCTGAGGTCAGGCTTTTGCCCTGCTTGTCATGTCCCAAGTATAGCCTCGCTGCACTGACTCTGAACCGACTTTTAATTTGTTTTGAGGATTCGTTAATGAAATTCTTGGAGTGCGATCGGAGAAGGCCCCCCAGGCCGTGGATCCCCGGGTTACGAGTCTGAGGACGGCTGGGGCAGGTGTGCGGGGGACCCGGTGTGGGAACTACACCTCCTGTCCTTGAAGGATTTGGCAGGAGAAGGTGTGAGGGAGCGCAAGGGGTATAAGAAAAAAAAACTCAACTCGTAGCCGTAACGCACAGCACTTATTAAATAATTAAACAAACTTGCTCGGAAATGTCTTGTGCAAGCCACGTTTATTTCACACGAATGCAGTTTCTAAGTTTGCATGAGTCATAGTCATTTACGGACTGATTCTTAGCCAGAGAAGTGAGCAATTCATCAAAACAAGTTGTGAAGCGTATGGAATAATGTCATAGTTTGCGGTCCTTTCTAACTCGTACAACTCTGAATCAAAAAACACTCTTGATACTGTTGAGACTAAAGCATATCTAAAGAATGCTGCATGGGAAAGTGCACCTCGATTAATCAAGTCTCGAATGAAGTTCCTATCAGTTTAAATTGTGTATTTTCTTGGCTTAGCTAATTATATTGTATTGAAAACAATCCAAGATCTTAGTTCTGCTTCGTGTTGATCTTTTTCCGAATTCAATACCAACAGTTTTTTTTTTTCATTTTGGTAAACTAAGTTGAGGATAAAAAATGAATCTGTTATCTGAAGGATTAAGTGATTAATTTACAGTATGTCTGGTGATTATCTTGACATGATTAGTTATAATATGCCACTGGATGAAGTACAGTATACCAAAATTACTCAGACTTCCTAGGGTTCACCCATGTGTGCATGCTTGTTTCAGAACTAGATCCCTGTGTTGGAGATTTCGATATCAGCAGAATAATTAAGCATCAATTGTGTGATTTTGAAGTAGTGTATACATAAATAGTATTACCTACCTTGAGGCAGCAATCCTAAACTGGCACAAGGCTTGAAGTGTGGATTTTGTATGGTTGTCTCATTTAAACCACAGAAGAACCATCTGTTTTAACATCATCCTCCACTAGCTCACCGACTACCGCATGCACAGTGCAGTAAAGACTTTGAATTGCAATAATGTGAGTGAGATCATACATCTTCTTGATGAGAAAAAAAAAATCGCATAAGCTCATCTTTTATGTGGTCCACAAGGAATGCCCATTTTCACGCATCAAAAGCAGTCCCAGGTGCTGTTAGAAATTAGGATAAGCCATATATAAATCATATTCTGGATGATTTTTATTTCTGAGATAAGTTTAGTTTCCTTACACTGGAATGCTTGCTTAGAATCACACTTGTATAGGTAGGTAATTTTTTTAGGTACTGATACACAGTCTTAATGCGGCAATCAAAACCAAAAATGGAGTAACATTGCCTGTCTCAAAAATGTTTAGTAGAAAGAGTCTTTCTACTAAAAACCAAAGAAGCTATGGACAAGGCCGTCAGCTCTGAAGTGGTCTCGCAGGCAGGAAACGTCTGAGATCTAGTCCTTTAGAAGCTAAAGCAGTATGTAGTTTGAGTGATTCTGACACTAAATCTAATTTTCTAACAAGGGTAATAAAACAACATTTCACTTAATGAAGTATTTTGTTTCAATTATTGTAATTAGGCCTATGAAACATAAAAAAGTGTGACCGGTAATGAGTCCACCAAGAATTTCAGTCATTTGCAGCCAAGAAAACTCATGAAACGTCTTGGGCTTCAAGAGCCCTTTGGGAGGTTTTGTGAGTGAAAATGAGGTTTGTAGATGATATGCTTTGTCACATATGGAGTCACACGGTTTGGCAGTCACATTGGATTTCTCAAAGATATTCACACCTCTCTGAAACCATCATGCGAAGCAAGGCCCAACTTTACACATGTACAGTAAGCTTACCAAGGATATGTACTGAGATGGTTCATAAGAAGCTATTAACTGCCAGGAGAGGATCAAATTTCAGTTACATTTGTGAAAAAAAACAACACTGAAAGTTGATTTGTGTCTTTTTACCTAAAACTTGATAACTGATACTGATACTAAAAAAGTGGCTAAACCAATTCAAATAATACATAGGATACTTTATAGTTGGAACAAGTAAAGGTTTATTCCATGCTGAAAAGAGAAGAAAAGAAAAAGAGAAAAAAGTGATTATTTTCTTCTCTTTCCAGCATGGAATAAACCTTTACTTGTTCCTTTGCAACCTATGCATGCTGACGCAGCTACCTACAGTACTTGAACTACTGTATTTTTGGTATTGTTTTGTATTTAATATACTTTAACAGACTGGACTAACCCTATTTAGCGGGGTCCAGTCTGTTAATTATTAATTAATTATTAAAGTTAATTATGCCTTTATACGCCTTAGTGCGTAAAAAAAAAGTGTGTGTATACCTTCCCCAGTGAAAGTGCATGATGGGACAGGAAAAGAAAAAAGAAATCTTTATGTGGGTGCAAGCCCCCCTAGGACTGTTGGTGTCAAACTCCCCCTTCCGGGGGTGTCCCTGCTCGTCCCATCGGGGGTTGTCCGGTGTGCCTTTATAGGATCTGCCCAGCTGTGCCTCATCATCTAGAAGCCGGGACAGCTGGGACTACAAAGGCGAGACATAGTCCTTGTACCAGAGCTCTACCTCCACACTGGGCACACCCCTGCATAATGCCACAATTGTCTTTTCCAATATAATTTCAGCTTTGGTTCCATGTTTGTCTGTGACACTCGTAGGGAGAAAAAAATCTAATTGTCTTGAAACTTAATGCAGCAAAACAGGCATTGGTGAGACTTTATCCAGCAGTCATGTCCAGGAGGCTGTAAGAAGCAGGAAGTACACAGGCTGAATGACAAGGTCTGTCTCTCACAGCCTGAAGGATGACGACAGTGGGGACCATGATCAGAATGAGGAGAGCAGCTCACAGAAAGAGTGTGAGAAAGAAAAAGCTGAGGAGGACAAGAGCCAGGCCACTGCTAAGAAAAAGGTGAGGGGTCAGTGCTAACGCCCTCAGTCCCAGAGCCTGACAAATCAGTGTCGACAGCTAGGTAAATACAGACATGCCAAAGGTACATTTCCCACAGTTTTCACTTTGTCTCTGATTTTGATGTTGAATTAATTGAATTAATTCAATTGAAATAAGCTTTATTGCCCCTAAGGGAATTTGTCTTGCACATCAAGAGCTCATGACATCAAACACACATAACAGTAATGCAGTACAGCAACAGTACAATACCATGATACGAAACAACAATTAACAGCATTGCTCAGTCAGTCAACTCAATCTATTATCATAAGATTAAAAACGGACAATTAGCTGATAAAGAATCTAAAACAACAACAACAAGATCCCTACCTCCAAACAATCTTTTCATTGTTATACAATTGCATGCTTTAAGGTGTAATTGATGTATATTATCTCTTAGTCTTTATACAGGGGATCTGGTACCTTTTTCCAGATGGTAGGAGAGTATATTCTAAAAGAGTGCATGAGAGGGGTGTTCTAAGGTTTTATGTGCAGGATCAATAGTATGTTGCTCTGTTAGACATATTGAGTCTGTGTATGCACTGGTAATCTTGCCACCAGTCCTGATCACCTTGTTCAGCTTCTGCAAGAGCAAGGCACCTCCCCAGCCCTGAACACAAAAGGTTAGAATACTGCGAAAAAAACTCTTATTGATAACTGTCAGCGTTGTGCCTTCTACATTAAAACTCCTTAAATTCCTTAAAAAATACAACCTTAAAATACCTCTTATTTTAAATACATCCTTAAAATACCTCTCCCCTGTATTGGTGGTCCAAACTAATTTACAATCAATAATAATGCCAAGGCATTTATATTCATTTGCGGTTTTGAAATCCATTCACAGTTACAGGGTTCATAGGAATAGGACATTTCTTTTTGAAATTACCATTTCCCCCATTTTGTTTGTATTTTAAAGCAGTTAATTTTCCTGACACCAATTATAAAAAAAAAGATTAATCTTTATTTTAAAGCAACTACTGTTATTTTTTTATTGAAACTACTGATGTGTGCTGAATAAAACGATCATTGTAAAAGCAATGCCCTGCACTTCCAGCAGAAATTTCTTTGTGCTGATGCCAGGATGGGTGTGAATCTGTTCTTGGGGCTGTAAAATGGAGGGGTGAACATTTTTTGTGCACAGAGGCACAGCTAAATCACAGTATAGTTGAAATCACCGAATTTACATGCGATGTTCAAGATTTTGAATTGCACTTTTAAAAATGGTCAGACTGTGCAGGGTGAACCCTTTTCTGTACGCAGTTGAGCAACTCGGTAAATAGGTTGCCTCTCTCTAGACAGTTGTCCCAGGGGCAGGTGAGCATCCTCTGCAGTACAACTACACCTTCTGGTACTCACGGCGCACCCCGGGCCGCCCCACCAGCTCTCAGAGCTACGAGCAGAACATCAAACAGATCGGGAGCTTCGCTTCGGTGAGTTGCCCCTACCGTGCCCCGTTCCTTTCCCAAACTGTCTTTTTATATATTTTTTTACTTCGTAATATCTGCATCTACAGCTACGTCGCAGGTGATTCCACTGTCTATTCTGTATGGACTCGTAGACGGCAGCAGTAGTGCAAGGCTGAATATTTGCAGGCTTTGAGCTTTCACATATACAGTAGTTGGCAGTTGTGTTCTACAGTGGAATGCTTACTATGCCAAAAGCCTTAACCAGCAATGAAACGCACCCAGTGTATAGCCCGTGAAATAATTTTGAATATATACTTTTCCTTTAACATTTGATAAGGATTAGGAAACATTATTTTTAATGAGCTACATTGTGATGAGTGTAACAGTGTCAGGTATATTGATGTTTCTCTCATTTCACGGAGAAGGAAGTTATTTCGTTTTGGGTTTAAGGTGATCAGGAATAGAATATTTGTACTTCCCTTTGCATGTGCTGAATCGTGGTAGAAAGTGGTTGCCATTTCAAAATCCAGGCTACTGATTAAATTCTGAGCAGGTTTATTGTAAGAGAATGGATGTCCTTATAAACATGAAAAAGATCGTAGTACGCAGGATGTTTGCATTGTGAGTTAAAAGGCTTATCTCAGTTCTTGTGAATAATGCTGAAATCTGTTACTCCATATCCTTGCACATGTCCTTGTCTGCACAAAAATGGTGGGCTTTATTCAACATTAAAAGGGTCAAGGAAAAATACAAATTATACATGACAATCCATCATGCTGTTTATTTTACTGATAATTCAGAATCAGAAACTACTTTGTTGTCCACAGTGGAATGTTTTCTTTGGCCTCACTTAGACAACAATAAACAAACAGTGTCTGTACCAGAGTGCACAAACCATTCAGTGGATTTTACAGATTTATACAAGCAATGTAATATAAATACCAAACAGTACAATACAAAAACATAAGATTCAAGTGTGAGCAGCATGCATATACAGTATATGCTCTCAATACTGTTTTGTGAAGGGGTTCATACAGTACACCAGAGTTTAAAAGAGTGATGGCACTTAGAATTAATGACTTATTTAAAATGTTGTTTGTAACCTTTGGTACTCTGAAACTGTGGATGGTGATTTTTCAAAATGGTAATGTAGTGCATTTGAGGCTTCATTTACTATTAACACTGCTTTCCCGTAAACACTCTTAGTAAAGTTGTGGTTCAGCTGGTTCTGTTCTACAATAAAATAATTCACATTTTCTAGAACTATATTCAAGGAAAGCCTAAGACATTTGTTAGGAAAAATAATTTAGGCTTATGATAAAATGTATAGTCCTGACAGGGGTTGGATTTGTAAAATCATCCTTTTATGTCTTAATTTAGTGTGGTCACAGGTGTTTCAAAATGCAGTCTGTACTCTGCACTGACAGCGGGTCCCATACCTCTTGTCAAGAGACATGAGAAAGGCTGAGTGCCTGGCAGACACATCCCTGGGTAATAAAGTACATGTGTGCTCTCTTTAAATGGACATCTCTGTTTAATGACATGTTCTGAAAAGAAACAATGTTATTTATTATCCTCCCGCCTAACAGACGAGTGCCAGGAAAATAGAGGCAACTGTTAACAGTCTGCCGCCTCAATAAACTCTGAAGTGGGAAAGGGTGGAGTTCGTAAACCATTGCCTTTGTATCTTCCTTCCTTCAGCTGCAAAGAATGTGTAAACAGTTTATTTTTATGACCATGGCTTTAGGAATCTGAACATGAACCAGCACCTTCACAAGTAAACATATAGTGTACAGTTTTGTCTTTTTTTTTAACCTTCTCAGTGCATTCCACATAGTATGTAAAGTCATTAGTTTCATCAATCTCTATTTTTACAAAAAAATGTACAAAAAACTTTTTTTTCTGATAACTGATGTTGTTAAAGTGAAATAAATGTTAAAATCAGTACCTTTTATTTACCACTAATAAACCAATGTTTAGATGCATTTAGGTGAAGAGCACCTTGTGACTTAGTTTTAAAACTTATAGACCCACAACATGCATTAGTGGTAGTGACCTTTCCTCCTCATCAGCAGTTTCACATACTTGCGCTGTCAGGGCAAGCCTGGCCTGTGAGGCATTCTTGAAGCTCATAGATCGTTCTCAAAGGCCCAACGCTTTTTGGACCATCTCTGACGGTCAATTCGAAATTTTTGTATGTGTTTTTACCTCCATATTACCCATCAGTTCTCTCATACTTCATCACATGTTCCTCATGAGTATTGCTGATGTGCCGAGTAGCTGTTTCAGATGCCAAGGCACAGTTATTGAGTGTGATGCTGAATGTAACTATGCTCTTTACTCCAGGTGGAGCAGTTCTGGCGTTTTTACAGCCATATGGTTCGACCTGGTGACTTAACAGGCCATAGCGACTTCCATCTCTTCAAAGAAGGCATCAAACCTATGTGGGAGGTATAAAATAAAATTTGGTGAATCGCTTTTGTGCCATTTAAAGCCATTTAATTCTGTGTTGTGTGAATTTATCTTAGCAAATTAAACTACTGTAATACTTCAAAGACTTTTAACTAGTTTCTTCTTACAGAATACATTAATTTGTTCTATTTCAAAAGACAAATAACAATGCTGATATGTGGGAAATGCACTTGGAAATGTGAATTATACTGTAAACCGTCATTCCTTGCTACTTCGTACTAGCTGCTGACATCACTTTCTCTGACATATTTTGGGAATTTCTATTAACTGACAGTTTTATAACATGGGATCTATGGGAATACATAACAAAAGGTCATCATGAGGACTTGTATGTACAATATTTAAAACAGGACAGCGACCACTGAATATGAAATATTTAGCCTTTGCCAATCCATTAGTGACAACCTGCCTTGCTTTATCCCCAGGATGATGCCAACAAGAGCGGGGGTAAGTGGATCATTCGGTTGCGGAAGGGCCTGGCATCACGATGCTGGGAGAACCTGATTCTGGCCATGCTTGGGGAGCAGTTCATGGTGGGGGAGGAGATCTGTGGTGCCGTTGTCTCTGTGCGTTTTCAGGTACTGATGCATTTTTACACATGCTGTTAGCAAGATCAGACCACAGGTGGACAGGTCTTGCACAGGTAGGACAGAGGAGAAAGAGATAGTTATGAGGAGAGCTTGTTGTTGTGAGCTTCTCTGTGAGTTCCTCAGAACCTAGATGATAGCACATATGAAAATGACCTCACCAGCAACTGCAAAAGGTAAAACCGTATTCCATTCCTGCTATTGCACTGAAACAAATGACAACAATGAAGTCAAAGTCTCAACAGATTGTGTTTCAAGTTTGATTTAACAGCTGTTTATGCAGAAACTAACAAAGACAAAAGTTTTGTATTTATTTGTATATTTGTTGTGAATATGGGCTTGGTCAATAAGAGTTTAACCTTGTTATGGCTGATTTTAGCTAATTCTATTTCAGCAGTGTAATGTGTGCTTTATTCATAATATTGCATATTCAGAAAATTGTGAAATACTTCCATATTTGTTGTATATGGCTAGGATTAGAATAACATTTATTACTTGGTAGTGCACACCACATATTGTAGGCCCGAGACCAGGCCCCATGTTTCTACTGGAATGAATTTTTGTGGTTTTTGTCTTAGGTTGTGTGCATTTTGCAGGAGGATATTATCTCCATTTGGAATAAGACAGCTAGTGATCAGGCCACCACAGCACGTATAAGAGACACCCTACGTAGAGTCCTCAATCTGCCACCAAACACCATCATGGAGTACAAGACTCACACAGACAGTATCAAGTAAGTGGGATAGTGACATTGGGTGACATGCATATACTGTAAGTGCTGTGACAAACCTATTTTTTAATCCTAGTTCTTTCAGGTACTCAACTTGTTTGCAAAAAGTAGTAAAAACAGCTGACCACTACTTATAGCTATGTAGGAAGACACCAACATCTTCTCTAAGTTGTATTATTAAAGACATACAGTACAAAGCAGAAGAAAGATGTGGCTTTCTAGTCAAAACAGTACATCTGACCAAATTATTCTCTTATAGAGAATAATAACAGGGCAGTGAGCTTGGGATGTCATGACTGTTTTAAAATAGTCTAGTTGCACTGCCAATACTGAGCAGAATTTGATATTAGTTCTCCACACAAATTCTAAATCTGAGAACAAATACTGTATATTTCAGTTTTCACACGCCTTTTGTGTAATGTCTTTAGCGGGGAGTGTTGGAAATCAGTTTTTAAGAGGCTTTTATAGTTATTTTTGTGCTTATTATTTTTAGTAATATTTACATTTTATAGTTACTTTCTGCTGCTGAATAAAAAACTTTTAACTGGTGTATATTGTGACTAAGTTTGCAACTTAGATTGAATGATTAATCAAAGCGTTTGATCGGGTGACAGGATAGGGATCTGCCAGTCGGGTGTTGGTGGCACTAATTGATTGTGATTTGTCAGGGCATGGGAAGAATTCCATGGGCTTGTGAACACCAGTGGTGGCCGTTGACCATGAATCCTGTGTTTGACAACCCAGTAGGTACTGTCTTTCCATCTGCACCTCACAGAAATTGTGCGAGACCAAATGCCTTTCTATATTATTTCTTATACTGTATTCTTATCTGTGTATACTGTAATGTAGAAGAGCTCAGGAATGGTGAAATAGTTAATGGGAAAATAATCCACTTAAAAAAAGATATACAGTTGTACCCTGGTATAGACTGGGATTGTGTTCCATATTTTGCCCATATAGATTAATGGTCAGCATGGGGCTTATGTTCTGGGATTCAAGTAGAACACACACTTGCCTAAGAAGTACAGTATTTAGGTACATTTTTTCTTTTTCTTAACACTATAACATTGTGCAGGATATAAGATAACAGTCAATTGGAAACACATTTTGAGCTCTGTTGAGCAATACTGTACAGTAATTGTGTAATATTTTGTCTTTTATTGCTTTTTCTGACGGGGGTTCTGCTGTTTATTAAATATTTACACATTAAAAGGATTACACTATAACATTAATTGCTAAACATCTTCATTGTAGCATATTTATCAGTATACAGTAGTATGGTAATGTGCATAAGTGCATTAGAGTATTAAAATTAAGCTATAGTGTAAAGTAGAAGGTATGGAATATAATTTACATCTGTAAAAGAAAAAAATAACAGTGTACTTCCTTGCATTTTTTTTTCTGTAGAGACTGTTGAGGCTTTTCAGAAAACGCAAGTAGCCATGTGGATGGTGATGCTTTTCCTCAAGAAGTCAGAGAAGTTGCAGGGTGAAGGATTCCTGGACTTGAATCATTGCTCAGCAGAGAAGTGACAGAAAAGGGCAAGGCCTACTTCTGACAGCTTGTGGCCACACATCCACATACGGTTCGGCCATGTATCTCTGGTTACATGCTAAATGGAATGAAGAAGCAAGCGGTTTGGTAGATATTTAGAAAAGACAATTTGGAGAAAGAGTTTGGGACGGTTTAACGTCAGTGTCTTAAAAAGACTTCTTGTGCCTCTCCAGCACAAGGATGCAGTGGCAAAAGGAGAACATGAAATATCAGTCATCTGTGAGATGGGAAGCAGCTGATTTGAAAGCAACTGAAATTAAATTTCTTTGATGCCCCTTAAAACTGTTGCTTTCATTTAAGTAGTGACCTTCCTACAGAGGTATTATTGGATTATACTGTACAATCAGAAGGTGTTCCTAAAGGTTATTTTTCATAAAACTAATGAGGTAGAACAACATTGATCCAGCTGAAGGAAGTGTGCTTTAAGCAAAGGTGAATAAAATAACATCTGAGTAATTATATTTACAGTACACCTGAGGAAAGGATCCTTATGATATGAGACCGTTTTAATAGACGGTACTGACGTGTAACCTAAATTGGTGATTGGATGGTCTCACATGGATCTATGTTTCCAATTACTAGGACATTTTTATGATGTGCTACCATGCTGACTAAATTGCTGTGCCTGGTCTTTCCCCTGACTAACCTACTTCTTGAGATGAAGTTTTAAAAGAAGGTTTGGTGGTTCAGTATTAAAGCAGGGGAACAAACAGTATTGTCACCTCAGAGAGCTACTGTATGTGTTGCTGGGCAGTTCTAATTGGGGGTCAGCTGGTGGTGCTGTTGTGCAGACAACACTGCCACAAAAAGAGCAATGTTTTGCTTGAATATAGCAATAAATGGCAATTATGCACCTGCTGCTAATTACATTTTGTTGTCTCTCTGTGTGATGTTACTATGTGTTTTCAATATAATGCCCCCCTCCAAAAAATGCTGACTTGACAGCAGTCTTATTTGTAATATTAGAATTACCTACTGCTTAAACTATGGCAATTTTAATATTCCAAATCCAATGTTAGACGTTGAGGAATACAGATTGGTTTTATTTACTAATGCTTATAATATATTGTGAATAATTGTAAATGTTCAGATATTTACAAAAGTGTTTCTGTTGATAGTTTGTACATAAAAGGTTTTTAAAGATATTTTCTTGTTTGTTCTATGAATGTCTGAAGTACCTCAGTTTATATTTATACTGACAGACCTGGAGTTGTCAGTTATTTATTTAATGAGGTTCATTGCCAACAAGCATTGTGAAGGGCTGCCTTGAAGTTCAATATCTTGATGCTCAGTCCAGTATTACACATAAAAAGGATATGGGGTGATAAAATATTTGTACCAAAGTACAGGTCTGTTAATCAAGGCGTGTTTTGACTATATTCCTTTTGTGTTCATACCACAATGAAAAGATTTGGTTTAAGGAAAAATGGAAAATTTGGTTTATTAAATAACATTACAAGAAATATATGTAGGTTTTCCAAGTGGAACAATACACATGGGTTAATACAATATAGTAATGTTGATCCTTGAATTAATATCCTACTTGTATATAATCTTAATAAATTACCATAAAATGATTAATAGGCCATGGGAACATAAATGTCTAGTTTAAAATACTTTTCTGCATAGAAATAACACTGAACTGTGAATTGCAGAGGGCTTTTTGTTCAAATCCTGCATTTGTTTTTTTTATTTCAGCATCTCAGTGTCTGTTTCCTTGGATGTTGAATATCTCTACTTCTCCTGTTCTCCCTCAGAGCTTTCAAACAGTTGATCTCTAGGCAAGGAAGTACACTGGGCCTGAACTTGCTACTAGGGCCTCATTTAACAAATTACATAAGCCTTCATACCCCATTTAGCCAGCCTACACAAAAATATTTAATTATCTTCTAACAAAGAATTTCTGCTATGTTACTACTAAGTATTTTTCTCCAAATTAGGTGTTTATTTGGTAGTAAGTTTTATGTCAAAGATACAGTTCATTGTACTACCGTACTGTTTGTTGAAATTTCCACTTTTATTTTGTTCTCAAAACAGATGAAGTGATTTCGTGTCAGTCCGGTCTTTGACACCACTTGCCCATTAGGTAGGTAGTTGTACAATATTTAAAGAGTGTTTCACAGGTAACAGGATCTTTCCCAATGTATCGAGATGTCCCACATGCTGGATTCTTGGTGATTCATACTGTTACAGCTTTACCTTGTGGTCTTCCAGACACTAGAGGCATCTTAGCTCATCTCAAAAAACATGTGGTTCTGCAGGATAGGAGAGAGAAAAATGTTATTTTTTTATCATCCATAAAATCCAGTTTAGTAAAAAGTATTAATAGTCCAAAATTATTTTGTTTTATTGTATGAATCACATCATTTATTTTACATCTGATGGTCTTACCAACAGGAAAGTGGCAGCCAGCAAAAGCAGTTTAGATTTTGGATTCATTTCTGGAGGCACTGTAGAGAAGAGAATAGGGGTTTCTGTAATTATGGTGAAAGGAAAAACTGAGTAATGTTCCATATTAAGGAAATTAAGACTAGTTCTTACCATCTACCCCAAAGTATTCATGGTCAATGTTGTAATCTTCATTATAACCAGGCCACTTTTTCCATATCTTTCCCAGCTTCTCCCCAGTTTTGGACACCACCTAATAATTTCTCAATTGGTTAATTGGATGGATACAATCTAAAGGAATGTTTAACCTAAATGGTAATTCTATATAAAAGAACAAGTAATAGGTTTATTCCACTTCTTGGGGTGAGGCTCCACAGCCGAAACGTGTTTTCTTTCTTCTCTTTTCAGCAGGGAATAAACCTCTTGTTCTTTTATATAAAATTACCGTTGAAGTTAAACATTCCTCTAGATTGAATCCAGACGTAAAACAAGTCTATGATGGCTATTGCAAACCATGATCTTGAGTCATGTCTTTCTTCATATCCTAGTGGATACTCAACTTCAATTAGCCCTTGGAAAGTCATTAACTGTTATTACTTTTCCCTTATACAGTACACTGCTAATTGTAAAAAGCTGTATTGACATCCAGTGAAAGGTATATGTATTCTTCAATACAATCTCTTATGTTCAAAAGAAGCTTTTAATATGTAGTGTTGTGACTGGTGTTTGCTACTTACAAAAGACTCAGGAAATCTGTGTAATGAAAACTCTGGTGAAATAGTGCTCTTTATGCATGGTATAATGACCAATCTCCTAGTGTATAACTCCTCTTGAAAATGCCTGCAAATTTTTAATCAATGGAAATTCCTATGGCCCAGTTCCTATACCTGAAACTCCTGATTGGAATAGCAGCGGCACGGACAACATGGGCCCAGGATTCGGATACTTGATGTTCCGTCTAAGTCGCAGATATCCAGGAGAGGGGTGAACATGCTCCATCTGCAAAGTATTTTCATACATCTTGATGTATTATCAAGAAAAGAAACAAACCATCAGGATCACCCTTGCCAACTGTGCTCTTGAAGGCAGCATGGCACACAAAGATAAAATATCTCGGATACAAACAGAAATAGCCGTATGTTTTACTGAGGCACATAATTTCCTTCTTAAACTTTAAGCAAACTGTGTTTAATTGTATGATAAGGTATGGGTAACTGAAAGATGAAGCAGCCCTTTAGTTTTCAGCAGTCAAATTAACATGCCTGGAGATAACACTGACCAAAGAAATTAACCTTACAAATACAGGACTTACTGATATTAGCGATTACTCATCTTAGCTATTTTGATGGATGCAAGATATTTTATAATGCAATATATATATATCCTTTTGTTATATACTGTAGTGATTGTTATTGGCCAACAGAAGGTTAATATTGAACCAGAAAAATGTTTTTGGAATAATAGGCAGCAATGTTACTTTTTTTTTTACCTGAACAACATGTCTCTAATTCTTTGTACTGTATGTTGCCTGACTGTGGCTGAATCTACAGCTGTCTAAACATACCTCTACGTCAAGAGTGCACTGACCCAGTTAAATTATAAGATGATATACTGTACTGTAAAGACTATAGTGTAACTAAAGCTCATTGAGATTAAACACACATTTATCAAAGGTCTGGTTGAAAGGGCAGAGGGTGTTGGCATCTCATTTACGCTGAACTTGGGATCTGATCAGAAGCCAGCCTGTACCCAATACCAAGTCCTGCAGCTCACATGGTGCCGCCCTCTGTACCTCTGGCGCACGGTGCCAATCAGCTGCCGGTGAGAATCGAAGGCCCTCATCTCCATCAGGCAGCAGCCCAGGCAGCACGCGTCCGCCCTCAGCGGCCTCTCGAGCAGGAAAACCTCCTGAGCCTGGCGGCTGTATCCCCTGAGAGAGCAGGAGCGCGCAGGACCGCAACACTGCAGACAAAGGCAAGAGCTCTCTGGAAGGAAAGGAGAAAGAATGAAACCAGTGCCACAGGTTAACATTAATATCTGGGTGTCACTCTGCTGGCAAATTGACCTTTTCTCTGGACTGTCACTTTTTTAGTCATAGGGAAAATCACAGCTTTTTCTCCTTGACTAAAGCTGTAGATAATTTAAAGAAGCAATGTTTTCAAAGTACGTTACAACTTCAAGGACTATTCTACATATGGTTTAGATCCATAATAATCTTGCATTAATCATCCCAATTAACTAAAAGAATTCCCCAAACAAGTAGTTAATTGGCTCACTTAAGTTTCTGGAACTCTCACTGAAAAATAAAACCATAGACTTGGCTGTTGTAGAGGAATAAACCTTAAAATCCTAAGTTGGTTCACCTTCAACAGCTACATAGATTTGACTCCTGGTTTCTGTAGTGATACTGTAGGATCTTCCAGGCTCACAGTGTGGACCTGGAAAGCAAAAGGACATAACTTCGACTTTCCATAGGCATCCCTACACATACAGTAATACCTTTCCACGGTCCCCTATGCATACATTTGAAGTACTCTTGTTCATACTTTTCCAGTTTACTTTTCAATTTTTAAATTTTACAATTTCCTTTGAGAATTTACACAGTTCACGCTTGCTCATATTTAACGAACACTTATAAACTAGCATTTCATTGTTAACTTTATAAACGAAACATTGTTTATGAAAAGGATGGTGTTTGTAAAAACTCCATGGAAGCATACATATACAGTAGTCTATATGATCTGCCTCGTTCTACAATTTAGCTATAGTGATATATTTCAGTAGAACACAGAGCTGGCGAAAAATGTAATACCTTTTCCTTCCACACACCTGTCTTTTACTTTGACCGTCCACTGAACTTTCAAAGATCAGATTTCCTTGACTTCCATGCTTGAAGTGTCTTACCTTGCAGCTCTGGCCTAGCCATGATACGCAGCTGGCTCACAGTCTCCAGCAGTGCCAGGCCTTGGTCATCTCCAGCCACTGCCATCACTGGCTCCTGTATGCTGGAGAGGCCAGCATGTAGCTCAGCCTCCTTCAGGCTGTGCAGCTCCAGAGCAGCACGTTTCTCTGTGCCCCCTTGGCTGTTTTCGTGTTCGTGGTCCTCTGTGAGCCGGGGAGAGAGTCCGTCCCCCAGAGAGCGAGAGACAGGGGTGTCTTGAGGCTCTGGGGCATGCCTCCTCCCTCGAGTGAAGGCTCTGAACAGCGACTCGATGTGCTTCTCCCTCTCCAGTGGCCTGAAGGGAACTGGCTGCGCAGTCACAGCTGACACGTTCTGAAACAGCACCAGCAGGTCTGACTCTTTCCTCAAACACTCACTCCTTTTTCCCACCAGTCATTTTGATTTACAGTGTTTATAATGCTTGATTTTTGTCATTGACTAATGAAAACTCCCACTGCCACTGGGAATGCCAAGACAAAAAAAAAACGAAGACGGGAAACTTCTAACAATAAATGATTCGCAGAAAATAGCAATTCAGTCCAGGAAAACAAACTAATAAATGTTCAATCTTGCAGTACCAGTTACAATTTGGAGTAGTTTTATTCATGTGGGGGAAGGGAGTGGCTGTTTGTCTGCTCCTGACATACATCTACTCCCTACAGGAATGTCTTTATTAAAGAGCTGGTGTTGTGTGACCTTCTGGGACACAATTCCTATTCACAGATGGACATAGCCAAGGCAAGTGGGAGCAAAGAGCTGTCTGCACAGTCGGCTCCTTGCTCCATGAACTAATTGTACCTGTGGTGAGAGGCAAAGCCAATAGATAAAAACAGAATAGAAATCCCTCACCAGACATTAGCCAAATTCGCCATTGCCATAATCAATCCCTTCTTTACATCAGGGCAAAAGTCTTGAATAATCTTTTACACTTTCAACCTATGCATAACATTAAATGCCAAACTATTATCTCCTATGGCAAAAATCTTGTAGGCACTATAGAGCAATTTAGTGCTGTAGCAGAAAATCTTTCAACGTTTCAGTTTACTTTCACTATTACTGGAATGTTTTGCAAATATTCTGTCCTTTTTTCTATAAAATGTGAAATACTCTTGGTTCGTCATTTTTAATAGTAACAACTGGTATTGTGTTATGTGATGACTATGCTAAATTTTACATTTGGATAAATACATTTACATTTGGATTCCGAAAAGGATTATTTAAATGAAATATCGTACCAGTCGGGTACAGGAGATTACAATTACCAGTGCACCAGGCTGAAAATATACCTCCAAACTCCAACTGGGTTTTCAGGAGAAATAAAAAAGGAGGACAATATACAGATAAATGATAAATGAGTGACTAATTGAATACCGGTTGCCTGTTAAAGAACTAAATACCAACTTGGCAGTCACACAAAATTAATTAAAGCAATCCAGGCTGTATGACCACTAGTAGTCTTTATTGGTCTTTTTTCTGCTGTCACTGAGTATAGTGTAACAATATACCAATATATGTTTGCAAGCAAAAATAATTTCTTTCAAAATCTTCTAAGCATTAATGCAAACAGAAAACAGAACATAGCAACTGGTGATGACTTGAATACAATAAGCATCAACTGAATTTTGCAGTGTATGCTTTACCATTGAATATTCATGAAAACTCTTTTTAGCTTTCTTAGACCTTCTTGAGGTGAGGATATTCTAATCTTATTGTTAGCAATGAAATCCACTTCTAAATGTTACCATGCAAATGACGAAATGGAGCAGTGGAAATTGGTGTAGAGGATATTTTAATCTTTGAGAAGTAAAAGGTGGCTTAAAATAAAAACATTACTAAGCAATTTTTAACAAATACTAAGCAGCATTATCAATTGAACATAAACATGTTTAGTGTCTCTATCACAATTAAATACACAGAAATTAAGGTCTAGCTTTAATTAATGGTTGAGGAAATTACTTGCTGAATACTGTAACTAAGTTTAAAAAAATGAAAGGGGAAGCATTTCAAATGTACAAGAACAGAAATGAGCTGCTCGAGTGCAATACAACAGTGTCCTCAAAAGTAGCATAGACAGAACAAACTAATCTGAACACTCAACATTCTTCAGGGCAAAAGCCAGATTAATTTAAATACCAACATTTTCTCATTACAATGAGAAATTTTCAAAATATTTCTTTTATACCTCTCTGATTCTTTGAAGTTGTACTGTAAATGACTAAATAATATTCAGAATTTCTGACAGATCAGTTCAAACTATAACAAGACCTATACCATCAAATACAATTATAAAGAAAGCAGGAGACTAAAGAATTCCTCACTGCCGTGTAATGTAAATCTACAAATTGTCAAGTTTGCATGAACATAATGTTGAAAATGTATCTCTTACCATGGGAAGTTTTATCTCTGCTGTAATTAACTGCTGTCTAGAAGTTGTTTTATCTCTGAAACTATGCGCTGAAAAGCAGAACCAGGAGCAGATGTGGGCTACAGATCTGTAACTGAGGACGAGTCACCTCTTGTCCCTCAGCTACTGTTGTCTCTCTCTCCGTTTCCCTGGACTCTGTTTCAGTCCCTTGTTTCCACCCCAACCAGCCGGATCCCTGCATTGTTGTGGGATAAAGGGAGCACTCACCCATGTAATTAGGTCCCTCTTCCTTCGTAAAGAGAGTTACCCCACATCTTTCTATACCCTTTGCGGTAAAATGACGGAGGGTCACTTTACAAGATATGCAGACAATTTTATATTTCTGGACAGGGAGGATGACAAAACCTCATTGGTGCGAGAGGTGGGACACATGACTAGGCTTTCACATGGAATATTTGTACAGTATATGAAACACACAGAAGTGTGTAGATATTTACAGAGGAGGGGTGAACATACAGTAAATTATCATTTGTAAAACTTTGACAGGGGGTCTTCACTGTGTTTTTAACTCATCTCTGTCAAATTCCAGCACCAGGAAACTAAAAATACACATACATATCAATACAGTTTATATAATCATCATGCACATGATGTCTGATGCATTGCTTGTTGCTTTGTTTCCCTTGAAATTATTCCTTTTCAATTTTTGAAAACATGATAAATAAAACCAATAAAATGTTTAGTTTAAATCCAGCATATTTATCGGTAACACTCCAAAATATTTATCCCAAAATTCTTAAGACTGGATTTTATTTTTTCATGACAGCTCAAAATAAATGAAAAAAGGAAAACGATGCACACCCATCCATCATACTACATTTCCAGTGTAAAAACAAATCTGGTTTCATTGTGGTTTGGGGTGAAAAGCCAGCTTGGTACCCAGTCAGCTTTCTGGCATCCCAAAAAACCAACAGAACTCCAATCTCAGATTGTCAGAGAAAGTTTACTCAGCAAACAGTGAATAAATTAAGCTTTTTGTGAAAGAAAATGGGTTTCCAATCAGTAACTTAACACAACCCAGTAGGGGGTTTGCATTGACACTGGCACCCTGCCACTTGTTGTGAAGCAGCCAGTCTTTCTTCATCAAAACAACATTAGCTTGCTCTATATAAACATCAAGAAGCAAATACAGTCATTTACAGGTTCCAACATGCCCACTTCAACCACAGTAACAGCAAACACTGTCTGCTAGCATCCTAACAATCTGCAATTAGATTTTGTGATCTTTTTTCACATAACATTATGGGTTGAAATTGATAATAACCCTTTAATTGTTCACCTGGGTGAGCAGTGAGCAAAAGAAACATGCATGGATACAAACTACGAGTCTATTTATCTGATTAGGAAATATCATTAGGAAACCTACAAAAAAACACAACACAAATATAGATGGGCATTAGAAGCAGGTACAGTGTTTCAGTTTCTTGTAGTTTGCTTGTCAATTTCTCATGGAATTTCAAAAGCGCTGACACATTTTTAAGGTGTACTCACCTCCTAATTGAGGAAAGCTTGGAAGAAAACATGTGAAGTTTGTTTTGCAGAACAGTCTTTTTTAGAACTGAAAATCTTAACTATAATATTCTTAATTTAATATTTAAAAGTGATCCACATAACCATTCAATATGGGTTAACATTGCACCATCCAAAATACGAGCAAATGGGCACTGGTAAGCCCAAGAAAGAAAATCATGTCATTGCAATCTCAAGATATTATCCCTTTCAATTCATCCGATATCTACTGTATAACGATCCTGCAGAGGGCAGTGTGAAGTGGGTGTCATGTCATGGCGGCATCTGAAACATACTTGATGATCAAACCACATGCTCCCCAATTTCTCAGTCCTAGTACCCAGCTCCTTCTGTTGGCGATGATCATACCACCAAACAGCAGCTCTCAAAGTGATCTCATTGTATTCTCCACAGCAGAGCGCTGTCTTCCACCACTTGTTAAGGAAGGTAATTTCGGGAATCCCCAGGGAAGGGTAAGGACGGTGCCTGGTTAAAGTGCCCCATGAGGAAAATGCCGATGGTGCCCAAAATGAAGAGCAGGGACATCACTGAGAAACACACCCTGTCAATCACTCGAGCCACCAGGAACCACTCTTCATTCTCCTGCAAACATGCAGCGGAAAGAGATTATATTGCATTGCAGACGTCAAGCACATAACAGCAAATAAGAAGAAAGCAGACATCATCAACTGCTCCTCCCACATACTGTATTAAAGCAGGAGATTCAAGCTAGTGACCTGTTCCACTGAGTAAGTTTTGTGCGACCAGCTGCAATTGTTACAGCTATGCAGTGGGTGTTTAAGAAGTCTCTGAGTTTAGATGAAGTGTGTGACACCTGGCAGTGTAAACATTTCTAGCTTCATACAGTAGTAGAGGGAATGTTGGGGCTCCAGATTCTATGATCAAAGGACATCATCAAATTTACAGTACCATGGTTTACCTTAGTTAATTTAGTTGTGGGTAAATGATTAAGTATCATTAAGTATCAGTGATTAAGTCAATAATCTTAAAGACACTTCCTAGCCACCTGTAGCTATAAGAATATTAAGTCAAATTTCAATGGAATTGAAGAGGTTTCAGTGATAATAAAAAAAAATAGTGAAAAAGACTGGAAAGTCTGGCAGCAGGAAAAATTGACTGCTTGCAAGAAACACAGGGTAAAAAAGGGTACAAGTGCTTTGAAAAGCTTTTTGGTACAGGTCGAAAAATAATAGCCATGCATTCTGCTCGATATTTTGGACATCCACAATCTCAAATTACATTTCAAGAAGACATGGTTCAATCGCTGTGCAGGTTTTTGGTGTCTGAGCAGAAAACGGGTACATGGTATACTATCTACACAGAAATGCTTCAGCAAGTATTTTTCCAGGTGACTCACACTCTGAAAGTCATTCGACTCGCGGGCACTGGCAGCGATGTGGTTACAGGCTTCCACACACAAGCGCACCTCGGGGGAGGCTTGGGCCAGGCTGGTGCCGATGTCCTGGGCCGTACCCCCCTCCAGACCGTTTCCTGCAGGCACAAAGGCACAGAAAGGAATAAGAGCCCCTTTACACAGCCACAGAAAATGCAATATTTCACTACAACAGCAAATAGTGAAATTCAATGCTCTTCCATCATAAAACATGAAATTCAAGTGAAAAACATGTACATTAATATGGACCATTTTTAGTACAGTATGTAACAGGTAAGTTTAAATAACATGAGTTTTGAAAGTGGTTATATCCATTGTGTAGTGTCCATCTTGTGTCCTCAAAAGACATTGTTTTCTTTAGGAATGTTTTTTAATTCATCATACATACACATGACATCTAAATACAGTTATACGGCAAATGGTTAGAAATGTAATCTATAAAGGAGCTGTGTGTCATGACTGAATGAGGAGAAACTAACATGCAAAAAGAAATTTCAGATTCATTTCCAATTAGTTCCAATTCATTTCCAATGAGTGGTACGTTGGTGCAGTGGGTTTGGTGTAGGCCTCTTGCACTTCAGAGGTTTGATTCCTGCTGAGGGCACAAGTTTCCACAACATATTTATTGTTCCTGTTGTCTGTTGTACTGTGTATGTCCCGAGAGATCAGCTCGATTAAGAATTCCAATGTAGGTGTACATATGACAATAAACTACTGCACTTCATTCCACTTTTCTGAGGTCCAGCTGACACTAATATAATATATGATATTAATATATTACACTAATGTAATATATTTTAAACTATAGGAAATCTCAGTATAAAATCATTCTAATTTATGCCTAGTATTTAAAAAAACTGCAAAATATTTAATGTGTGAGAAATATGTGTACTGCACTGTTATTTTGTGTAATCACACATTGATTTTGATTAAAACTTTAATAAGCTTTTTGGCAAGGAATATCTGTATGCGAAATATACATGCCCTTACCCTTATGTACAATAGCTTTGAGGTGGACAAATTATTGAATGAGCGGCCACGACCACTCTAATCTCTCCGTCTGTGTTCTCAAATACAGTTTTCCGAACTCATACATCAGAAAGACCACCGAAACTAAAATTATTCTGCAGCTAGGATCACACATTCTCCCTTCCCTTAACGACAGACTACTGTTCTTTTAAATTTTCTCCATTCATTGGAAGTTTCATTTCACACCTCTTTGCACCCATTCTGACTTCACACCTCTTGATTGGCCTCTCTTTCTGTCCCCTGCTCCTGCCTCTCACTCCTCCTCCCTCCCAACCTTTGTTCTCCCGCTACTTTACCTTTGCCTACTGCCCTGTCTCTCTCACACCTGAAGAAGGCTCCACGGCCGAAATGTTGTGTTCTCTTTCTTCTTTTTTTCAGCATGGAATAAACCTATTACTTGTTCCTTTGCAAATTATTGAATGACTCCCTACACGTAATCCCCTTCTCTCCTCCCATTTGCCTTTTGGGTCCTACCCCTATCCCATCTCCATCTCTGCATCTGCCCTTGGTCATTCCTCTTCTGCATGGGGATTCTAGCCTCCTTGTCCCATGGTCCAGGACGCCTAATTCCTGCCTATTGTCATTCCTAGTGAAATAGCAGTCTGACGCTAAGAAAACAAAGAAAATGAAGACACTGACCACACAGTCATTCCATTAGAACAAGTAATAGTTGCAAATGAGAGGATGAACAAGCTCCTACAACTCTCGTTTGTCTTAAATCCTCTCCCACTAGTCTGTTCTATTGAAAATGCGAGGTTGTTTTCATTCTGAGATATGAAATATTGTACTCTAGCAATCAAGGGCATCCCGGCCCTGAGACACCCACTGATCTTCTCCAGCACAGCCTTCATGAGCCCCTCTCTGTCCCTCTGATGTCGGAACATCAGCTCCGTCCGGGCCGACTTCAGCACATATTCGTCCGCCTTGGCGATGAAGCCCAGTGAACTGCGGCGCCGAGGAGTGGGGGCAGCTCCGTCGCGCTCTGGTGACCAGGGGCGCATGTGCATCCGCAGGAACCGTGGCAGGATGTTCAGGAAGATCTAGGGAAGAGAAGAGCCAGTCACAGCTCCCATTTGGAAAACACATATCCTGAAGGAGCCAGCACTGCTCTTATATTATGCTACTGACATCCCCCGCTTCGACCCGATTCTCTCCCTTGGCCAGAGAATGAGTTATTAGACAAATATAAAAGTTGTTTTTTTTCACATCACAGACCAGGCTGCATTAAATCAGTTGCATTTAATGAATCCTTTTCCTATTGCTTTGGTTTCTTGCTTTCTGGAATCCCATTTAGATGTTGTTCCTGATGAGAATTGTATTCACTGCTGAATAAATTACTCTTCCCCAAAATACGTTGCTGAAAAGATTTAAAGCACTAAATAAATTCCATAGGGAGGTATATAATTGTATTGTATATAAAGTGTCTTTAGTTGACGTACGGTATGTTTATTTGATTGTTCTACACACTTCCTGAGAAGAATACCTGGGAGGTTATTTTAGAAGCCTTTTTGTCCCTGTTTAGTTTGAAAACACTTAGGAAATTGTGTGAAACACAGAACCAGATCCTCTAAGGAGTTTAAAATACATACTTTGCTTTCTCATTCATCAAGTTTCACTTGTGAACTGAACTGCTGTACCTGCCTGACTTGGTTGGTCATTATGTGAGTGTTGGGAGTCCGAAGAGATACGTTTAGCACAATGACGCAGTTCATCACGATGATGGTTGTCACTGTCATAGCAAACATCAAATACCTGGAGAGACAGAAAATGACAGCTACTGTATATTTATCAGTTTTAGGTTTCTTCTAAATTAGTGTTCCCAGCTGTCATGTAAGCAAAGGTTACATTCTTCCAGGTAGAACTGTAGTTCTGGTTAGTTACAGAGGTAGTGGAGGAAATAAGATACTGTAAGTTGTCTAGAAGATCCAACCAATCTGAACTAGATTTAAAAGGTACAGTAGATTCCTTCTGGACTCACTTGTCCAGGAACAGGTGCTACATCACACCCTAAAGGTGGTCACTTCTCAGTGAAGGGTGGCAGATGTTACCACACTTTTATTGTAGAGTGCATAAAGGGTCTTGATTGGGATTTTAAGACCCATGCAAATGCAAGGTGGTTTTGGAATACACCATACCAGCATCGTTTAATCAAGAATTAGTTGAGCAAAGAAATTTTGAGGACAAGAAATAACCGAAAGCTGGTGAAGGCAAAAGGAGAGTGGATCTTACTTGCCAATGAGTGGCACAGCCTGGGAGGTCTCAGGAACTTTCTGGGAAATGAGGATCAGGAACACTGTCTGTGCCAACAGGATGGAAATAGAGACCGTACACTTCTGCCCACCCGCTGGGGAAACCAACCACAAACATTACCAACAACAATTACACTCTCATAACAAACATATTTTCACTTAGATATAATATTAATATATGCAACACAACAGATTATTAAAATAATAATCACCTATTGTTATATTAGCTATTAATATACAAGGTCGGAAGAGTGCTCCAACCAATAACCAAACATCTTCCAATCATGAAGCTGATATAAAGGGGAGGAAGCTATATTCCTGATAAACTAATCATTTCCACCGACAAACAGAAATAGTACATTTTTTTAAAAGCTCAGTAATTCTAAGATTATTTTCTGTGATGTACTATATTCTGAGTCCACAGACCTTATTCTGTGTAAGAACCAATTTACAAACTGCAGGTAATGTCCAAGGAGAAGCAAATATCATGTGTCCAATTCATGCTCAACGTTTAGCTATAAGCTCAAGGCTTACAAGAAGTATAAAATGTATTTTCAAATAAAACAGAGAGCAGGGACTAAAAGATGTTTGCACATCATCCTAAATCTGCTCAGGAAGGCCCATGTGTCTAACCTTTGGCAGGCAGGTAGTAAGCAAGCAGACCCAGAGAGGAGATTAGCACACAAGGCACAATCATGTTGATGATGTAGAAGAGAGGCTTCCTCTGGATAATGAGGAAGAAGACCACTTCCTGGTACTCCAAGTCATCCTTCATGTAGCGATTATTGATTAGCTTTTTGGCTGGTCTGTGCTTGATCGCCCATTCCCCATTCTCTGAAACAGAGACCATTAGATTTCTGTTCTTTGAATCGCCATCAACACGAGCAGTTAGACAGCGCTCCTTTCACGATTTATGTGTGAGCAGTGCAGCTGCTGCAGGGCAGTGCTACTGGCAAACTAAGAGAATGAACCCCAGGCTACAGGGATGAGGATTCAGAAGAGCTGGAAAACAAAGCAGGCTAGGTGGGCAGAAAAGCAGGCAGGCGAAATGTTGTAGTGAGGTCTGCACAAGGGATCAGGCTGCAGGGGTATGTGGAAGCAGGCAGCCACGGGATTTATGCTGCTGGTTTGTGGATACAAAAGCTGCCCAGGGAATCAGGCAGGCTAGAAAGTAGGACACGGGCTGCCATGGGGAAATAGGACGCCAAGGTGTTGGGACACTGGCTGCCCTGTGAATCAGGCTGCCGAGTTGTGCAGACGAGAGCTACCTGAGGAATCAGACAGCTGAGCGTTTCTACTGGACCGGTATCGGACAGGTGTTGACACTTGGATTTAGCTGTGCACAGATGACGAGCAAAGAGCTGCTTGCTAGATGGCACACAGAAGCTCCAATGTCAGAGCACCAGTCTAGCGGAGAATCAAGCCTGATAGGAATGCCGAATAGGAGTATCAACTGGTGGCTTGTGTTGCAGATTGTCTGCCTGATTGACAGACAGCTACAGCAGCCTGACGGAAAAGCATCCCAGTCTCGTTCTCAAGGGGCAGGCTGAAGAGTGAGAATGCTGCTAGCAACCACAGGCTGTTTGTATGAAAGAGATATTTCCTTTGACTGGATTCCCAGTTTTGTCATATAGGATCATTTTATGAATGTTTCAAAGTCCTCAGGTATGCCTGTTGGTGAGGAGTGCCCTGTAAATGCAATCAGACTAACGTGACCCATCAGAACACTGAGGACTGTTGATGTGCAGTTGCTTGAACAGTACCTGTGAAAGCCTCAGGATCAATCACAATCCACTCAATGGTCTGACCATCTTCAGTTGTCAGGACAAGGTCAATCTCATTGGCACTATAGGTTTGTGAGCTGGAACAGTGAAGGCAATGTTGAAAAAAAAAGCAAAACTCAAAGTTAAAATGCTGAAAGAAAAAAAGTGATAATTGTTGAAATGTTGAAATTATTGGAATTATTTTTCATCTTTGTTTCTTAAAAACCTTACGCAGAGAACAATGGCTAAAATCTAGACCAATTTCCATTATGACTCCTAACGAAACAGGAGGCAGAGACTGACCGAAAAACCAAGGAGCAGTTCTGCCAGTCAAAGGGGAAGTAGGTGACCTTGATGGAGCAGGCACTGCGGTAGATAGCTGGGGGCAGCCAATAAACGCAACCAGAGGAATAAACCAGGGCGTTGGTATAGAGAGTGATCTCAAATTTACCATCCACGCTGTCAAACACAAAGACAACACAAAGTAAGATTCACTCAGTGTACATGTTATGTTTATGTTGCAAAGGTTTAGTAGAGTAATTCAAAGTGGACTTCTTTGTTTCACACTAACACCATCATCCTTAATATTAGAAACAATATTTGGGAGGGAGAAGAGTCCTTAAGAGAAAAAAAAGAGGATTATAAAGACAGATAGCACCCACTGATTTTGAACACTGCAAATAGTCTGATTTTAACAGGATTAGAAACCCTTTCAAAATGTGCCCTGACTTCTCGTATGCACTGAAATATAAAAATACTCAATATTAGAATTTAATTAGAAAATAATGTGTAATTTTGGGTATTTATAGTAATTTGATGTCTGGTAATGGCTTTGTTGTAATGTGTTTTCTTCTCCTTAGTTTTAGACTCTTTGAAGAAAACTTTGAATGACTCTCATTGTAAAAGCTGAATTTGTTAGTGTAACGCATACGGCCACCATTGCAGGTTGTGCAAGCCAGCTTACCAGCGCGGTGACATCACCACCCTTCCCTGTGAATAGCAGGGACCACAGCCGCCGGGCTGAGGGGAGATTTCCCTTTAGCTCAACTGGCTGGGTCCCCGTTGAGTGATGCCAGAGGCCCGGGTTCGAGTCCCCAGCGGCAGGGGGCCGACCTGAGGCGACAGCAGCGAGGGCGTGTACCCACGTGAACCTGAGAGCGCTACATTATACTGTAGTGTACTGTAGTGAATCTAGTGTATTATTGTCTCACAGTGTTCCGGTTTTATACAAGTAATGTTCATAACATGGGAAAAAAAACCAATTGTATCTCTCTAGCAAGCACTGCGATGAACGTCTCTATATGCACTCACTTGTTCTCCAGCACAATGTCAGGGAGCCAGATGCTTTTGGAGGGGACACGCAGGAGCTCGAAGTCATCATACAGGGAACTGTTCCACTTCAGACGGTAGTCACACCATTTCTGAGAAAGAACAGTAGTTTCTAACTAGCCTACAATTTATCATTTTACTCTGCAAGTAACTTAATTAAATGTCTTCTGAAAATCTAAATATATCGCGTATTATGCTCTATTTGTATCCACCGCTGGTTGTTGAAAGAATGCTAACAAGTTCACTAAGCAGGACCAACCTTTTATTAAAATATGATTACCACCCCCCCAAATCCTACTACCCTACAGTTAACCCATAGCTTAGTTATACTGTTCCTATAATCATACTTGTAATATTAGTAAGACTTATTGATCCCTAAGTACTCGAGGCTCAGTTTTGTTACCCTTTTGATGAATCGGCCTTGCATTTTCCAGTCAAAGGTTATGATCCCTGTCTTGAATGACTGATGGAGCATTACAGTAGCTTAAATGTTTCTAAAACCTGTGACAGTTCTGTCTTCTCTGTGCTACTACTTTAATGTAGAACTTTGTCTTTCCTCAGACTGAGGCATGTTTCTGATTTATTCCTTAGCACACACCTGAATAAAATAATCACTGGTCTTTAATCTAAAATTTCCCCATTTCTGCCTCTGAGAAACTTTATTTTTTACTGTACTTTTAATTTTGGAATTAAATGCCCTTTATTGTTTTAGCATTGCAATATTACTTTCCATCTGCCTCCTATATTTCTAATATCCTTCTTTCACCTGTGCTTGCAGATCATTATGATGAGACAATCCTGCCTGTCAGTTAAAGGTCACTGCTAACTTGTCCAAACTACATAAAAGAGATGCAGTCTCCAAGCATGTCATACTTCTTGGTGTCCAGAATTACCATTTCAATCCAGACGTTGGTTGTAAGAGCCTCCTCACGTTCATTCTGCAGGTGAAACAAAATCTTGCTTATTCTACATATTTTAGAAAAATAATTTCAGTAACACAGACAGTTGTCCCACTTTTTTTTTCATTTTTTACATTAATCAGTTCATCAGATTATGTTAACACCCAGCAATCAATATTGTAAATGCATGAAGCACTGAGCATACAAAATAGAACTGTTCTGCAATTTTATGTACATGCTGCCTGACCAATTTCACACAAAGAACACCACTTTTTGTTGGATGTGTTTTCTGGAAACATTTTTTGTGCTTTATTGATTAATGCCAACCTTGTAGAGTTTAGAAAGATAAACTACTCTTTAGGAGGATTGCCTCATCTGAAATACCACAAGAAACAGTTTGTCAATGAAGAGGTGTTAGTAAAACAATACAGGCTTTAGTCTTGAACTGTTCTAACTTGTTCCTGTAAAATAATAATCAGATTTTAACTGAATGTAAATGTTACAGCCGTGCTGTGAGCCATGCATATGTCTTTCCTATTACATTAGACTTGCTCTGGTCAAAGCTCTATATTGAGACCAGAAAACTATCAACATAATCAGGTCTCCCATGCTTTATAAATGGTCAGGACCACTACAACAAAGGCTCAAAATGTCAAAAAATTGTTCAAAGCTATATGTCAGTGTTAAGGAGTATCTGCAGACTATTTCAAAATGCAAAAAAAGGAAAGCGGTGCGGACGTTATTTTTATTTAATTTGTTTAATCTTTTTTCATAATTTGAATTTATTTTGTAAGATGTACCCCGACGATGTTTTTGTCTTGAAATGTTACAGTATATGTACTCTTGTTTGTATTGTAATTTTTGTCATTTTGTTATGCATAAATAAAAAAATAAAAAACATGTTTTAAAAAAAAAGCTATATGTCAGTAACAGGGATGTGAATCCCCTGCTCACCAGTGAGATGAGATTGGTGAGGGTCAGCTTCAGGGTGACCTGGGTCACATCTCCTTCCTTCTCCACGGGGCGTATTTTCTTGTTGTAGCCCCTCATCAGCTCCTTAAGCAAGGCCTCTTCCTGGTTTCGACTCAGCACACCTGAAAGAACAATAAACCCCAATAGGTCTCTTCTGCTGCGGATGTCGGACAAACAAATCAAGAACAGAAATCAACAAGACGATTATTTTTCAAAGGATGGTGGTTGTTTCACCAGTCTCCAGCTTTCCTGGGTACTGTCGGGGTATAAAAAGTAAGATAGAACATACAGTATGCATGAATATCCGTATTTTACACTGGCACTGAAGTGCAAAGCACCCTAGAAAAAGACCAGTAACTGTGGAATTGCATCATCATTTTTCCCACCACTTCTAGGCGCAGTCATTCTCAATCATGTACGTACTTTCGGAAGGGTGAAAGCTTCCATGTTAATTTTATTATTTTTATTTGCTTTGGCAACACTGATTGTACCCATCGGTCATGCTAATAAAGCACCTTGAATTGAATTGAAAGCTGGCGAAAGGTAACTTCCTGTATATTTTTCATGTTACTTTGGTAACTAATAGGTTTCCTCTCTTTCAATTCTTAATTTAATACGATTCCATTGTGTTGAATGTAGCGAATATTTCCATCTCTAAATGTTTTTTAAATTAAACCCCAACCGTTATTCTATTAGCTGGCTAAAAAGCACAGATGATTGTGGGGCATGTACTGTACTGCACGCTAGCTAGTGATCGTACAGCAGGTACTGTATAACTGGTTAGTTTAGTTTTAACTCAACTACTCGTCTTAAATGTACGGTTTTTATATGTAGCTAAAGCTGTCTTTGAAATACAACTTCACAGTCCCGGTAGTGTTCAACACTCACACGAAAATACTTTGCATGTTGTAGGTAATACATTTAAATAACCTAATGACCTTTCGCCATCAGTCACCCTCCCAAAAGTAAATGAAAAGAAATGGGAAATATGTTAACGCAATTGCGCAATTTCTGATCCTTTTATAGCGTGTGCCTACCTTTGTGTGTGCATTTTTTCTAGTGTGCTTGGCCACCGTAATATTTTTCACACATCATAGACTTAAACAGATTCGCAGAACTATAAACCCTTAAAGTAATTATTCTTAAAATACCCTCTAGAAATGTGAACTTGCTAAGATGAATAAGTGATCAATAAAACTTACAAAATACTTTGGAAATAAGCATTTTATTAATTCAATGAATTAGTAAATTATATTCTTGGGCATGGAGTGTACGAATATTTAAAGAAGCAAGAAATTCTCTGAATAAATCGGTTAGCCTGCATCCTGTTAGAATAAAAGCGAACATTGGGTGATCTTTACGATATGCGATTGCACGCATCCATGTATGAACTGACTAAAATTATACTGTATATAGTGAAGAATATGTGAAGAAACAAGGTGTAATTTTAGTTTGAAAAACAAAACAACACAATTGTTTTATCTACCTTCACTTGCTTTTGCTCAATTTAATCAAATGGGATTTTTTCTACACACATTTTTCCTGCTCTAAAGTGATGATAAAAACAAATGTAGATTCATCAATAGCAAAAAAGGAAGCATTTATAGATGCACAATGTGAACAGAATGTGTAGTGGTATTTACTGTACAATTCATTTCAAAACTGCTCAAGAAATTTGGAATACTCATTCAAATAGAGCCATTCAATTTTAAATTATAGAGCAATTTAAAAAGCAAAAGCAATGCAGAATATTACTAGAATACTGAAATACCACAGCAAAAGACTGTATTGTAAAGCAACATACTGTACATGACATCATGACATCGAGATTTGCCCACTTTTTTCAAAACAGGATGACAAAGAAGATCTGCATTGAAGTCACTGTCACCATACTCATAAAGGTGGTGTAGCTTCTGATTCCACAAGGAATTGACTAGTTTCATTTTAGAGGGTGAAGCTGGTTCAAACATCACAGTATATACTGTAAATAGGGTATGGAGACGTTCAGGTTGCCCTGAAGAAACTTAATAAATAAAATAACAATGGTTAGCTTTTCTCAAGCCAGGATTTTGGGGAAAAAAATGTCAGTCTTACCTGTAGGAGCACAAAAAAGCAATATCAGAGCAGACAATAACGGGATCCCCATGACTGTGTGTTCTAGAGTGCTGCCAAGGACTTGTGAGTATTCATTTCTTCTCTCTGCGAGGGAGCACCTGGCTATGAGAGGGCAGGCAGACGGAGCCTTTGTCCCGCAGTTGGAAGGTTATTTTGGGAGCCCAAGCTTGTGGTTAGTGCCTTAGCCAGTTGGCCTCCTCTACATTGTCAGCTGTCGTAGGAATGAGATGGGCAGACACAGGGGGAGAGCAAGGACTGAAACAGAGGAGTGTTCAGTTTAACTAAGGCTTGGATCACCTGAAGAGCATATTTGCTTAAATCAACTAAGTGAACAAACTCCGGTTTCCTCTGAATTTAATTAATACATTGCCGCTGCCCTCTTGATTGCAAACAAGTCTTAACAGATGAAGGGGCACTTGTGTGAGTTTGTTGAACACTCCTATCATAAGGATTCTTAGTTCTGCAAAGGCCCAGCTGCATAAATCTAAGACACCTATCCACTACCTTAAGAGTTTTTTTAAAATATAAATCTAATAAACTGAGTACTCAATTAAAATGTCCAAGTCATCAGAATCCAGAGATAAGAAATCCTGTCATAGTGAATACATGTCTTTCCACATGTGTCCTCTGGCTTGGGTTAAGAAATTGTCAATTCTAAGGAAACCCTCTGGATTGCTCTGTCTTTGCCTTTGAGAATTTTTTATATGTGTAGAGTGTATTTATACTTGTATAATACGTGTGTATCAACAATATTGCTCTTGACTGTAACGAGGTTAAGAAATATACTTGGCACTACAATAGCAAAATATTGCACATTGAAATGGGAATGTGGACACACTGCAATTATTGTTTAGGAGAGTGTTAACACCTTTCACTGAAGACCTTAACACTAGCTTGAGCCTTTCATTATCACCAGCCTTTATCGGGAAGCCAAAAAGGCTGCAATTCTGGCCCAAATCCCAACGCTGATCTGGCTTACAGAGCACTCCAGGTGACAAGCAATACAGAGAAAAGTGAAAATTCAAAACATATTGGGATGAATTCTGGGATTTTAGGTGACCTGCTTTCCAGTTTTCCTTTTCACTGTTTTATTTCCTTCTTCCCCATACAAGCCACCGCACTTTTATAATAGAGTACTCCCATGTGTGCCTGCAAGAGAGATACTATTTCACTGTTTATAGACAGTGTTACCGTAAGTTGACTGCAGGTGCTGAGCGGAATGTTCTTTGTGGAGGGACATGTTTAAGCAGCTGCTTGCCTGTTGCCAACTGCTATCTATAACCCTGTCTACAACAGTACTGCAGAGGAATAGACAATGACACAAATCGGAGCAATACAAAGAGCCAGATATAGGAAGTGGGTCTCTTATGAAACAATAAAATATGATTCTTTCTCTGTTTCGAAGAAGGATCTCATTAACCCTGTATGTCTGTGTATTCCGATAGATGTAAGGAAAAGTGAAATATCCAGGCCATGAAAAAAATAACTAGTCCTTAGTAAGATGTAATAGGTTTATTTCATGCTGATAAGAGAAGAAAGAAAACACAACGTTTCGGCCGTGGAGCCTTCTTCAGGTGTGAGGAACCTTCACACCTGAAGAAGGCTCCAAGGCCGAAACGTTGTGTTTCCTTTCTTCTCTTTTCAGCATGGAATAAACCTATTACTTGTTCCTTTGCAGCCTACGCATGCTGACGTACTGTAGCTACCCATGTGAACTACTAGTCCTTAGTGTTCAATAAGTGAGCACTAGTTAAAAAGGCATTTTGGAACAGCAGCGCTTACTGTTTGCATTCTAACGAACGACAATGTTGCACTCTCTTACTGTTAGCAACCATGATGACATCAAGCATTAAGTCTGTCTGGGAGCAGCATGGGAAAAGGCTCACAGAACTCCAAAAGGAGTGGAGCCCAGGCTCAGATGTGCAGAGAAGCTCCTATGTGTACCAATTTCTGTTCCATTCTGTTCTATTTAGATCAGACTAAATTCTGCTCTCCCAACCTTTCAAGAGTCTTGAATTCATTCAGACCTTCATGTAACACAGTAGTATAGGGACTGCAAATTCACCCCTTATAATCATAATACATGGAGAGAGCACAAATACAGCATGAATTACTCTAACTAAATATAAATTGCATGATTATTAACAGATGTCAGGTATTTGTCATTTGTAAATAATTGTCATTTGATAATAACAATTTCTTACACTTATGTACCCCTTTTCTGGACACTCAAAGCGCTTTACAGGTAATGGGGACTCCCCTCCACCACCACCAATGTGCAGCAGCCATCTGGATGATGCAACGGCAGCCATAGTGCACCAGTACACTCACCACACATCAGCTATCAGTGGGGAGGAGAGCAGAGTAATGAAGCCAATTCATAGATGGAGATTATTAGGAGGCCTTGATTGGTAAAGGCCTATGCTAAATTTGGCCAGGATGTTGGGGTAACACGCCTAGGCCTTTCAAGAAGTGCCCTGGGATTTTTAATGACCACAGAGAGTCAGGACCTCAGTTTACGTCTCATCCGAAGGATGGCGCCTTTTTACAGTATAGTGACGGGGACATAGTATAGGGACATTAGGACTCACACATACCACCCCATATTGGCCTCTCTAATGCCTCTTCCAGCAGCAACCTTAGTGTTTCCCAGGAGGTCTCCCATCCTGGTACTGGCCAGGCTCACACCTGCTTAGCTTCATTGGGTTACAAGTTGTAAATTGCAGAGTGATATGGCTGCTTACCATTTGTAAAAGGACATTTATAAATAATATTAAGAATATCTGGTCATTTGTAAATAATTCTTTATTGATTACATTAGTGCAAAATGTTGTATTGCTGTAAATTGTATAATCTAAAGTGTGATTCGCACTCCATAAGATAAAGTGTTACCAAACTGACTTACATGCAATATACTGTACTGTACTGTCTGATAATGAAGCACCCTCACACCCTGTCACCACAGAGACAGCTGTAAGTGCAAATGACATCGCTGGATTATTTGCGCTTGTGAAGGTATCCTGATAGCTACAAGCACAGACAAGAATTCTCTCAAGGGAATGCAACCCATATTGTTTAAATATTTCTCAGGCTGGTCAAGCAATGTCTCCTTGACAAGCCAAGAACCAGCCTAAATCAAAGTGCATTATATTTTGTGAATTTAAATGAATAGCACAAAAATATTAATCTGAGAAAGCTGGCACGTGGAAATTCTGAGTCCCTAATTACAGTGGAAGCCTACAGCTAAGAACTCAATAACTATATTCACCAGAAAAGGTGCTTTTAGTGTTTTATTTAATATATTTATCACAACTTGATTAAACATTTTACCTTTTATGAATTCTATTAAACTATCATTGTTGGAAGAAATTACCTCTGATTCTACTAAGAATACCACTGCACTTATTTTATAGGTTTTTGCCATTTAACTGCAAAATTTAAATGTTACTGAATATATATATATATATGTATTTGCAAAGATAACATCCAGTTCAGACTCTTAAAATTAAAGCAAGGGTAGATGCACAGTAAAAATTATAATATTCAAGCCAAGAATGCAATACTTCTTCAGTCACTGTATTGCAAACGTAAACCATGAGTAATTTAGAGGATCATAACTTAAGTTATGTGTTATAAGGGGTTAACAGGAAAGAAAAAGTATCTTTGAATTTTGACATACTGTACACTGTATAACCTTAACTGTATATATTTTCGGTAACAAAGATCCACTGTTCTTTTTCAATATACAGTAACAGCTAATGAAACTGCAAATATTACTGAACTTTTAAACTAAAAAAAACTTCAGACTTGATAATTTAAAAGTAACAAAAAGATCCACCACTAGCTACTGTATAGGTTTCTGACTTTACTATGTCACTTTTTCTTAATGTAATTCAATCACAGCTGCATTAAACAGATAAATGGTATCATTATCATTTATCTGTATTACTCAATCAGTCAATCAATCAATCAAATGCACAAGAAAACAGCGTGCAGCATTAATTGCTGGCAATGAAATGTCTTTCCTGCGAGCTCACCGGGGGGAAGGGGGATAAAAATCACAAAATTAAGGTTACAAAAATGTTACATAATAATAGATAATAGTGCAATAGAAATTGAATAAAATTAACTCAAGCAAAACTCAATATAAATAGAGCTGCTATGTGTCCAGGGTGTATGCAATATATTATGTCCAAGTAGTGCAGTATGCTGAATACAGTGAAAACTGTGTGTCCATGTAGCCATTACAGGTGATTTGCTGAAGGAACTGCAGCTTGGCTATTTAGCAATCTTACTGCCTGGAGGTAGAAGCTGTTCTGTAATCTGCTGGACTTTGACTGAATGCTTCGATACCATTTACCGGACAGTAGGAGAGAAAACAGTCTGTGACTGGGATGACTGGGGTCCTTGAGAATGGACCTGGCCTTCCTAAGACATCTCGCTGAGTAGACAGTCTGGATGTTTGGTAGCTCACAGCCGCTAATGAGCTGCGCTGACTTCACCACCCTCTGCAGTACTTTGCGATCCCGGGTGGAGCAGTTCCCATACCAGGCAGTGATGCAACCAGTCAGGATGCTCTCAATAGTGCACCTGTAGAAGCTGGCCTGGATATGTGACGGCATGCGGAACTCCTTTAGCCTGCGGAGCAAGAATAGGCCCTGCCATGCTGTTTTGACCACGATGTTGGTGTGGTGGGTCCAGGTTAAGTCCGCTCTGATATTAAGTCCCAGGAACTTAAAACTGCTGACCCTCTCCACTGAGAGGTTCCCATTGATATAAATAGGTATGAATATTCCTCATAGCTGTTTAGTCATATGGAAAGCATTTAATCTTTTTTATACTGTCTCAAAAGCTCAGTTGCTGTCTCCAAAAATTTCTCTTTGGAGAAGCTACCTAACAGTAGCATTTTTTCTTTCTAGATGGAAATGTTGATAAGCATTTCCTCAGTTTATCCAGTGCTTTTTTGATGCATGTCATTCTGTCAGTTAATTAAATGAATCAGACTGTATAAGATGTGACATGACGGGCTCTATTATACAGTAAATAATTTTATATTTATAATAGTACTTTGATATTATGGACTTACGTCTGGGAAGTCCTTCTGCAAGCACAATAAGTAAATTAAACCAAAGGAAAAGGCAAATTTTACCAAAATAATTCAGCCGTAACCTGTGGGAGAGAAATTATATTTATATATAAAACTTACAGTATATCTTTTTGGTAGCAGAATATCTTGGTATTAGATCATCAGATCAAAATGTTATCTTGTTTCCAGGACATCAGCCATCATCTGAAATGCTACAAAATAATGGATGATGAAAAAGAAGGGCCAAGACAATACATAATGTACTGAATTTGCCAAACAAACTTAATACTTTCAAAAGAATTATTTTTGTTGATATCAAATTTTATTGTTTCCTCTTGGCACAGTGTAATAGTGAAGAATTGATGAAGATCATACAGCAGCCCGTGTTTTCTTCAATGAAATTAACAAGTTGAGCACAAGAGCACACAGGTCATATTTAATATTGATACATTGCTGGCACAAATAGGGCTCAAGGCATTAATTTAAACATACTGCGTATGGAAATGCATCAAAATGCCACAAATCTATTATGAAACCAGCAGTATTTGCTTTTTATTTAATGTCTTTCAAAACATACCTCATGAACTCCTTGAATCAAGTAAAGTAACATGTTAACTGGCCTGCTGCAATGCCTCTGTAGCACACAGTGTTGTTTCTGCTGTTCAACCACATGTGTCTGTCAGTACGATTTGGATTTGGTCAACAGCAAAGTATTGGGGAACCCATGAAAATTGAATTCATTCAAAGAATGGTTCAACTCTAACTGTTAAAAAATCTCTTATCTGTTAAAAAAAAATGTACATGCTCTTGTATTGGCTGGACACGGACCACCACATTTCGTTCCAAAGAATGACCGTTTCAAGAAGACAAGAGATGGAGACGACTGGCTAAAAGGGAGGAGGCCATCAGATGAAACGCTTGTTCTCTTCCAGGTAGTTGTAAGGGTCCCCTTCAAAAGGCAGGGGGGGCGGGTGGTTGTACGTCCCCGTCAGGAATATGAACAAGGTCCCAAGGGTCATTATGGGGGTCACAATGAAGAGGCAAAGTCTGTCAACTGTCCTGGCTATCCCACTCCAATTGTCCTTTTCCTGTGAAGAGGTGTCACAGGAGAGGGAGTTAGGATACAGAGGGGGTTTAAAAGCTCTCTCAACATTGAGAAACAGCAGTTTCAAATAGAAAAATAGATGTGTCTCTTCACAATAGATTGTGTTCCTTAAATTTGTCTAAACCTCTGCAACACAGACTGTTTTAAAGACCCTTATAGCAGTCTAAATTATTGGGATATCATAAAAGGATGAATGGAAAAATGCAGAAAAAAACCTGCCTTTTAACGTTTAACTACAGTACCAACAACTAACATCTGTGTCTTCCTCTCTATAAAAGAAACAGTTCAGTGTTTTTAATTTTTAAAAGATTCTTCATCCAACACTGCTTAGGAGTACTGTTACACTTACTTCATTGTAGTCATTTTTGTCCCGCATGTGCTTGACAATATAATTGGCACCATCCACTGCAGGCCTGATTTCAGCGTATAACTGATCAGCAACATCAGCTTCATTGCTTGATTTGTAGACTGAAAGGAAACACAAGTTCCTTAGCATGTGGGAATCCAATCTGTTCATTTACACTCTTTTTCCATTAAGGAAAAAAAGATAATTCTAAGACTGAATAAGCTTCAGTGCTTCCCTTTAATGTAATTAATTCAGATTCCAAGTCATAATACTTAAACCTGCCTTCATCAACAGATTGTGAGGTAATTTATTATAGCAGACGGTACAATGTGGCAAAAATTCTAATGTTCACTGAAAAGGAGAAATCTTGACTTAATTCTCCAGTAGTATAGTTTTCTCATATTGTTAATGACAATAAACAAAAAGTCAGTGCTTTTCCTCCTATGATTCACTTTAACAATGTGTTTTAAGGAGGCCTGACAGCGTCCAACTGACCTGCAGCAGGTGTGGACCGGGGGGTCAGCCCATGCCTTTCAGATTGCTTCTCAAACATGAGCTCGCTGCGGGACTTCACGCTGTAGTACTCCTCAGCCTTGGCAATGTACCCCACAGAGCTGGAGCGCCGTGGCAGTGCTCCCTCCCAATGGGACTCGCTCTCTGCTGGCCTGGACATACGCAGGATTCTTGGCAGCCTCTCCAGGAAGAACTGACCAAGGCACAGAGACGTGAAATCACAACATTCCTACTTGAACACCCCAAGACTCACCCACCTTATTTACCTCTCCTGTGTCCTGACTGCTCTGAAGACAGAGAAGGCCAAAGTATCACTTCCTTTCACTCCTGTATCATATACATAAGGCATTGACAAAGCCTGGAAAACGTGCTGAAATTTCAAGAAGTGATGTGGCGTGTATTGGTATTTGCATTTATTTTATTTTTTTTAAATAATGTTGTTTGAATTGCTATTCTTCTGTGATTTAAAAGGAAACTCTATATACTGTATAATGGGCAATAATGGGATATGAAGATGTTTTATGGACACTGACCAACACAAAACCTTTTAGGATATACTGTATTATGTCAAGAAGTTTATTGTCAGGACAAGCCAGGCAGGAGTAGCCTCTGAACTGAATGCTGGAATGGTTGGAGCAGCTCTTTCTCTCCTAACTCCTACAGAAAGAGACATACAGTACTGTACCTCTTTGGTCCAATCTGACATGATGTGAGTGCTGGGAGTTCGGAAGTGCAGGTTCAGGACTATGACACAATTCAGGACCACCACTGTGACTATCAGCATGATAAACATTAGGTACCTAAATCATGGGAAAATCAAAGCCACATGAGAAATGACAACTTTTTCTTTCCTTCTCTATTGTGCACGTACTGTATACAGTATAAAGAGCGTACTGCAAAGTTCCCAAAAATTTTTTTTTAAATAATTAAATCATTACATTTAACTGAACTTAGAAAAGGATTAACTTAAAATCTCCAGACCAAACCATTTATTTCCTTAGAATCTGCGTCTTTTTCTAAAGACATTTGAAGGATGTTCAATGTTCAATGTTGAGAATAACCCAAGTGACCAGCATGTTGCAATGATACCCCCCTCCTTTTTAATTTTACCTTTATAAACTTGGAAATAAATCTGTTGAGGGGGAATGCTTAAATTAGATTAACAGCATTGTGTGACGATTCCCTGAACTAATACAATAACCGCTGACAAACATTAAAATGATTTTTTGGATGAATTCAATTTGCTGTTTGCTGTTTTTCATATTTGCAGCATACAGATGTGTTGAATATTGATTTAACCTATGCACAAAGATAAATTCACTAGACTCTGTGGGCACCTACTTGACAATGAGGGGGATGGCAAGAGATGTCTCAGGCAGACGCTGCGAAACCAGAAGCAGAAAGACAGACTGGGCAAGCAGCACGGAGATTGACAAGGTCATCTTCTCCCCACCTGCACAGTGACACAGGGGGTTAATAGCCACATGCATGCAGGGACATAGAGACAGCCTCACACGCCCCAAAGACAATGTGAGCTAAGACTGCAGAAACAGTCAAGATCTGTAAGTGCCCAAGTGCTTACACCTGAATGCTTGGTATTGAGATAGTGTGAACATGTTCAGTGTGTTGTGTGTGGAAATTTGTTTGGTGCGAGTGAAGTTTTATTTAATCTCTGACCCAGGGAAAAGTGTGGTGTGGAGGGTTGAGGAGAGAATGCAGGCTCGCGCTGTGTCCGTTATACTTTTTCTTCTTCTTGCTTGGTCTGCTAGTTTTTGTTTTGTTTTTATCAATAAAGTTTGATAATCAGCCAGCTCTGTTTTCCTTCACATGAATGCCTAAAACCCTATACCGAATCCAGGATTCTGCACTACTATCAGCCTACTGTATTACTGCATCATGGGAAGGACTATAGAGCCCTCTGATTGGAAATGTGAAAATATCCTCTAGCAAGGAAGTGAAGACATTCAGGTATTAAATTCCAAGCCCATTTCCCCGAGAATGTCTAAACCAGTTTCTATTCACAGTATGTATCAGGCAATTAATATAAAACAAGAACTTACAGGATGGCTTTCCAAATAGTTAATGTTATTACCAAATAAATAAAATTACCAAAAGCTTTACCGGATTTTCTCTTCTCACATGCAAATAATTTCACTTATATAATGTTGAGAAAAATCACTAACCAAGAGAAGCCAGGATACTCACTGTCTGCAGGGAGGTAGTAGACTAGTGAAGCCATGAATGAAATGAGGACACAGGGAGTGATGATGTTGATGATGTAGAACAGGGGTTTCCGCTTAATAATGAGGTAGAAGGTAATATCCTGGTGTTTGCAGCTCTCAGGAGGGACATCTTTGTGAGTGTTCTTCCTGGCTGGTTTGTGGATGATCTCCCACTCACCATTTTCTGCACAAATTACAAGGCAAGAGTTATTCAAGACTTTTCAAACAAGATTGAAGCATAAGGCCCCTGGACTGGATTTGCCATGACACAATCAAGGTTAGGTCATAAGATCTTTGTGCCTATTTGGTTTAAGCTACAGCTCATAGAATTTCAAAGAATACAATGAGTTGTATTACTTTGTGTTTTAATAGATTATAAACAGATTAGACTCTTGTTTCCTAGAGTTTAGTATTAGAACTAGAATAGGACTGGAGTTTAGACTACTTTAGGACTCTTTAGTGAAAAAGAAGCTCTCAGAATGCCTGGATGCTTTTGTTTGAAGTTGGGACATGGTGCTCAGGACTGAAAGCCAAAGATTCTGTGAAAAGGAATAAGCTTGGTAGCATATGCCAGGTCATATTTCAGGTCATTGTAGAGTTGGAGTACTGGTATAACAGTTGTATACTGTAATAAAGGAAAATGTGAAATCGGTACTGAGATAGATTCCTTGCGGTTACCTGTAAAACCAGCAGGGTCGATGATGATCCACTCCACTTCGTAACTCTTGTTTGTTTCGGGGTCTTCTTCCGTTTTTAGATGCATACTGATCTCCTTGGCGTTGTAGGTTAGAGAGCTCAAGAGAGAAGAGATGAGGCAATGTCAACAATGAAAGTCCAAAGCAGCAGTGAAACTTGTCTTATTCTGGTGCATTAAAAAAACTAAGAAATTAGCTCAAAGAAAGACAAAGATGTGTGGAAATGTGGTTCCATTCAGATATCAAAAGTACATTGGCATTTCTAAAGCTTCTAAGTAAAAAACTACAGAGTGAAGCTGAAAGGACACTTACCAAAACTAATCACAGGCCAACAAAAGCATGCAAAAGACAACTGCCAGCAATATTAAGTTGCATGTAACTTACTTTTTTAAAAATTTAGTCCATTAGTTTATACTAATCTAAAATTCGATCAATAACATTTGAGCTGAATTTGTTCAACACCATTATCTAAGATTTTAAATGATGAATGTGACTATCAAAATGTATTGGCTTCTTTCATTAGGTCAAAGTGAGGCTACTTGAATTCAGCGCACAACATTCAAGTGATTCAAGACATGTTATCTTCATCTACTCGCCTTCTCCTCCGTTTCCTTTATCGTACCTGAACTTCAAGGAGCAGTTCTGCCAGTCAAAGGGGAAAAAGTTGACATTTATGGCACAGGAACTACGGAAAATTGCAGGTGGGAGCCAGTACATATATCCATTAGGGTAGATCAAGACGTTACTGTAATAGGCCACCTGGAACTGTCCATCATTACTACATGGAAAAAAAAACATATCTATTTCAGTGCTGATGATGAAAATTGTCAAAGCAGAGTACCTGTGTCATCTAAAAACCTACATACTGTATGCAGAAACAGTGGTTCTAAACCTTTCTAGTTATATGGTGAATATACAGTAAGCTAACAAAAAATTGCTAAAGGATGCATATTTAAATTTCACCACTCTTATAAAGGTCTTTTTTAAGGGCTACTAAAAATGTAACTACACATGCATCCTACTGAAGTAGGTTGTCCATCTTCTGACTCATTGCTTATTTATCTCTGTTTCTCTCACAACGTTATAAAACATTGTGAACAAAGTAGTGCTTAGGCATGCAGACTTCCCTATGTACAAAAGAAACTCCAGGGTCTTGTTTTAACATACAGAGATTATTTTGCTTTTCTACATACAGTATGTTTTCAGTGCAGCTGACATGCATAAAACACCTATCTTAGTATACTTTTGATAATATTTAGTATTTAGCATGACACACAAAACACCGAGGCCAAATATTGAGTAAATATCGGCTATGCTGCATATGTAGTTGGTTCAAGAACTCTGGTTTCACATCTTATGTGGGGCCATTCAGAAATATGAAGACCAAGAATGTAATTCACTTCAATTAATATAAAACTTACTTATTTTCCAAAACTATCTCTGGTAACCAGACCATCTGAGGTGGTAGACGCAGAACTGAGATGTTATCAAAATCTGAGGCATTCCACGACAGCCTGTCATCATACCAACCCTTGAAGACACATAAGAATTACTTCAAAACTGTGTACAGATAAAAAAATTAATAAAACCATTTATGAAAAAAAAACAGTTTTGAGTATTTTATCATTTACATTTCTTGAATTCACACGCAATATAGTGTATTTTCAAGATGCGGAAGAAGACCACAGGAAGTGTCTGGAAGATGAGCTGCACATAGAAACCTGTGCGGGAGAGCTTCTTGAAGTGGGAGACTGTTGCACTGGGGCAGTCCCACTGTCTCGACCTCAGAAGCCTGGGTCCAGTAGTACGAGTAGTCGTCATGACTGGAGACTCCCTTGGTTGCAGTGGACCTTTCTGTGCCTTCTCATGCCCTTTGCTTTCTACAGAGCATTGCAACAGTATAGTGTCCCATCACTGTATTAGCTGCAGTGGGTTGCCAGTTGTGAGCTGCAGGGTGATATGGCTGCTGGCCAAGTACGAGTACAACATCACTAAATGGCATTTTAGTGTTTCGACTTCTTCACTTACATGTTCCATCCATACATTTGTAAGGAGAGTCTCATCTACCTCTTTCTGAAAGATAGCCAAAAGAAATAGATGATAGATTTCCCCCAGTAGAGAAATTATTCAAAAACATTTGAGGAACTTTAAGGGAACTTAGAAAAAGTATCAGCTCTGGTAAATTTCTGAGTGGCTGGCTTTTAACTTTTGTGAATGTGAAACTGATGTGCAGGGAAAATAAGTAATCAAATCAGTGTACTTTACAGATCGTAGGAAGAGATTTTAAAAATATTGATTTGCTAAGGGAATAGTAAAAAGTAAAAAATCAAACAGAATTACTGTAAGCGTGTGATATATACAGTATAGTAGGCTGTAACCACTCATTCTGAGTTCATTTTTTGTACTAAGTTTGTGCTCCTTACTCCTGGTGCCAGACAACCACAGGGTCTTCTAGTTTATATTCTTCCATAACTCCTCATTACTTAATTGAATTACGTATTGACTTAACTTGTCATAATTTCAACTTTTTGAAGTCTTTAGTTGCTTGGGAGTACCCTATAAACTCTGCAGGGCCATGGGTGACTGGCTGGTGGAGTGGGGGTACAATGAAACACAAACCAGGGGACACAAGTGGAAATGACACTATGTAGAAATGCAATTAAGACTCGGAGCCATGTCTATCCACAAAGGGCTCTGACAGTTTGGCAAAAGCTACCCAGCTGAATGATATTCTTAGATGAATTAGCAATTAAGTTTCAAATGATCTACTGTAGGTGGACCGAGTGGCCTCTCTTGTTTGTACACAACAACTATTTTTAAGTTCTAATGAGTAGGGAGCTCTGGTCTAACATATACTGAGTTCTAAACTTTTGGTTACACTTTTGAACCCTGCTATACTTCTGGACAGTTTTTATTACATGGCATTGAGATGAAAAATGAATAAATGCATACTATTGTAGATGTGTGTGCTAGTTTACAATCTGACGCACCAGCGAGATGAGGTTGGAGAGCATAAGGGCAAGGTAGACTTTCACCACATCATCTTTGTTTTTGACCGGTCGGAGCTCCTTGTTGTACGCACGTTCCTTGAACAGGTGCTGGATGAGGCGTTCCTCTTGATTGCGGCCCCAAGTATCTGTGAAGCATCCAGAGACACAACAAGGTAAAGGACAGATGCATCACATGTCCTTGCAAAAGCTGCCAGCTGTCTTTGACAGTGGACTTAATTGTAGTTAGTGCTTTTAATAATTAAATAGAACTAGTTACAGTTAGTATTGTCCTGCTTCCATTAGCACCAGAAAAGCACAAGGGCTCCTGCATTTACAACTGCAGGTGTTCCGAACCATCAGTTATCTTTTGCAGTGGGTCAGACATACTTATGTCCTTGAGATTCCTCAACAAAAGGGGATCATAGGAATCATAGGTTTATGTTCAGTTTGAATGTTATAATTTACACCAGATCTTCTTTACAAGGAAGACTAGGACATGCAAGGCACAGTAGAACCAAGTGTTCACATCAAAATATTTGAGCACTTCATTAAAAACCGGTAAGGATTTAAAAGGTGAAGGATTCAAATAATTTTGAAGAATCAAAAAAAAAACCTCTAAGACAACATAACAGCATTCAGGGAAGCCAAGAGGAATATTTAATATGGAATAGAAGAAGACATTCACTAATGGGAGTGTGATTCAATAACAAATTGCTTTAGCTCATTAGCAGCTGGGTTGGAATGAAAAACTGCAGAAATGCTTACCGTCCAGGACAAAAGTTTGACCTCCCTGACTATAAGGTCATAGTATACACTGAGAGGTCATCTTACCTTCCAAGCAAAACATCCATTGAAGTCAATTGAGTAAATATAGCTCGGATAAATGACAGATACAATAAAGCAAGGAAAACATTCTCCACTAAACATATCAGATCCAGTATTATTAGTTAAGGTGCAGTTGAGCTGAGCTCATGACAAGGAGTTGCTTCTAGGCCTACAGTTTGTTTCTATGTAGCAGCTTTCATCATAAACTTTGTTTAAACTTTAGTTAAACTAGTTATGAACTTAGTTTCTAGGGAATGAAGTTTCAAAGATTAGATATTTCTCTAACATTTTCCAACATTCTTCGTTTTACAACATGATAATTAAAAAAGAATCATCTTTTGCCAAAGGACACCAAATGATCTCTTAAAATCCTGTATCCTGATCTTCTTACTCTAAATATTTACTATATTCTTGTGAGAGTGGATGTAAGAATTAATTGTGTGATAGCCCACACTTGTTGCCTTTGGCTTTGTAGTGCAGTTAACTAAAAATGTTTTAATCTTTCTTTTTTTTTTCTCCATAAAGAGTACGTAACGAGAGTAACAGAATTGGACCAGGAAATATTTCTTTGAACACAGCTCAATTATTAAATATTAATAAAGAGGATTTGCAGGTGTTTAAAACTTGTTTTTTTTCTTCAAGGTTCATCTACAGGAATGATTCTACTACAGAAGATCATACTTCAAGTGTAATCAAGTAAAAATCAGACTTCACCTAAATCTTTATATTACTCTAACATTAAAGTTGAAAATAACTTCTTAAAATAAAAAAGCCTATGAGGGTCTTCTGAATCTTTTAACTCTAGTATTTACGTAGACCATTTTTTAAATTGGAATTCCTGTCACGAAAACTACAAAATGTTCCCTTTTTAGGTTCATTCACCAGTATAAATCCATGATGGTCATATCTAAGACTTACCTGTTGTGTAAAGGACAAGCACAAGCAGCAGATGAAGAGAAAAGGAGAAACTGCTCATGGCTGTTTCCTAGTATTCCAGTGTGCAAAGACTCTCTCTTGCACTCTATAACGATCTGCTTACTGAAGAACATGAGCCCTGAAATCCATCCTGCTCTGACGGAAGGAAACAGGTGCCAAACAGGGGAGAGAAAACAGATATGTGATCTCTCTCTTCCACTTGCGGCCCAGGCTGCTGTGAGTGATAGGCAGCATGTCAAGGGGTTTTGTTGGAATTGTGGCAGGAATGATGAGGCAAGGATTGGGTTCCTAGAAATAGGAAGTATCTCCTAAATTACAGGTGTCTGGAAGAAATTCCCAAGCTGTGTCCAATGGATGATGCTCCAGGAATCTCACACAATGTTCTGGTCTTTCAAATTTCTGTATAATTAAGCTATTATTACTGTAGGAAGGAAATGAAAAAGACATCCATAGTCTGCTTTTTTCATTGTGAAGTGTTATAAAATCCCATTAGAGATCTATTTTATTTTTAAAAACATCCAGGCTATGGAGTGGCAGTTAGTGTTGTTGCTTCATGAGTCTTGGTTCCTGTTTGATTATGGCCTGGATGACCAAGCAGATTGCCAGTTCTCCCTGCATGTGCTCATGTGAGTATTCTCCAGGCATTCGGGAGGCTGAATTTTCTCCTTTCCACATGATCTTGTGAAGGACTGGCATCACTCACCAGGACGCATGGCTTACCGATCATAGAAATGGATGAAAAACCTTCCAAAAAATTGTAAGACATAAAACCTTTCAGGGAATGATTATCTTACAGTTCTACAATTATTCTTCCATTTGAATCAGGAACCTTGAAATCGTGAATACCAGGCCCTCTTATTAAGTTCATATCTGATTTAAAACAAAACAAAAAGCTGTTTCTTGGTAGAGATGTTACAGAAAAATCCTAGAATCCAGCCTATTTCCTTCATGTAGTACACATTATATCACAGAACAACAGAGAAAGATCAATGCAGCTCTTTGTCCTGTCTTACAGGACAACAAAATGGAAAAGAATAGTCTTAAAATGTCTTCTTAAGAACTTAGGCAAGAAAAAAAAGGAATCATCCCAACATACTGTATACCAATAAAACAAGACTAAAATTCTCCATTGCTCCTGCTGAACTTGAGGGAAACATGTCAGAGGTCAGTGGGAGTGTGTGCCTGCTTGATGCTCTTCTGTCTATTTTTTGCATCAGTGAGGGGGATGGGCACCATGCTGTCAATCACCTATCAGAACAGCTGCTCTTGGAAGGCAGCAGAACGAGCCTGAGTTCAATACATATATTGTGTATTCTGGATGGGAGGAGCAGAATAAAGCCAAAATGAGCATGAACATTCAAACACTTCATTTTCCTGTTTGAATGTGTGCGTAATTGTTGCAATTCACATTAATAAAGTCCAGTAATTTACTAACGTTTATAGTTTGAGCCAAGTTTTTAAGAACAGCTCCTTTTCTCAGTTTCTTTGTGAGAGCTTTCAACTTAAACCCCTGTAGTGAGGTTTGTACAAAGACACTTTCAAATTGTCAGCTTTCATTTTTAACTCCCCAAGCCCCTACATTACCATCTCTAGTAAGGATAGTGAATAAAAAATGTTAAGTTGTCTTTAATTGGGAACCACATAACAGGAACACTAATGTGAAATGAGGATGAGTGTATGGAATGATAAGCAATGTACTGTATTTCTAAACCTATAATATCTCACTTTATTTACATTTTTACACTATATTTTATAACACATTTGTTTGCCTTGTCTTAAATTAAAGATTAGTTTTCATAACTAACTCTGTTGTGATACCAGTGGAAAAATCCTTCACCTGAATAAGAAAACTTGAAACAGGTAACATATTTCTAACTTGTCACTCCTCCAGGTCTCCAGTAATTGTAAAATGTGGCTGGGGCTTTTTTTGTTTTATGACTATACAATAGAAATACAGGATTATTTAGCAGTTCTTCCAACATCATAAATACTGTACAGCATGACTTTTTTAAAAATGAGGGTTTTATTTTTTTTAACAAAAATACAAAGCATTCTTCTCTATACAAATAAATATATCATAAAAATTAAGAATTACATTACATTTACAGTCTTGTATTTTTTTAAAGGTTCAACCTTTGTCAAAACAATTATTTAACTTATCATGTGGACGTCTGTACATATCTATAAACAGGTTTTAACATAAGACTGAGAACTGGATCTAAAGACAGGCGAGATCACCTAATTTGGTAGACTCTGATTACAGAATTTCACTTCAGCACTCAACACTGGCTAGAAATTCCAGAACTTGAAATTCAGGATCAATGTTTTTCTTGTATTAGTAGTTGGTGGCTCTTGTGAATGATGTTTTCTTCTAAAACAGTTTCATATATTTTGCAGTACTTTGAAAAAGTACTGCCCTTAAATATTTAAGAGTTGGCACAACAAAAATCTATAACAAGGCATAAGCAACCATCAAAGCAAATCAGGACAACAGGAAGAAAGTCAAGGGTTCAAAGGGTTCAAAGAAAGGATTCCATGTAGATCAATTCAGATTGGGACAATTATAAATACAAATAAGAACATCTAATGTGCATAAAACCAAGATCTGTTGTCCATCTTCCTGCTGTGAAACTTGAGGAAGATGTCTGGGTAAAGATAAAGTTCGGACTCTGCCACACAGCTGGAATCCACATTCATAAACCTGCTGTTTCATATATGTTTAATATATCATTTTGGCTTGTCGGGGGACTGTGTCGTTCAAAGACAGGCCACATGGAGAGGCTGAGATTCCCTGCACCATGCCTGCTAGACATGCTTGGCCATTCTAACCTTATGTCTTAAGTGCATCGAGCGCCAGAGCAATGACCCGAGGCATGCTGCGGTAGAACGACTCACTCTCCAATCCCACCAGGCTGTAGAACGTGAAAGGCCGTCCACCAACTGTGGCTCGAACCCGCGCCTCATACAGGCCTTTCTCATTCTTGGAGGCGATGTCCACAAGCACCTGTTAACAAGCAGGACACACATCTGTTGCGCTGCAGAACCTAAATGTCTTTCATGATGTTTGCAAAACAATACTTCTCCACCAAACCAAAAGAAGCAAAATGGACGCACTGTAGTTCCGAGAAAAGCTTGCGGTAAGACACAGTGGAATCGCTATCACTTAAGCCAACAGGTGTCCAGTTCTCCACAAAAGGTTTCCCATCACAGTTGGTGAACATATTTTTATTTATCCCGGTGCTTGATAGTCACAGCGCAGCAAACTGAGCTCCACATGAGCTCAGGTTACACGACTCGGTGGATTCAATTTAATATAAAAGATATTTCTAGGTTTCTTATTCACTTCAAAGAGTTGAGCTGCTTTTGATTCTTTTTAGGTCCCATGTGAGGTTGGGACCTAAAGGGAAACTGGCAATCAACTGCAAAGAAAAATAAGAGAAACTGTATCACAGAGAGATATGACAGGGAGCTCACCTCTTGGAAGGTCATACAGAGGTTCTTGCTGGGAATTCCCAGTATCCAGCGGTATGCCTCTTTGACCATATTAACGTGCTGTGCAGATTCACTCACACCAGGGCACAGTGCTGCAACATCAGAGCAAGCTGTTAGCATTTAGCCATATGACTTATTATTATTTTAGTACTAACAGCTTTCCAATCTTTCATCTCTGATCTCTTAATACTCACACATAGCCTTTTCCTCAACTCTAAACTACAGTCCAAATTCCTTCCTGTTAAAATCAGACTCAAAGAGCTCTTATATTATTTGTTTCTTACCTTTGTTGCTGGTCCCAGACACCTGTCTCTTGCGCAGATTTCGATGTCTCGTATAGACCTCTGAAAACAATATATTCATTGGGTAAGGGTTACATCTGGGAATCCAGAGAGATCAATCTTCAGTACCTAACACTGCAGAAACCCAGACAAATGGCATAGTAGTTGACACCCTGCACTCCTAAATGCCTAGGGCCACTGGGATCATAATTCATGATAATGGATCTCAGCCACTGACATTGCAACAATTTTTCATACATTCTCTCATCTGAGGTAATGGCAAGCTAATAATAGTTCTTAATACTGCCATCAACACAGTCCGACCAATAAAACACTGGTCTGACATTATTTAAATATTTTAAAAGTTTAATTCAAGTCTATAAGAATCCATAATTTGAATTTAAAATGGTATTAGGCAGCACTACACTTCAATTTCTGAAATTCAGTAGCAGTTACTGCATTGTACAGTATGGAAAGCAGTCTGGGTAAACAGTATTGGGTATTTTCTAGACCATACATTCTTAAACTATATATTGAAACTCATATAGTCCATTTATAGAAAGCGAAGGGCTATCAAACTCAGTTTCTAAGGGAAGTATATTTTTTGGGCTTTGTTTCAACCTGAGTAGTCAATTTAACAATTAACAATTATTTTCTGATAGAAATATAGATTAATTCTTAAGGTCTTTTACCATTGATTACTTAAAACATTAACTTCCTTAAAGGTACAGTTATTCATGAAATACCTCTAAGCCAGATTTGAAGTATTACAACTAAGTGGTTAATTAATTAACTAGCCCAACTATGTAATAAGCTTCAGGTGGAACCAAACCAAGAAGACTCTAGGGGTAGTGGAGTAGAAGATCATATCCCTGATTTAGAGTATGTGGGAGGACTGGAGAGTAGTACAGTTCATCACCCTCTCCCCTGGAAAGATGGGTCATAAGAAAGGCAATAACTTGTGAGTTTGGGTCCCGTGCTAGAAATGTTGAGGGGTGAGTGGTCTAGTCCATTAAGATCTGCCAGGTCTCGTCTTAAAAGAGTGAATTCATTTGAATGTGAAATTAAATACATTCAACATTGTTTATCCACATTTGCAAAGGAATCTTACCCATCTGTTTTGTGAAAGATGACTCTGTGGCTGGCTGGGATGCAGCAAAAACAATCCCTGTGGGGGAAGAGGGTAATGTGTTCGATCCACCTCTTGTGAGAGCGGGTGCCTGGGTTGAAGACTCAAAAAATGCTGGTTTATATTCTACAGTAGATGCCTTGACTGTAGTGGGTTCATGCTGTTCAAATGCAGCTGTTGCATGTGCTAGATCAGACCCCAGGGGCATAGAAGTAGTAAGCTCTCCATAACTTCCCTTCGTTGTCCTGGCTTTGAGTTCCCCTGCTGCAGAAATGGCGGATATTAGGGTAGGTTCCTGAAGTTCGGGAGAAGCAGTGAGTGTTGATGTCCTTTTTAGGCCTGGCTCTCCATCTATACCTTGCAGAGGTTTTTTCTCTTGAAGAAGCTCTATGTCCTTGTCCATTGCTGATGAAGCCACCCCAGAACCCAGCTTGGAGTGCAGAAGCTCAATGAGAGAGCGATACTCCCTCTCCAGCTTGTGTACAGCAGGGGCCTCAGCCTGCAAACCAAATGGCAGAGAAACATTTTAGCTACGAACTAATAAAATGAAAAGGTAAATGATATCAATTGCAGCTTTTTCTTTTTTATATAAATTACAATGTCCTTTTAATCCTCCACTCTGAACCAGGACTGGACTTCCACTTCACAAACCAGACTACATTTCTGTCCAAGGCTGAAATCTCAGAAGCTTTTCAGTTTTTTTGTCCAGTTAAGGAAGAACATAACCAGGAACTATCTATACACACCAAATGATGTATTATATCAAATAAGGATTAAGAAAAGGACTTAAGTACTGAGCTGTAAGGTGTAGGGGTCTCAGCACTTGATGCACGTACAGTACCTGTAGAAATAAGGTCTTCTCCTGGTGTGGTGATTTGTGGTCCTTATGGTTGGTCTGGTTATCCAGATCCTCAGCTATCCCCCTGAGGTACTCAGCCCAGTCCTCCACAAGAGGTCCCACCTCCTTAAAAAGGGGGATTGTGCGGCCAGCAACATCTCCGGGCCGGACAGACAGCGCTACCTGCTCTTTAAAATAATACCTTCGTTAGCCAAGGGAAAGGCCTTTTCCAAAGACAATACAGCTGGATGTTAGGGAAGATGTGTGTACTGTACGTCCTGTTCAATTGAGTTGCGCAGTTGTTTTGTTGCACTTGCTTAGCACGGTGAAGTTATATTGTTGAGTCTGTAGTATTTTAGTTCCTGTTCCAGTTGAAAGGAGAGAGAGAGGAAGGAGAGGAGACAGCATGACATAAGGTCCACCTGCCGAGCTGTTGCCACTGCTGTCATTGTGACATGAATTTAGGCCCCTTTCCTGGCATAGCAAAATCTCATTTGCTGTTACAGTATGTGTGGATCTTGTTGCCTTTGCCCTAACACCCAAGCTTACAACATGCTACTGGAGCTCCTGTAGGTTTACTGGTGTCCCTAACGTGTTTCCTGTCTGTGAGCGCTGTGATGGACTCATGGACACCCATGTCAAGGGTGAGGTCCTGACTTCAGGGACAAGCTCCAGACTGCTGCATTCTGGTAGTAGAATCAATGACTGTGTGTAACAGCATGCTCATCTGTGACATGAACCAAAATCCATATCTGTGTCAATTCTCGGGGAATTTATTTTGTAATTTCAAAATGGAAGCAGTCAAAGGCAAAATGTTCTCAAAACATGGTGGAAAAAATGTATGGCTTCAGGCAATCAATATTCAGGGTTTGCACAATTTTCAAAAGAGCAAAAAATGTAAATACATATCAAAGCAGATGTTAGTATAAACTGTCTCAAGTCGGCCACACACAGCTCTGTGACAGTCAGAGTAAGTAAACGTGGGAGTGCTGTACCTGTTTGGGAAGGCGCCTCCCTGCGCTCCCGTGTGGTGAAGGCAGTGCTGTAGATGTGCTCCACCAGCTGAGGGAGAGTCTTTGTGAAGAAGGACAGGTCCACCTTCTCTCTGATGTAGTCATCTGCTCGCTGCAGGAGGTCCAGCAGAGTCTGCAGAAAGGAGCGCAGTTCTGCCAACAAAACACCAGAGAGCACCAGTGAGCACAAACACACCCCCTGCGCTCAACCAGGCCTCACAAATGGGCAGTGCTGGCAGTTTGATTATCCGCGGAAGACACCTCTAAGCATTAGAACAAATGCTGCTTTGTAGGATCTATTTTTCTAGCTGAGTGTCAGTGTCAGTAAAGACTGACTGTGGAAAAAAAAATGTTATTATTTAAAGCTATTATTGCTATTTTAGGAATCTGAGGCCAACAGTGAAAATAAAGTAAAGAGCACCATAAGCATTATATATCAAGAGAGGAATGGCTTTCAGGATGTCAAAGTAGCCTAAGGGTCCTTCTTGAATCACTGAGAAAAAACCCTGACAGTGGCCATCACGCTGAAATTCACTGCTTACGGTCAGGAGCTCAGGCAAATGTCAAGCAGCGCTTCCTGACTTTCCTTTTTAAGAAATGTGGATGAGTGCTTGTGGATATGAAGTGAGGTCATGTTTGGGCCAAGAGAAGCCCTTTGTACAAACGAATGAGTGCACAGTAGGCACAGCAGGTGAAATGAAGCAGTGCGCCTCAACGTGCACGTCTGGCCCTGCCTTGAGAAGGGAGAGTGGCGGGACCCAGGCTTTGCTCTGACGATAGCACGGCAAGTTTCACGCGGGGGTGAGCTGGCGTGTGTGCAGAAACACTCACGGCACTTTTTGTAGCGGGTGCGACACTTGTCCTCGGCCAGGTGGGTGCAAGCGGTAGTGCCCATTAGCGGGGAGCAGGAGTTGACATAAAAGCGGCACAGGGCACTGAACTCTGACCTCTGCTGCTCCTCTGACAGCTCTGATGTGCGCAGCAGCTCGGGACAGGTAGGCTCCCTACTCCCCATGGACTCTAAAAAAGAAAAGTATGGGACTTATCATAAGAATTCCTTACACTATCAGTGTTATATAGCACTTTTCTGGTCACTCTACCACTACCATCCACCTGAATGTGATGGCAGCCAAAGTGCAGAGGAATGCTCACCACACATCAGCTATCAGTGGGGAGGAGAAGAGAATGATGAAGCCAGTTCATAGAGGGTTTTTTTTTGGGGGGGGGGGCATGATTGATAAAGGCCAAGGGAAAATTTAGCCAGGACACTGGGGTAACACCTCTACTCTTTTCAAGAGACACTGAAGAATTTCTAATGACTACAGAGAGTCAGGATCTTTTACATCTCATCCAAAGGACAGTGCCTTTTTACAGTATTGTGTCCCCATCACTATACTAGGGCATTAGCAGTCACAAAGACCGCAGGGTGAGTGCCCTCTACTGGTACCTTTAACACCTCATAAAGCAGCAACCTTAGCTGGGAAGTCTCCCATCCAGGTACTGGCCAGGCTCACACCTGCTTAGCTTCAGTGGGTGGCGAGTTGTGAGTTGCAGGGTGATATAGCTGCTGACAACTTGTTAGATCTATGCTACTAATGTGCTAAGGACAGTTAATGATCCTGAAGCCTTACCAGACTTGGGTTTAGAATAATATTACTGAATTTTGCATCACATATTTTGTGCTATGGTGTAAAGCTTTAGTTTTACTCTGGTGACAATGCAGCCCTACCATCAATATGCACATAGAAATCCAAGCTTTCTAAGATGACTGACAGGAGAAAGCAATTTATTTAAATACAACATACACTACCTTACAGCACAGAACACTAGATATAAGAATAACCCCAAGAGATCATCTCACATCTCCACAATCAAGTGCTGTGCCTTACTCTGTATCTCACTGCGGATCCAGTCAGAGAACGCGGTCACACGGGTGTACACCCCAGGCTTCCCCCTCAGTCCACAGCCATCCCCCCAGGATGTGATGCCATACAGCTGGAACCGTCCTGAAACAGGGTCCTGGCAGGTCAGGGGGCCTCCCGAATCACCCTGCTCGAAAAGAGCACGCACAGAGCTGGGAAAGGAGCTCTAACTGAGCGACACAATTCAATAGGAAAATCTATCTGTAACACATACACCACGCAATATAAAATATTATATGAGCAAAGCTTCCTAACGTTTTTTCATTAAAAATGTCCTTATATACATTTTTTACCTTGAACAGGAGGCATTTCTGAAGGCTGTATAGATCTCACATGCTATGTCAAACTCTTATCATACCAGTCTTTCCACTCTCCAGGTCAGTGATATTGGCAGAATCTATGGTGCACAAGTACAGCTAGAACGCACCTGACAGGAATCAATGCCCCCAGAGAGGTAGCCAGCACAGAACATGGTGTTGGTGACCAACTCCTTGCCAAGAGCACTTTTACAGGTGTTCTGAGAGAGAATGGGCACTTTGGCTTCCATGACCACATCAGCAGAGGGGCCATCTAGAAAGACAGGAGCGGTGAGGTCAGTCATTTTCCCATCAGTGCCCATGTGCCCAGAGGAGACTCGGGAAATTTTAGAGCTAAATGAACCTCCCACTGACCCTGCAACTAGTTGGCCTAAGAAAACATACAGTAGCTCAGATTTCAACTGTATTCAAATGAGAAAATCAATATACTCACTACATAGTATGCAACAGTATAAAGCTGGATCTAAATAATAATTGATAAGCTTATAAAATATAAATAATTTTTTAAAGCATTTAGTGATGATCTGTAGTTTATCACTTCAGTCTTTAGTTTACAATTTAGTAAAGCATTTAGTAATAATCTTTCTAAAACCCTTAGTTTCAAAGCCCTGCAAGGCTGCTGCCCCCTTACCTTCATAGAGAGAGCCCCAGCCAGCCACTGAGCAGGGTGTCCCCACGGCCGGCTCCTCCCCTGAGGGCAGACACACAGGAGTCACCCTGTCAGAGAGCACCACGGGAGACGTCAGCTCCACCAGGGCAATGTCGTTGTTAAAGGTCTTCTTGTTGAACTGCAGAAAAGAGAAAACTCTCAGACAAAGTCACCTCCATCCCAACACTGGAAAATCTTTTAATGTTGTATTAGTCCAGTGTTCAGAATTGAGCTTACTGGATTTCTAATTCTAACAGAGTGTAAAGTGCGCACTAACCCAATGTACAGAAAACAGACAATAATCACAGTACACATTGTATAGTGATTTTAAACACAACTGCAATCAGGCCACGGAGGCAGTTGTACACCTCACAAAAGCAAGACTCTGCAAGCAGCCAAAAATGACAAAATGACTGATGTGAATCAGGTTACTGGTCATTTATCCAGATTTCATTTTCTTAAACAGTTTTGGTTTTGCTGTGACAAGGTTATCTTTAGTAGTCATGTCCGGGACTGTCTGGGAATATTTTCACCTACAAGTACCACTTTCTACAGAATCGTGCCTTTTATCACCGTGCTGATTCTGTCTAATCTTTAACCTTTAAATGGTAACCTTGTCAAGCAATGGTGAGACTTTGATAAGACCTGACTGAAGGGTGTGCCAGACCCACCGACAGAAAGGGAAAGGACAAACACTGCCATCAGACACACAGGACAGAGACACATTGACACACACTGAGACGAGACTGGTCGAGACCTTGGGGTGACTGATGATGCGGTTGACCTTCATGACTTGTTCTTCAGGGTCAGTCTTTGTGATGTCAAACTCCCCCACCACCGCAGTCCAGGAATTTTCACTACGGCTCCTGCAAGAAAAATAAGAGTCTGCTCGCAAACTTACCATAGCAAAAAACACTAGCCTAACAAGGCAATCCCACAGCAAGATGTAAAGGCAATCAGTGAAATTCCAACCTCCAGATTTAGCTCAATGTAGCATTTTCTCCCACATACAACAACGCAAAACACTAAAGCGCACAAGCACATACTGTATAAATATGCATGCACATTCCACTTGACTTCTTTTTGCTTTCATGCGCTGCCAAATTAGTAACTAGTGCTGATTTATAATCAATAAACATCACAAGAATGGCAAGGAACTCACCCAGTGAAACAGTGGGCAGCTGTCAGGACCCAGGAGCTATCCACAAGTACTCCACCACACATTAGCTCTCCCTCCAGCCTCAGATTGACCAGCCAGGGCCAAGCACCAGGGGCAGCAGGAAAGCCCCCCACTATTCTTGAGCGTGGCTGAGTGACATTCTGTACTGCCACCATCTTTCTCCCACACACTCCTGGGAGAACAGAACCAGAAAAGTGGAATGGGTCAAAGTAATGTCCCACAAATTGCTCAGATGATTATCAGAAGTGAAAGTTGAAACACAGGCAAAGGTACCTAGGCCTTTAGTCTCAGACACCGTATCCAGATTCTGCATGGTGTTCAGCAATCCTGTCAGACGAAACACCCAGTCAGTCATAAAGATATGGCTGTCAGTCTCTCTCTCCATCTACCTGCCAGTGCATTTAACTATAAATTACATTTGATTCCTAACACTAATGGGCAAAACAGATAATAATCGTTGTCTTTGTGTTTCACTGTTTACTCTTAACAGATATGCAGTCTAAATAAAAGAGAAGGGACTCATGCCTGTTCATCAAGGCAACATATATTAACTATTTTGACTGTATTAGATCTGTATGATGGACGTACAATACTGTATAAGTGATTGGTTACTAAATTGGAGCTCATGCTCTTTAATGCTTTGAAAAAACAATCTGTCTACTTGCATGTTGTCCACTGAAATCGGTGCCAGTGATCAAAAGGCTAATCAGAACTCTACTCACTGCACTGCAGGACACGGGCGCTGCAGCTCTCTCCCATGATCCTGATACAGCTCTCCTTCCCCACCTCTCCAGCCTGGCAGCGTCGCTGGTAGTACCCACATGCCTGGCTCAGTGCCCAGTTACGATCCCTCTCATCCGATAGCCTCTGTGCCTGGTCAATCACCTCACAGCTGGGCTCTGAAGAGCCAGCTTGTAATGCATCTGCAAAATAAAGTACAAGCTCACGTAGATAATGTGTTTAGCGTGAACTATGTGTGGAGACTTTGAGCCTTAAGAGCTAACAGGTTTCTCTAGCAAATTAATTTGCTAATTACATACCTTACAATTAGCTGGAATCCTTACAATTGATTGCAATTCTTATCAAGTTTTTTTTTTGGGGGGGGAGCATATAACCTTCCAGCAAGTAGATTAATTGAGCAGCTGAGAGATCAGTCAGAAACAAAACCAGGAGGCACCATGTCTGATGTCTGAAGTCTGAAGTCTGGCCCTAATCCCCACACACACCCCGAGGTCCAACAGCGTGTTCTTACCGCAAGGTCCCGTGCGCTGTCCACAGTCCTGAAAGAGGCAGGGCGGGCAGCCCTTGCAGCCCCGCTCCGCCCGGCTCCGCTCCGACACTGCCAGCTCCAAGGCGGAGAGGGCACTGGCCAGGGCCGCCTCCAGCACCACCGTACCGCGCTCTGACAGGGCTGCCCGGGCACCGGGAGAGAGAAAGCAGGGTGGCAGCTGTCAGCAGTGGGGCTCAGACACAAGACACTGACTACTTGGAAATACTGCGTACTAGGAAGGTAAGAGGTCTCAACGGGAAAGGCAAGGCTGTTTTGAACAAATCCTTATGCCTCACTGCACAAATCAGACATACGAGTTTAAACACAAATGAAAAGCTGCTGTAGGTTAAGGGTCTTCTATTTCCGTTTTAACCCTGTTCCTGTGGTCTTGTGTTTTGACAGTTAAAGGTAATGTCCCAAACCTAATGGACTGCTGCCTTTGAGGTCCAGTCTCAGAGCCATTAGAATAGGAGATAGATAAGGAGAGATACAGGGATAAGAGATATAGTGAAAGATTTCTGAAGTGTTAGATGGTTCCGTCTACATTGGAGATATTGCACAAGAAAGCTCATAGTATGGTGCACGTACGGTGTTATTTCCATTGCACTATGGTGTAATAAACCTTCACAGGAGAGCTATTTTTGCATAGAGCAGAGAAAAGCAGGGAAAACTGTTAAAATACAGCTCTTCCAGTCCAAGTAAACAGAAAGTTATTAACATCCTCTGAGCTGTTTCAAGACTTAGACACCCAGGACAAGGCTTTCTGATGAGCCTGGACGTTTCTTCTCAATGCAATGAATAGTGTAATGCAATTTCATTTCAAAAGTAACAGAAGAGAAAATAGAAATCCAAGAATGGACTTTCTATGGGAAATATAATATGGAGAAGGCACAGTTTTGCAAATTAACCATTGTAAATCTGCAAGTCATGTTCACAAGGATCTCACTTTCTAATTCCTGCATTTATTTTGCTTTAACTTTCCTTTGCCTTTCTATTCTTTCACCATATCACTGAACTTTACTTTAATCTGCTTTTACCATGTTGTATCACAGTAAATATTTAGAAGCATAATTTGATATATATTTGTATTTGTATTATTATAATTCTATGTATATGATTATTTACCTTAGTGTTCTTTCCTTTGTTGAAGTACTATTCCAGTTATCACAGTTTCCATAAAAACACTTGCAAAATCGCATTGCCAGACACATTAACATCATACTCCAGCGCTATCAGAATAGTATTACAGTGTGACATTACCATGCTTTCCACAGTCTATAACTTTCATTCAGTGTTGAGAAGTATTTTGGAAACTACTGTACAGTATATTTGCTGTAATTGTTTGCAGACTGGAAAAGACTATATACAGAAATGAAATACACAAAATTAGTTTAACAAGAGATCAGCATGTAAGAAATACAAATGACAGGAAAGTGTACCGGATGAATACTATTGCCAAGTTTGAACCTGAGAATCATTTCACCTCACACAGCAGCTCACTACTTAAAGATGTTCTATTTGATTTCCAGAATTGGTGGTATTGTTGCAGCTTGACTTTTCAAATAACTATGCTGATAACTTAAATTGCTTACAGTATTTGACAGTAGTGTTATAAGGTCTCAAAACATTTACAAAGATTTTATGTATTGAGTCTAAACCTAGCACTAACAGGATTTTAATGAATAGAAATATTCAACTGTATGTTTCTACGGAGATAAACTCTTCACCCAGAACTAATCCTATTACGTCTTTATTTAATTTTTCAAAAACTGCATAGTATTTTGTTTTAAGAATTCACTTACTTAGAATGATCATACTGTAGTTGTACTGATCAAAGTAAAACAGTGTAGTCAATGTAGGCAGTGAAATTTAATATTCACATGTAATTCAATGTATAAATTGGAAAAGTCTGCAAGATTTTTTTTCAAATGTTCAATATGATTTTTTCTTGGGTCATTTAATTTATTTGCTAAATCCAGTAAATATCCATATTATTTATGTGACAACACAGCACCACCTTTGCCCCATCAGCAGAAATCCTAAAACACACACGATATAGCCGACACATGCAGACACGCCACCCAAGAGAAGAGTAGGAAATGTTTCTACCTTGTAAAGTGCTTTGAGGCAGCCTATAGACTTCTCTTCCTGTAGGTGCAGCAAAACTGCAATCCAAGATTTGCAGAAGATAGACCAGCAACATTCTCAGTTATTAAAAAAAAGTTTTAAAATTGGAACCTAAGTCTTTATGTCTGAAGTCTGATGCCTTTAGGAATCCCCAGGGCCTTTTTGTTTCAGGGTTTCTGTAGTAGCAGTCTCCCAGCTCCCTAGTCTCTCAGCTTTCTCCCAGACTTGCTTGAGGGGCATCTGTCTACAAGTTTACTTCAAGAACAATGGACAGGGAGGTGCGTGTAGCTGCCTGGGGTATATATAGAGTCCAGTGGGGTACAGCAGAAGGGGGGCTGTTTGGTTAGTAGGGGGTGTTTCCATCGCCAATGCACAAACAGCTGAATTCATTAAGACGGTGACAGCAAACCATCTAAAACTTGCCAAGGCTAGAAATTAAAAAGGGGCTTGGTTCTGTGGAAAAGGAGGGGGGGAAGTTGTTGTTTGAATTCATTAGCACTGGAAAGAAAGTTAGGGAAGAGATGGCTGTGGTCTGTAGTGCTTGGAAAGAGAATGAGAGAAAGGGGGGACGTCTGCTATTCTGCTTGTCTCTCAAAGGAGGCATTGTCTCCCGGTCCCTGTGAGCCTCCCCACTTCAAAGCTGTCCCTTAACGATCACAGACAAGCCGCCCCAATTGATCATTTTCATACTTTTCTCTCTCACAATACAATATTGCCAGGTCAGATTACTGTAGTATTTCTCAACACAGCTCTATTTTGTTTCACAAAAACAATAATACATTCAGGTAATACTAACAACAACTCTTCCTAGCTCTTATGTTGCACTTTTCATCCTTCTGGATCCCAAGGAGCTTCACTAGTCTAAGGGGATCCACTTCAATCTTCACTGAAGTGAAGGAGCCATCTGGACGACACACGTTAGCCACTCGGCACCAGCAGCCATGCTACAAGGCAGGTCAGGAGGAGAAGTGAGAAACTGCTCCACCAATTGAATAAATGTAGGTAAAGCAAGATTCTACAAGTGGAAATTGGTCAGGACACTTGGGTTAACACTTTTACTTTTAAAAGAAGTGCCAGGAGATGTATACAGTTTAACATCATAGTAACATTTAAATGAAGGGAACTTCATACGATACTAGATTTTTTTATCAAAATAATCTCTACCTATTTGAGACCACCTGTTTAATTGATGAGAGTAAAATTGTTCCATGCCTTTAGAAATTGGTGATTTAGAGGCTGCCTAGAAAACCTGCTGGACTAGGGCTCTCCAAAACCCTTAGAGAAATTAGAGGTGAATTTGAGAAATTCTACCCCAGAACCAACCTGGCCCAGACTTGCTTAGCTTCTGATATTTGATGTGACTATATCAGAAGGTGGTAATGCTCCTGTCAGGTAAGGATTTCCTGTCTTGGATATTTCCTTTAAAAGTATGTTACACCCATTCATACTCAATAGTTTTTAGTCCAATATAGAGTCATGGTACCTAGAACCTAGTTCTGAAGATAATGGGTTCAAGATAGGATACAGTCTGAATGGGATGTTATTTCCATAAACATAGGTTTCTCAAATTCACTTTACTGCACTCAGCTAAAGCATAGACCACTTCATAATCTGTCCATTCATTATAAGACAGTTATTTATTTCTGGTAAAGGTGGCAGGATCCTAAAGCCTATACTAGAAGGATAGGGATGCAGAATTACTTTCAAACCACAAGTTTCCTGCACCATGGAGTCGACAATGCAAAATCCCACCTGTACCATGTATGGCCTGGCTAACTTAGTGATGGGATGATGGATACCTGGTTCTGCCTCTTCTAGGCACCCGTGCTGATCTTGTGGTAACCTGTGTGAGAAGCCAGTGTCATTTGGAACAGTATCGGTCATCCTGCTGACATCTGAACTGTCAACTATATCCAGAGTCAAAAAAGTCATTCATATTACAAAAACCCATCCTATCAAGGCACAGAAGGCTTCACTCTTCTTTTTGATTCTTAGCAGGCAATTACATTCTAAATATATACATCAGTATGCATCAGCTTGATATTCAATTATTAAGGGATTGTCCTACCTTTGAGGTCAAGTTACATACGGTACCAGTCGCACATTTTGTATAAAACGCACTGTAAAGTGCATGCAAAATACACTGTAAATTGGAGTCAACGTTAAAAAAATTGCCTATATGCATATTGTGCTGTTAACACCAGTACAAAATTGATAACGAGCAAAATATTGCAACTAGAAACATAAAATCCCCTGAGTGCTGACTGGCTCATGATGACAGCATAATCTGCAATGCCAACATACGTGTGGGAGTGTGTGTAACCAGCTCATCGCCAATCTTTCTGTACATCAAGAAGAACACACGCTTCCTAATGGTCGGCTGATGCTTTTGTAGAGAAGATCCTGCCTCCCCACCCCGGTTCGGGACTGTGTAAGAAAACACTGAACTGTTTCCAGCCCCTTCTGTGCACCCACACTGCACAATGGAGTTCAGAACTGTTAGCTAACCCAGGCAGAGCGAGATGGCATGAAAACGCGGGCGGCGTCTTTCATCCCTCCGCCTTTGATGTGCTTTGATTAAACTGTCCTCCATTGTTCCCCAATGTTGTGGGCACTGAAGGCCTGTTCCAGGGCCAAGCTGTTGTGCTCTGTCCCCAAAGGGATCACTGTAGGAGAGTATGTAATGAATATGCTAACAAAAATGAGCAAAAGGTGAATAATGCTAAGTAAAGTAGGAGATAAGTCACCAGTCTTCTTACTGAGAAGGTTGAATTTTGTCACGCTGTTGTCTTGCTATGTTTTTTAGGGGAAGGAAATCAGAAAAATACATAAAGAGGCTCAGATGGCTACATCCCTTTACATATCAGGCGTGTACTTCTCCAGAAGTCTGTTAAAACTGTCCTCATCACACGTCTGTTTTTTTTTCCTATTCAAACTCTTCCTGAGAGAAGTTTCAAGTCAGTGACTCTGTAATGACTGCTTACAGGTTACTGGTCCCTGAGCATAAAAGTTTTTGATGGATTTGAAAACAAATGTTATTACCTTTTAAAGTTACTGGTGCCTCGGGTCAATTTCTATTCACATTTTTCCCTGAGATTAAAAGGATTACCATAATGTAAAATCCCCATAACTACGAGAAACTAAATTACACATAAAAACCATCATCATTCCAGAGCAGTTCACTTGGTGAAACTCTCCTCTCTTATTACAGAAAGAGCCCTTTATTCATTAGAATGTACTCCAGGAGGAGCTGACAAGTCTTGATTGACTAGCACTGGGTCACACACAGTCAGCAGAGATCCTAGCTCAGCTGCAAAGTACTGTAGGAACCCCTGGGGCCAAACACCCAAGAGCCATGTGTTGTTCACTGTATTTTAAAAACATTTCAATCCAAAAATTGGTGTACAGCTTAATGACAATCACTGTTAGGGACAGGTGGCTTACTCTTTTGTTCTGCTGTGATTTAATTAAAAACACTCTTTGCTCAAGAGATACAAAAATATGACTTTGGGTGATTTCTATTTACAAATACAAAAAACTGCTTTCATGCACAGCTTCTGTCACAGTATTTCCGAAAAACTAAATATAGGCTTCCGATATAGGGTAAAAAGACTGTTAAGTGATAACTTACAATTCAATTACAACTCCCCAAAATTACATGTAATTCTGTTCAAGAACTTAAAGAAAAGCAAGGGCTGGTAAAATAATGTAATAATTGTCTTCTTAATAGGAGACTGATTCATTCACTAATAATAATTTGCCAGCTGTCCCATTTCATTTGAAGAAGAAATTTTAGAAAGACCAGATTTCGCAAACCCAAACAGAAATTTAGCAAGGACACTTGGGTTAACTCACCTACTCTTAGACCATGGGATCACAACCAAAGTTTAACACATCATCCAAAGGATAACACCTTCTGCAGCACACTGTTCTCAGTAGAGATTATGATGCATAGGGAATAGTGCCACCTACTGGTCTACCAACATTTCTTTACAATACCAATCTGGTTTTCCCTGGAGGTCTCCCATCCCATTACTCACCAAGACTCGCATAGCATCTGAGATTTGTTTTATTTACATGCAACATTCTGTAAACTTCAATTAAAGATGAGCCTTTAACTGCTTGCCCTTGCAATTCACATATATTCATAAACTGTTTCTAATTAAACATTTTTCTTTCTAAGTGTCCTAAATTTCCCTTCAATTACTCCACATTTTATACATATTTCCCAAGGGAAAAGCATTATTATTATTTTGCCAAACTCAACTCAGCTGTGTAAAAGTAATGGGTTTTGTAACGTTTTGTTTTTTTTTAAACAGCCGTCGGCTCAGTGTGAGGGGTCTCTCGTTCCCCCTCCCCTCATTTAAGGGGTCCACAAAATCCCGGGGCCTGCAGGCTTGAACTTGAGCTAATTGTGCAGATCGTTATTTTATTCCCGTGATTAACCCTCGGCAGGGGGGCGCTGCGTCTGGGCCTTGGCGATTGTCCGTACAGGCAGTCTCCCTGTACTGTCCCTGAAGGGGTCCTGAAAAGTAAAATAACTCTCATATCTTCACAGTGTGGGGGATGACGCACATTTCAAGCCAGCTGCAGCTGTCGCACAGAGAGGCCAGGGTTTTGTACGACTCAGGCGTATCAGAGTCTTACATAAAAAAACAACACAACGGACGCACACATTTACGAAAACCTCAACACCCATGATGAAGAGCAGCCAGGTACTGTCAACAGTTATGGAACCCTTTCCCATTGTGATCTGGCGAATGAAACCAAAAGTAGGTCACTGGGGTACGTAGACAAAAAATCATGTTAAAAGACCAGACGTTGTTAGTTTATAACATTGGCTCTTTCCTCAGGGACCACTGCCTGAGTAAAGCTGAAAAGCAGTCATTTAATTTTAAAAGAACTTAGTGGTCACATATGGATTTTAGACGTACAGTACATACCAAATATTGTGCTAAATAAAATTAGTTTGCATTTTACGGCATTGAGTGCCAACACAAAATAGGTTGTAGCACATAAGAGCAAGTTGTAAAAAGAATAAGCAACACTTCATTTTAAAGATGTGAATAAAGCAGACATTGGAAACCACTGACCAAAGGGCTTCTTCAAGACAGAGCTGCATGCCAAGCAACTACAAAGTTTGTATTAAATAAAAAGCAAAGGTTTGACAGATATAGTGGCACATTACAATTACACATCATTAACCACTTTAAACTGTATCTCTGAAAAC